>NC_089743.1:81347470-81457470 GCF_040412425.1 Macrobrachium rosenbergii | reverse complement strand
ATACATAGAATGCAGAACAGCCCTCACGGTTAGGCATATTTTTAGAAATCGTCCAACTTTCAACTAACAAGTAATGGTAATAAATCCTTGAAAGAAATTTAGTCGATTTCGTATTATCCAGTTGTTAAATTGGATAAACTGGAGTTGTAATCAACCTCTTATTTCTGTATATATACAGGAACTACTTGTCACTTTTTTACCTTATATAAATGTATTTCAAAGAACTACCATCACCTCTTATCATCTTGATTGTCTCGCACCCTTTGGATACGGTTATCATTACAAAGCCTTAGATACCAATGGAGAAATGAATGAGGAAACTCTGACGCCCGTGACAGGATTCGAACCCGTACCCTATATGTCAAAGTGAGCTTAACAATAACTACTTTTTTTGTAGTAACATGGTCACTGTGGCTGTTGGCAATCTTTATATCTGTATCTACAGAGTGTGGGTTTGTGTATCTGCTTTAGAATTTTGGCGATGTATTTCCATGACGTATCAAGCCTGACTCAGTCACATACAGCAGTAATTCTTTCGTTCGGATACTGTATCAGGCTGAAAATAAATTGAGTTTTGAATTCTTCATTATCGGCGGAAGGCAAGCATGCCTTCAGGAACGTTAACTGTACGGATTTTCGCTTGAAGGATCCTTTAGGACGCAGACTGTTTATTTATCGTTTTAAAACCAGTTAAATAAAAAGAATTCAGAGTATGAGAAAATAATTTACGTTTCCCTTGATTTTCTAATTAGTCTTTTCAGTGGCATTACAGTATGAGGCAATGGATACGCTACGTAAACAATTTTAATAGAAACTGAACATCTCTAAAGATGTATCACAATTTTTGTTCGACATGGAGCGTGCAAATATTGATTAATAGATTGCAATTGGGAACGACAGAGAGAGAGAGAGAGAGAGTAGAGAGAGAGAGAGAGAGAGAGAGAGAGAGAGAGAGAGGGTTGATTTTAGTGACTGCAGGGCCATTTCATTCATTTCCATTAATACGTTAAAAAAGAGAGAGAACAGACTTGGAGAACTGGCTCTGTCCCCATTTACCTGAGATCATCGATCTAGTTTAACATGATTATGCCACGACAAGCAGATTGATATATTCCTTAGTGACGTTGTGGACACATTTGCACAGAAATTACAGACACGGGAAGCATGGGATGTTAGGCTGAGAGTGGGTTCATTGTGGTGGTGGCAATAACAATTTGAGGCTGTATAATGTGGAGGTGGAGAAAGAGGTAGAGGAGGAGGAGAGGAGGAGGAGGAGGGAGGAGGAGGCCATGATGATGTTGGTGGCGTTGGGTTGGTGGTGTTGGAGGTGGTGTGTTGTCGGTGCTCTTCGCATTGCGGCCGCTTCAACCTACTTTGGGATGCCGGGCACGAACACAAGCTACGGCGCCGCCACCGGCTCGATACTAAGCGCACGAGGGGAGGAGAGAGAGAGAGAGAGAGAGAGAGAGAGAGAGAGAGAGAGAGACGGAGAATCACATTTTCAGAATAAAACACAAACTTATAACACATGTGGAAAACCATACAAAGACGACTCCCTCGCCAGGAATGAAAGGAGCCGCACAACACAGAGAGAGAGAGAGAGAGAGGAGAGAGAGAGAGAGAGAGAGAATCACATTTCAGAATAGTTCAAACTTATATTACATGTGGAAAATAAAACAGAGACGACTTCCTTGCCAGAAATAAAATGAAAACCACGGAAGAGAGAGATCGAGACAGAGATGGAGAGTGAAAAAGAGAAATAGAGAGAGAGAGAGAGAGACAGAGATGGAGAGGAAAAAAGAGAAACAGAGAGAGAGAGAGAGAGAGGTCGAAATAAATTTAGAGACTTAAGAAATGAGAGAGGAGTAAAATTAAACGAGATTAAATGTCAGCATGAAATGTAGCATAACAAACGGTGCAGGATATATTTTAGTATATGTACATTTGTACAGAAGTGCCACCTCCAGCATTTGCCAGTGAATTAGATTTCAGAGAAGGAAAAAATTGGTTCAGCGCAGAAGTAACGTCAGAATGTTATGTAGAGAGAGAGAGAGAGAGAGAGAGAGAGAGAGAGAGAGAGAGAGAGAGCGTTCATGGCGAACAAGCAGTAAATACGTTAGTGAAAATCGATATGAAAAAAGTTTAGAGTAAAATTCAAGTGATAAGAACGGCGGGAATAGAAAGGGCAAATGAATATCTGAAATAAAATGAAGAAAGCTCTCAAGAAGGAGGTGCGGCTCTTAATATTGCTAGCGAGAGAAAAAAAGAGAGACCGGGTACATAGAGAGAAAAAGAGAGAGAGACGTTTTAAAGAGATGAGGGGCAGATGCCGTAAGATGAAAGGAAGATCATGTGTCAAAATGAAAAAAAAAAGAAAAGAGAGCGAAGGAAGGAGAACGACGCCGCAAGAAGAGGAACGCAAGTTTCTCACAGAGAGAGAGAGAGAGAGAGAGAGAGTTGGAATGGGTGAGTTTGCAATCATGGTACTGATTAACTAAATCTCCCCTCAGTCATTAGCAAACTTTTAAGATGAGCTAATTTCTCGTTGATGGACTTGATTAGCAACGAGAAGAGGCTTTGCTTATCTCCCTTTTATTCGTGTAATAGTCTCCCGTCTGCTGCTCTGATAATTTTATGTGGTCTCAACTGATTTATCGGTTTATATCAGTTCATATCAGCGCGGAAATACGGAAGGGAATCCTATGTATCTGTTGCGTCACACTTTACTCTTGGCGCACATGTTCATGTCACAGTTATCGAAGATACCCTGTTGTCTTTGTTTTCTTGAGAGGTGTCTGTTACTCAGTCAGAGAGCAAGAGTTGAGTAAGGCTACGGAACTACGGAACAGACGCTCTTTAACAGAGTGGCAACAGAAATTACCATTTTTCCTTATCTGTCGTGTTTGGTCGTTATGGTACAGCAGTTAGTAGGTAATGGATTGTGTATTCATACATGTATACAGATAAAAGCTGCTGTTGAATACTCAGTGTAATATTGTAGAGCCGGAGTATAAAACTATACAGTGAACAGATTTATCTCCATCACAACATAGGCAAAGTGCGAAAGACAGTGTAATGAGACAGGTTGCTGATTTGATCCTGAAGATTGCTAGGGTAGCAGAGGGCTCCTGGCATCGCTTCCTTTGAATTGTTTTGCGTATTTCATGGGAGAATCTGTGCCCCCTTGTTTATGGCACCTGGGGTACGTCATGTGCCACATTTAATTGCCTTGTATGACCAAGGTTTTCAAATCTCAAATCTATGCATTCCCATTAACAGTCTCGCATGGAGGTTTCCTTTTGTTTGGAAATACTACAAGTCTTTTCCCTTTCATATTGGTGTTTTGGTAATTTTTAAACTGCAGCTATTTATCCATGCGTTATTTTGTTTTCCTCCGTTCCGTTTTTCTTTTCTTTATTTTTTACATCCTTCCAGATTATGCTTTAAATCCACATTGTAAAAAATGCTGGTTACAGTTCAGATGCACAGAACGCTATATCCTATTGTTCATTTTGTGCACAAAGAGGAGAAAATTCGCCCAACTTTTTCAACATACCTATTGTTTGCGTAAACATTCTGTCACTCTCTCCTAGTTTTTTTTTTGTATATTTTATGTCATGAATAGCGTGCAGTGTGTGCTTGTGTATTTATGTTAATCCACCAGTAGTATTTAAAAACACTATTTTAATTTTTTCTTAAGTTTAACAAACACTTAGTCTTCGTTCCTTACCATATTTTCTCTTCATATACTGCTATGATTACTGTTTTCAGTCACACTTAGACGTTTTGATAAAGCTTAGTAAAATAAAAGCTACCTTACTCTCTCATACAAAGGTAGATGGTTTTTCAGAATCCATGTATCATGTCGTATCGGCAGTATACTGAATTTTTGAACATTTCGTTCTACATACCACTAACTCTTCCTTATTGAACCAGGTCGAGATGACAGGTAGCAGTGTCTTTGATTACATCCATCAGCAAGACCACCAGGAACTGGCAGACCAGTTAGGTCTGACTCTGGCGACAGGGCAGTCTTTACCCTCACCCTCCTCTCTCGGGTCAGAGGAAGGCCCAGCAGGGTCCCAGGGCACCATGAACCCTGACGGTAAGCTTCCATGTAAGTACACTAACCGTATTAACACAACACTCACTTGTCGTGGTGGCGGGTTGAAGTGGACAGAAATACGGGAAACAGGAAAAGGACGCGACCCAGTTCGGTAGGAAGCGAGACTGAGAGATGTGAGGAAAACGGGCAAAAGACACTCAACCTTTTCTTTCGTTTGTTTGCTTGATTATTATTTCTGGATCCTGGATCCTTTACTGTTGCATATGCATGAATAGTAAGTGAGTTGTCCGCCCCTTTTTTTCAGTCTTTTACCTGTTTGCGGTGTTCTGTGCAGCATTTACCATGTAAGACCCATTATCTATTGAATACTAATTGTTATACTAAAATATTAATACTTGGAAGGGTAGTCAGTTGTTCAACAGGATGGAAACGCCGGTGATTTACTGTTAGATGAAAAATGTAATGGTAATAGTGAGTGTCGCCATGTACGGTTGGAATGTAATTGTTTTCATTTGTGAAAAAAGAAGTTAACATCGTGGAGTGAAGTAGTCATAAATCATATTTATCTCCTTTTTTTCTGCATGAATATGATCTGTAGTTATAAAGAGAAATCATATTATGTTACCACTTCAGAGTCTTTTCAGTGTATCCAAACTTACTCTCTAGTCTTTACCAGGGAGGTTATTTAGTAATACGTTAAGTGACAGCTTTCAGAATGGCTGTCCCTCGGTGAGATCCTTTCGTTTAATCCTCAGCGTCTGGCTCTGTCATAGTTTACAACAACAAAAAAATTCCTCCTTTCCTTTAAAATATTGAGACTGCTCCAATCAAGTTGAAATTCCAATCATAAAAACGGGCATGAAATACGAGTTGTTTTTTCGCACGATGTTCAATCTGGTGAGGAAATATGTTTTCTTTTCTTAGGCCGCACTTTATGCATACCAATGCCGGAAAGTATTATGTATATACGCCTTTTTTTTGAATGGAGAAATATCGGTTGCATTTTTCTCTCGGTCGTTTGCTTTTTTTCCATGGTGGAATGCCCCTGAGCCAGTTACATTTGTTGATTAGATTGTTATCTCACGTGAGAAATATTAGTGATGAATACCTACAAACTCGTAACCTTTGAAAATAACAAAGGTTCTGTCGTAAGTTAATTGATAAACTGACGAAGTCCAACTCAGTCAAAATGTTGTGCTAGAAAAGAAAGTGAAATGTATTATGAAAATAAAAGCAGGATTTAGATTTAATCTTTATGTTCAGTAATATATATATGTATGTATGTATGTTTATATATATAGGTATATATATATATATATATATATATATATATATATATATATATATATATATTATATATATATATATATATATATATATATATATATATATTATATATATATATATATATATATATATATATATATATATATATATATATATTATAAGTATATTATATACATTATATATATATATGTATGTATGTATGTCTATCATGTATATGTATGTATACATATATACATATATATGTATGAAAGAGAGAGAGGGAGATAGAGAGATAGATAAGTATTTTCCCCTTAGAGGGGAAATTAATGCATGTTCCATTTATCAACGAATGAGTACGGATCTGTCCTCTAATGATTTTTTGTCTTTGAACTTTGGTGTAAACGGAACAGTGGCGACTTGTATGGCCATCACCAGCACCTCTCAACACAAAGGCTACGACCGCGCCTTCTGCATCAGGATGAAGTCGACGCTGACGAAGAGAGGCTGCCACTTCAAGAGTTCGGGATACAGAGTGAGTTACAGGGTGAGGGCACTCGAAGGGTGAGTTCCAAAGGGCGATGGGGAGGTTCTGAACCACGTCGAGGAAGGAGGGAGGGAGGTTTGGTTTTCAACTCTTCAGGGCATTTTTGGGTGTTGGGAAGTGACTGGGAGAATATGATCAGATTGATTGATTGATTGCTTATGAAATCTAGGTCTTGCAGACCAAGCGCCGGAACCCATCAGGATTATTCAGCGCCATAATGAAGGTGAAATATATAAGTTAATGATATGATTGGTAATGAAGGCGAAATATATAAGTCAGTGATATGATTGGTAATGAATAAGTGAATGATGACATACTAGTAAGATTCAGCGTTAAGATAAGAACGACTAGATAACAGTTAGTGTACCAGTTACTTGGTTCTTTATGATGCTACTTTACGGCTGTCAGAATTAGCTTAGAGATTGTGTTTATTATATGTTTCAGCCTAATTTCGATTAAAAACATTTTTCTTGTGACGATAAAGTGTATGTGTTTTTCTTAGCGTTCATATCCAAGTGATATAAACAGATTCAGCTTCACCTTACTAGAGCGGGTAAAAAATGCCTCTAGTAATGGGCGTAGTAAGAATTAGTGAGTGGAATTGCCCGATGCTAATTTGTAGCCATTGAAAACAAGCTTCAACTTATTTAGAGTTTTTTTTACGGGAGTGGGGAAATGAGATTAAACTTTTCTGATCAAATATTTTAATTAACACCGAAAATAGTATGAGAGTCGAGGTATTCGCTGTATTTAGTGCCGCAGTGTTAGTTTCTTACCGTTCTTGATAACCTATATATGCCAGCTTTTGACTCACAACCAGATTCCCATATATTGTATAGTAAACAGCAAAAAAAAAAAGGTGAGGTATATGTGTTCTGCATATTGCATTTTAGGTGGTGCTGATACTAGGACACCTACGACCTCAGTACGTCTTCAGCCACTCGAGAAAAAACTCTACCACCCTGATGGGTTTGGTTGCCCTGGCTATAGCGCTGCCTCCCCCTTCTGTCCACGAAGTTAGATTAGAGTCGGATATGTTCGTCACCAGGATAACCTTCGACTTCAGAATAGCGCACTGTGAGCCCAAGTAAGTACCGGTGGCCCTCTTCTCGGGCGTTGAGAGTCATTTGAAGAACAGTTTTAGCCGATCTCACTGGAGGGACGCTTGAGAATGTGGAACAGTTAATTTGGTAACATTGTTATTCTTCATAAAGAATGAGTTCGTGACTATGAATGCATAATATTTACTACAGGGTGAATACACAAATAACTGAGCAAAATAACTCCTGCTTTTTCATGTAGCCTTTAAAAGTGTTAATTACAACAAAACAAAAGAGGTATATTGTATCTGAGCTACCATATCTGGTAGGATGCTTATCCCGTAGCCTATGTCCTTATTGCTCGTATATTTCATGCTTTACAAGAGATGCAATGAAAACTTTATTTTTGTTTTATTTTATCTTCAAAGCATAAATGTGTCTTTGCACACTGATAATGCCGAAAAGGGTCAACTTGCACAGAGACTAACTTTTAAAGTCTGCCGTGTTACTGTATTTTATTAGAGTAGTTTTGTTTTTTTCAAAAACTTGAGAAATTCCTTGTACTATCCCATTTTTTGTTACTAAAGTATCATAACCAGACCAATTAGTCGTTGTATTCATTTAAGTTAAAACCAGCGGATATTGGATTTCTATGTAGTTTAGATCATTTTGTCGAGAATTGGGAAGCAGCCGTGATAGCCATGAGGGGAAGCTTGGTTAATCTACTCTCATTAGACTAGTTGAAAGTATTTTGTGGTGTGAGGAAAAACGATTTTTTTTTTTTTTTTTTTTTTGAAGATACTGATGTTCTATTGGACAATTAAATGTTTACTCTGATCATGTGATTTACACCAATATATTCTCAGTTCTTTTATTCAGAATTCAAAGACGTCATTGTCCGAGGGACAACTGACAATTGTCAGCAGTTCTAGGCAACGAAAGTTTCGAAATTTAGTCAGATTAGATCACGTTCATTTAACCAAACTTTGGGTTTTCATTAGACTTATAGTTGTAAACTCATATGATTTTGTTAGTACAAGAACGATCTCATAAGTTATTGTTTTCGTGGATTGCAATGTTAAACGTTATTATAGAAATTTGGTCTGAGCTGACTAGTTTTGATTTCAAGCAAAACTGAGAGAATCACTCAATTTTTCATGAGCAGACTGCCAGTACCATTTTTCCTAAAATCTTCAAATGGGAACTGTATTTTTATTTGACTTAAATAATGGAAAGTCTGCCTTAGAATGATTCACGAGCAAAGATGAAAAATAAGTTTTCAAGCAGCGATTCAGTTCGATGCTTGTAGCAACGGAAGTGAATTTTTTTTATCATTTTAATAGAATGTCAGCTGAATAATGAAGTAAACCAGGTGAAACTTAAAACACGGAATAAAATCAATATCATGCAAAGGTTTCAAGTTTTATTCTTTAAAAATTTTTCGCTCACAGAGTTGCAGATTTGCTGGATTACACCCCTGACGAACTGCAAGGAAGGTCCCTCTACTCCTTGTGCCATGGCCAAGATGTAGAGAAGTTGCGGAAAACTCACGTTGATCGTAAATATCTTTTAGGAAACCTCCGACATGTTTTAGAATTCATGGTGGTTTGGTATTTTGAACATATTCCGTTAACTCAGATTCGAACACATTCCAATTATGTCATTTTCGGTATAATAGGTCATTTAATTATATACCACTTTAAATTGGGTATTAATAGACAGTTTATGACAATGACAATACCTAATGTATAAGTTCCAGGAGTTTCCAGCGTTAACATTCTTGCCATTGTTTTCCAGTAATTGAGAAAGGCCAGGTGATGAGTCCATACTTCCGGTTACTGAACAAGACTGGAGGCTACACATGGATGCAAACTTGCGCCACAGTTGTTATCAACAACAAAAATGGAGACGAGCAAAATATCATTTGTGTAAATTATATCATTAGGTATGGAAGGTAAATTGTTAATGAGTTTTCGGTGTTTTGTTTCAAGGTTTATACGAAACTAGAAAATTCTTTTATTGTTGTATATTTAAGTCACAGCTGCGCAGAGATAAAAATGGTGGCTGGTAGATTCCTGACCCTTGCCAGTGACAAATTACTTCTGCCATTTTCTCTGGGTGTGTTGTTTCGGACCCATGACAGTTATAGCGTTAAAATTGTGGTTTTTCAGTTTTTTGTGCTCTTTGCTTTTCCCTTGCATTAAACACTGTTATGAAAGACTAAAGAACACAGGTCTAGAAAGTTACTCCTGACTCCTGCTTCTATTTCTGGATCTTCAGTCTTCACCAAAATTAAATCATGTCTTCTCCTATTCATTAATCAGTATCTGCAAGTTTCAAGACCAGTGGAAAGATTTTGAACTCTCTTGGTAACAGACAAGCATGGTTGGAAGTACGAATTTTCTCTCTCAATGAAAGATGACTAAAGACAACATGTCTTGTACAGCCGGAGTCTGTTGTTGAAGGAAATTAGAATAACAAAAAGAATGTCAAGCATATCCTTTCTGTTTTGTTCATTAAACAGAACTATTTCTTTGAGATTCTTTTTGAATGATACTAGTTTTACTTCAGAAGCCAAATTTAGAATCTCAGTCTCATAACTTTAATTTGAATTGAAAATTGAGTACACTGTTCTTGCTCCTTTCTTTACAAATTTCTTTACAAATTAAATAAATTGTTCATGTTGTATCCTGTACCAAGACTGTCCAGTCTTCGTGAATGGTTTTGAAAATCAGTGCATGAACTCAAAATTAAGTAGGGTTTCTAGTGTTTTTTTTTTTATAAACATGTTTCGTTTTTTTACAGTGGCACAGAGTATGACACCTTAGTAATGGACCAAACTCAGCTAGACCCTGCTCTGGCCAACATGAGAGAGAGACGATCTTGATTATACTAATCCAGCAACACCTGAGCCATCCAGTGAGTACTCAGTATGTTATCTTAAACAACGATATCAGAACAGGGCGTCATTTTGCAGTTTTGATATGGGGAGCGAGGCGGTTTGCGAGCAAGGAGCCTGATTCCTGGATTTTTTTATTTGAGCTATTTACAGCTTTTGAAGCACAAAATGAATAGAGATTGAGGTTTTTTTTTAGCTATTAGCATAAAATAGTAGATAGATAAACAGATATAACGTGTGATGACACATTTGAATTTCTGTGCAGGAATAATGGAAAACCAGCTGCTGTAAGCTTACCAGGGGCCGGGTGGGGTGAGGGGGGGTTGAGGGCTGGGGGCACTTTGGTCTTGGGGGCAGTTGCCCCCAGCCCCCGCTAAATGACGCCCTGATATCGAATGAATCTTGATTATGAAAGTAGCGTGATCTTCCATATTTAGGAAGAGAAATGTGATTTATTATTCTGTTCGGGTACTTTATAATATTCCTTCACTTCTCTGAATTCCCTGTAATACATTCCCCGACCATTAAGTTAATACCTGAATGATCAGGATCCAACCAATTTTAACATTTTACCAACTTCAAATATAGTCATTTATGGAAAGAACATTTTTTTTTATACGAGAGGACAATAGCTCTTCAGAGTTTAGGTAGGTCAACAGTCACTGAAAACTTGTGGTGTGGCATACTTGTTCATAAACATAATCACCGTTTACAACTCTGTTCTAAAAATAAAGGAACTTGTAGGGAGTGAGAACTGGGTCGTTTTATTGCAAGAAAGGGCTGTAAGTAGATTTAGATACATCATTCTAAACTACATGTTGCAAACCTTTGCGTCGTCAGAGTATGGGGTATGTTCTGTTGAAAGCTTTTGCAATGTTCAGAGTTATGTTCATAATTATTGAACTAGTAGAAAAGATGGGTTAACGACATCAAACACTAGGCTTAGGCTAAAAATTTAGGAGTATGGAATATAATGCAACTTATTTTTTAAAAAAATGAGAAAGCTCATATACATGGCGTGTGAGGGTTGTTTTAATGCCAGTTGTAAATTGTCATACAATTATATTCATGACTAATCAATAACCTAAGTGGTTTATTTAGGTTGAGATTAATCATATGTATTCCTGTTTACATCTTATTTTAGAATCTTAATTACAACATATAGCCAGTTCCCCAGAAGGAAGTTGTGGTGTTGTGGGTGAAGAGAGTAGCAGTTCTCCGAGATCAACAGCCAACACCACTGGGGAGAGAGGTGGTTCAACAGGCACTCATTCCTCACAGGAGGGACCTACAGAGCGAGATCTCACCTACGAGGTAATCCCTAGTGTTTTATAGACGGGCTCAATTAAAACGGAGGTAATAACATTGTGATTAACCCCAGTATTAACAGATTGGGTGGTGTCGGTGGAGGAATGGGGGCTGCACGTCTTGGGTAGGTACGAGCATCGGAAAATGGGGGTTGCACGTCATGGTGGGCACGTACACAGACGCGAAAGAAGAAAAGAAAGCGTCTGTTCGGAATGTATTTCCTGAATGTGACAAAAGTCTTTTTGTCATAGATAGAATGGTGTTTTTCTTTACACACGTTGCAGTAGCCTGCCTGCACCGTTACCTCTCGTGATCGTGTCATTATGACTGAAATGTGTAGGAAGTTTTATTTGGCCTGTGAAATTATGGTGACAATGAAGGAGTCATTTTCATAGATTATTTTAAAAAAACAGAATTTGGTTTTGCAATAATGGTCCCCATAATGAAAAGACGTTGATTCTGCAGTGTATGAAATCAAGTTATCTTTTTATTTTATTTCCATTTAAGGTATAGGTTGGTCGTTATGATTGTGGATCTTAGTGGTACAATGTATTCAATTATTCCAAATTATGAGCTGCCAGTGTTGCTGATTGTTACTGAATGGTGAATTCGTCTCATAAAATATTTATCCTTTTAGCTATGCAGTAGCTGAGATGCTCATCTTTGGCATTTAAATTTATACCTCAACATACTGTATGTGGGTATGAGGACTCAAAATCTTTAGTTATCGTTTCGGCTTTATGATTGATTTTTCTCTCCCTCCCTTTTCTCTCTTTGCATTCTTTACATTTTATCACAGTGATGTCTCATTTACTTTTGTGAAGTTTGTTTCATCAAAATCATCTTTTTTGTAATTTTATGTATGCTTACCTGAGCACACTTTGTATTTCATTTGAAGTGCACAAAGAAGCGGCGAACATCAACTTTGTTATCATTGTTTTAAAGTAGTTTAACTACACGACCGAGATAAGTTCTCATTTTGTATGTAGCTGGAACAAAGAATTTGTTCTTTTAAAAGAATAAATCTATATTTATTTCATTAAAACGGCAAATTTTATTATTAGGTTAATGAATGACTTCAAACATCTCTACAAAACTTCTCTGACCAATCTGTGTCCAAGACTTACGGTTGGTACTGAAAAAATAGGACATTAAAATAAATTAGGTGCTCAAACAAATTTCATACCTTTACCTAAATAGGGCCTCTTACTTTATGAAGGAAAGTCCACTTGATTCCAGGTGGCTTTGTGCTCATGTGTCTTCATTAGTTCCATTCTTCTTATATTTATTTGGAATACCATATGTCTCGGTATATGATGCATTCAGTCAAACAAGCTTTGGAACTATGGTGTCTTGCTGATTAAAAAAAGTGACACCTTAAACGGTACGAAAGAGAAAATCTAGTAAAGCTGTTTAAAGCTAAATAGCTCAGCACCAAACACGAACAGTATAGTGTGTGGCAGCTTGTTTGTTGAGTAAGCGACAATAGCGATTAGGAACGAGGAACCTTAGTTCACCCGTTTGCCACCAGGTGTATTTTAGGTATGTTACAGATTCTCAGAATAATTCTCGATGTACGCGAGTGTAGTTGTTGGTGGTTCGGTAGCAAATGTTGGTGGCTTTTTCTCGGTGTTGTGACTTGTTTTGTTCGCTCAGGATGTCTTCGATCCATGGCAGGAACAAAACATCAGGTTTTGCAGGAACGTTTCTACGTTAGTAAACTGTATTCTGTATAAATAGATATGCACTGTAGCCTATTCTCTAAGTGGTATAGAATGGTCATTTGCCTTTTGTAAAAACAATAAAGGTAAACAAAGAGGTGATCAGACTTAATTTATAATTCCTTATGTGTAGGAGGAGGGATAGTTATATTGAGGAAGCAATTAATTAGACAGCGATATACGTTTTAATTCCCTTCCTGTTTCTTTGCCGGCTCATACGTCTCCTAATTACTCTCCTCCGTCCCCCAGCTTCGCCCCTCCGCTCCTCTTGGGTTCAAAAGAATTTTATTCTGAAAGTAAACAGGATGTTAGTCGTATTCTGAAAGCTAAATAAGTGGTTTATTGCACCTGGGGTTTTTCACTTGAAACCATTATTGCATTTGAACTTGAAATATATATCTCATAGAATTGTTTGAACATTTTATATCTGGTTTCAATTGTATTTGAGTACTTTTAGATAGAACCCCCTCCTTCCCACCTAACTAATATAGTTTTTATTCGTGATGAAGTTGGTGGGAGCTAAAACCAGTATCAGTGCAATAGGGTATGACCTGACTTGCCTTGAAGGCATCAGGCCAGGCATGATTTGGCTGTTAAGAAAATGAATGTCAGAGACGTTCAAAGCACATACTAAACTAAGGATACTTATATTTTCAAGTCCAAAATGCGATCATAGTCGAGAGTAACATTCTAGCAAATTCTGGTTTTGGGTAACCAGTCTGTGTCCTCCATTATGTGCGCTCTCTTTCGCGATCCACTTCGAGAGGAAAGGTGTCGGTGGGCTCTTCAGTTTGTAGCCCAAACTTAGGACTGTCCTGTGGCAATTGGAAGCAAGGTCTAGAGGTTATTCTTTAGGCCTTAGTCGGAAGATTGTGCTGCCTCGGAACCGGGTCAGTTCTCGGGGTGAGGTTATTTTGTGCCCTCCGACACCGTCCTTTCAAACGTTTTGATCGGTTAAGTGTTTGACTCGCTCGCCAAAAGGTCGTTTCGGAAGCGTTAATCGTCGTTCTAGTTATCGACATTGCCGTTGTTGTTTCTTAATTTTAAAGATAACAATTGCATTGTTGTTAAGGCTTTTGTTATTTATTCAGTGTCAAGATATATTGTTCAATCAAATGTTGACCAATTTTTTTCTTTGTCCGAATCTGAGTCTCTTCTTGTTCCTTCACGCCTTTTTTCTCCTCAGTCTATTTATTCCAGTTGTATTGTTTAGCCTGCTGTAGGTGTATTTTTTCGGTCTCAAGCCTACTGTTTCTACTTTTTTGTCTCGGCTGCCTCTGTCGAGTTAACTATACCATTTTCTGAGCTGTCTTGGCATCGAGGCTTTCTCCCACGCTCCCACGCTTTGCCACTTGTAGCCGGGTAAATGCAGTGACCGTGTTTATTCTCGGCAGCCAAGGTTTATTCCTTCTTAATCCTTTCCCTTGATAGCAATAATAATTTTTGTTTGGGCCTACCCACTATTGTCTTAGGGCAGCTCACACTTACTGGCGTCCCTTCGGCCCCTAGCTGCAACCCCTTTCATTCCCTTTACTGCATGATGTGTCTCATATTCTTTTATTATTCAATGTCCAATTCTATCCTAACAATTGATTCATAGTGGAATTGTGAGGTTTTTCTCCTGTTGCACCTTTCAGACCTTTTACTGTCAATTTTGTTTCAGCGCTGGAATGACCCCAAAGGTCCCAGCGTTTGCCTTTTGCCTAAATTCTTTATTCAATTTATTCTTTTACACTTAGTGTATGTAATCTAAACCAACCATCTACTTGAGGAACAGTCATACCAAGCCTTTGTCATGATAGGACAGCATGGGAAAGCCAAAGTGGTTACTTCCAGTAAATGATAAATTCAGGCAAAACCATGAATTCAATGTAAAGGGAAAGATTTAAATACTGAACAGATGTGGCTGTGGTGCTGCTTCTACCTGGCCACACCCTAGCTATCTTGAGTGTGTTTGACACAGTATAGTATCTCTTGAGGTATTTGGACAGTAAGTTTTATTATTTCCACAACAAGATCAGTGGAAAGAGTGCTGAAGAATATCTTAACTTGTAAACGGATATTTTATTTTTATAATTCCAATTGCAAGTATTGAACTAGACCAAAATAAAAAAGTATAATATACAATTTTGAGTCCAGCGAGTTTTTTTTTCTCACGTCGCATCATGCAGAGCTTTTTGTTTCTGAGGATATTTAAATCCTCCCTCCAATCTTTCGTAGAATAATCGCTACCTTCTACATTGACCTTGAGACTAACCATACGTCATTGGAATGAATCATACCTACTGTAAAAGTAGGCGTACAGCATGCTGCTTGCTGTTAGATGTGATCAGCACTCAAAATAAACAAAAGATTAATACTTGGTTGACTGGGATGGATTGTCTGGAATCTCCTGTTTCTCCACCAGTTGGCATTGGTATGTTTACATTGTCAAAATTCTTCATGCCGTGTCGTAGTGCATACCATGTGAATCGGCAATAATAATTTTGATTGTTTCTGCCTGTGTTTCTCTTGTATGGTATTGTGCTTTGGTCTTAGTGTTCTATTCTTTCTTCTTCCAGTGTTGTTCACCAAGTCTGGTCTCAGGGTTCTATTCTTTCTTCTTCCAGTGCTGTTCACCTCTCAATCCTCCTGCTCAATCTTCTAGAGCTCCCTATGTGGTTCGGGGGAAATGGGTGGGTGAACTTAAAGATATGAGTTTACTGATATAGTCAGGTAGGCACTTGACTTGGTATATTATGAGTAAGGATTGCAATTTCCTCAGTAGGCTTTCATTACTGCCAGGTAACCAAGGCGCATCTTGGGATGGAGGTCTGTGTCCTTCGCTACCCCTCTCTCAGCCAACTACCATCTCATAATAAGTTATTCTCCGAAAGAGAATAACTTATAACAGCTGACTAATTTTATCGTCATTTGACAAGAGTGATGGTGTGTGTGATCTGTTGAGTTATCTAGGGTCTATAGGCTTAGTGTTCCAGTTACTTTGGTAATTTTTGAACTGCACATCAGTGCCCCAGTTGTTCAGTCTTTTGCCCACCTTGTATCACCATTTATTCCTTCCATTTCTGATGTTAACCCTTACCACCTCACTCAGTCCCCCCCTCAATTGGCTTGTACTCTTCTGTACCTATTTGTAGTAACAGCCCTTCCGTTTGCTGCCACATCTGGTGTAGTGCAGACGGAAGAACCCTCTACCTTCTCTCCTCCATGCGTGTCCCTCCCAGCCGTCTGATGCTCCCCAGCAGCATTCTGTGATGCTATTGCTGGCAGTTCTGGATATGTCACCATCTCAGGAGCCTACCACTGCACCGTCTGTCCATGGATTTACCATTTTCTACCATCTCGGTTTTTTCTATAGACATGACAAACTTCAACCCTGATTTTAATTATTCTCCTTCAGAATTTAAAGCAATTCATAGTTTGCATTGCTCTGATTTACCCTGTCCTTTTTTCCAAAGATGAATCCATTGATCAGCACTATTTTCTATGCTTCTACCTTGGCTCCTGTAAAAGCAGGTGAGAAGTTAGTGACTCTGTTGAGGTGCATTTTGAAGCGGTCTCAGCAGTACTGTATGCCTTAAAGCTGGTTCTCGGAATGCCCATGCTTTGGTTTCCAACTTTGTGAAGCTGCATAGAGCTATGTTTTATGAAACAGATCCAATGTCAGATTTTCAGCCTTCCTATGTTGAAGACAAGTTCTTTCCAGTTGCTTGTTCATGGAAGTAAAGAGCCCTCAGATATGCAAGGTGCTTTGGCCTGATAGTGAGGTGGAAGCATATGAAGTTGGTATGTTGTTCTTAGCAAGACAGCTTGTTTACTGTGCCAGATTAAAAAAAAATTATAAATAAATGTTAGTCCTGAAGATACAGTGGTTCTTGAGACATTGAAGTACTAACCTTACCTAGATAGACCTATTTCTGAAGCTTAGCGAGGAATGTCGTGTTTTTGATAATTCTGTTATAAAGAAACAAAGTTTTGTTCATATTTATCGTACAGCTCACAGTTATTAGCTTTCTTTGACACCACTTCTCATTGTCTCGTTAACTCCAAAGTGTTTAAGGCAATTGCCAAAGATGCGTCGAATCAGGAGTAAAGAGAATCCTTGGCACAGTCTTTGAGGTCTTCCCCCTGGCATCCTGCACCTGCGCCCTTTTCTGCATGAAAGTTTCACTTGGAATGTCAACCCAAACTACCCATGAGTTCTAACGTTTCAGAAAGCTCTTTTTAAGTGATCAAGACAACTATAACAGATGTTTTGAATTCTCAAGGTCGAGTAGGAGGCCGTCCACTGAGATTTTGGAGTGCCTGGCAACAGTTCTTATTAGGAAGGATCACATAAGAATGTGTAGAAGCTTTTTCCCTTTTAAAAAAAGCTTTTAGTTCACTTGGCTGAGATGATGTTTCTCTGACTGCACTAGCCCACCATCCTCGTTCCAAGTGGTAGTCAGCAAACTTTAACAGTAGGTACAAGTCATCCCAAAGAATGAAAGTTTTCCTGATTATATTTTGACACTGTCAAAGTGGAAACCCACCCAGCCTCCCCATATCTTGGTGGGGCGTCATGAATTCAGACAAGAAAGTATACATCCCAATGCCATCTGGTGTAAAACAGCTGTTTATAGACAGTCCATGTGGATGAGCCAAGTGTTATTCTTTTGCTTATTTTGAATGCTCAGTCACACCTAAAGACTTAAACAGTAGGTAAATATCCAGATAATTAGATTTATAACAAAGTTTTCATGTTTTTCTGTTTCTCACACTCATCCCCATACAATGAATCATTATATAAATACAATTTTATATATATATATATAGTTATATATATATATATATATATATATATATATATATATATATATATATATATATATATATATATATGATATACATATATATACATACATATATATACTGTGTATATATATTTTATATATATATATATATTTTTGCTCCTACACAATATACAAACCCTTGGTCCTTTACATAAGGATTTACTTTCAGCGAAGCTGGAATTTCAAACAAGGTGGTTAGGCAGTTAACTACTGTCCGGTAGGCAGGAGTCCCACTTGCCCAGTTGTAAACATTCCAATTTGCTTTTGGCCGTTGTACTATGCAGACGTGTTTGCTGACACTCAGCCCTGATCGCCGTTTCACTTTGTTCCCAGTGGGATCTTTTCTTTTTCTTGTGATTGATATTTGTGTGTTTGACATTACATCATGCTAACCCACAAATCATCTAAACCTTTGCGGAAGGCCGTCACCCAGTGTGTCGTTTCCTGGGGTTGACGGCAAAGGTTGCATGCACTAGCGCTCGCCCGTTGATGTGGACCCTCATGTCCTCTGCACTAGTTGCAGAGGGCATGACTATAACCCTAGTTCTACTTGTGCTGAGTGTCGTTCTTGGTCGCCTGTTCATGAAGGTCCCCACGTCAGTGTCTACGCACTTTCCAACCCTGACGACCCGGGTGGTGGTGGAACAGACTGCCATGCATGCTCATGCTCCCCAGTACGTGGTGTCCCTTCTACCTACTGCCTTTGCAGTTCCAGTTGCTCCTGCTGTTCCTGCTGCTCCTGTTGCCCCAGCTGCTTCTGCTGCTCCTGTTGCCCCAGCTGCTCCTGTGGTTCCTGCTGCTCCCTCCTGGTTGGGAGACCTGACCACCATCCTAAAGAAGATACCAAAGAAGAGGGGTCGTAAGGTGTCATCATCGTCGTCTTCTTGTCTTCGTCTTAGACTTTGTCATCTGCTGCCTCCTCCCCTTCTTCTTCTGAGGCTCACTGGCCAAAGAAGAAGGGGGCTGCCTCTCTCCCCCCACAAGAAGACCCTCCACAGGGGAAGTAGTGGGATCTCTCACTTGCTCTCTCCGGTCTTCAGACCCGGGAACCATTTCACGTACCCCACCAGGGCCCCATGTCTCAGGAGCCTTAAGTACGTGAGCCCCTAAGGTTCGCGTACTTAAAACCAGCTGTAAGAAGTCCACTTCTAAGACTGGTTCTGTGCCTGTCTCTTCCTAAGTTTCTTCAAACACTCGGGTGGAAACTGCTCCTGTTGATTGTCCTGTGAGATACGGGAGTGTCGGGTGCTCGACAAGGTTGAGTCACTCCGAGTACTTGAGTTTCCAAAGAGCCTCGAGTACCCCAGACCGGTACCAGAGAGTCACCCCCCGTCCTGGTTTAGGCACAGTGCAGGAGAAAGTGCCGAAGCATGCAGGTGCTTTGACACTTCCTTCCAGTACTGCTTCGAGTGCTCGGACAGGTTCCCAACCCAGTGCTTTGGACTCGAGGGCTGAGCACCCTGAGACACAGTGAGGAGGTCCCCTGTACAGTCGTCTTCTTGTCAGGAGGTTACGGCCTCAAAGAAGACTGGAGCTGATCGGGAGGATTGCGCAACTTCACGTCCGACGGTGCCTTAGCACTCCACTCCAGCCAGCCTTCGTTCACGTTCGCGTGATCAACCCTGCTCACCGAGGAAAGTGTATGTGTGCATTTGTGTGACCCTCTATATATTATATATATATATATATATATATATATATATATATATATATATATATATATATATATATATATATATATATATATTTAGATATATATTATAGTTATATATATATGTATATATACAGTATATACATATATATATATATATATATATATATATATATATATATATATATATATATATATATATATATATATATATATATATATATATATATATATATATATATATATATTATAAAATACACATTATAGTGCTTCCTCATTTTTATGTGGGGGATAGGTTCCAAAACCTACCACGGAAATACAAAAATCCCCTCTAAAAATGCTTATATCTGATAGTTCGAACAAAAATACACCCCAAACCATCATCCCAAAACACCCAAAGTAACCTACTACTATTACTCTTGAGTAGGCTACATGTCCCCCAAAAACTCTTATAATTGCCTATTTTAACAGTTCATTGCTAAACTTGACAGATCAAACAAAAATATACCTCAAACTATCATCCCAGAACACCCTAATATTTCAAATTCATGTTGCAAAATTAAATGTACCAGCCTACAACTGTTACTCTTAGATATTCCCTATCATCCAGACACGCATTTTTTCTTTGGCCTACGTAACTTTACATATCGTTCTGTGCATACTGTAATGCACTGGGTGTACATTTTACGTATATTAATATTTTCCTGTGGTGTAAGATGATTTTGCAGTTATGTTTACTGTACAGGTATATATTTTAGGATAGTACTATTACTGTATAGAGCATCTAAAATATGTGGGTAGTTTAGAACAACGGGACACGTACCTCCAAACAGAATGTTAGGTTATTAAGCCATGTTAGTATATTTTCGTGATTACACACAAATACATTTATGATAAAAAAATTATTTACTACAGCAGTCTTGGTTTATGTCATTTTGTTGTCCTCACCATCTCTCATAAATTTATTTAAAATTTTTAAAATATCATTTTCTCTCTCTCTTTCTCTCAGTAAACATACACTGAGAAAAACACAGCAAAATATCCATAACACGTTATTTCATTCAGAATCTATTTTTACTACACTAATCACCATAAAAATATTTAAAATCAGAATTTACACGTGAGGCCCCCACTGGCAATTCTGTGATGTAATTCTCTTTCTCTCTCTCTCGTATATCAGTACTGCACTGTACATATGCTTTAATGAAAATATCAATTACTGTACCATAAGCATAAAAAAACGAGAAAATAAACGAATTCAGCAAATCATGACAGATTGATGTAGGTAGCATTGTCATATTTTTTACTTTATCTGATTTATTGTACTGTATTTCATTACAAGTTTAGTTGACTATGATTATCACACATATTGTAACAGTACACAAGAGAATATTTTATCACTGTTGATGTTTCATCTCTAATCCGAATTTCACACATAGGCATCTTGCAACATTCTCATCCCAACCATAGTTTTTATGCCTTTGGTTATCGTCTCCAGTAAGCACTTCAAGGTGTGAGCAACACTTTCCAGTTTTTTTTCTCTCTCTCTCAAACAGTACTGTATACATATATTACTTTTAATGAAAAAACAGCAAAATATCAATGAATTATTTCACTTACAGAATCCATTTATACTGTGCTTAGACTTCAATGTAAAAAAACAGTCTCTCTCTCTCTCTCTCTCTCTCTCTCTCTCTCTCTCTCTCTCTCTCTCTCTCTCTCTCTCTCTCTCTCTCTCAGTATACATATATTTTAATGAAAAAATACAGTAGTTAGTGAATAAATTACTGTTGCTCTACAAAAAAAAAGTGAATTAGGTTAGTGATAGTTTTAGAGATACAGCTACAGCCCAAAGAAAAATCCACAAATTAGTGAAATTTCCCCCACCGACCAGTGAATGATGTGTTCCACAAAAATAAGCGACAAAGTGAATCGTGGAAATGTGGAACGCGTAAAATCAGGGGCCACTGTATATATTCATATATGTATTTATATATATATATATATATATATATATATATATATATATATATATATATATATATATATATATATATGTATATTATATTTATATTTATATATATATATATATATATATATATATATATATATATATATATATATATATATATTACTAAAAGGACCTCATTCAAACTGAATGGTATCTAACGGAGTTTTTTTATTCAGAAAAAGTTACCATCCAGTTTGAATGAGGTCCTTTTAGTAATACTACTAATGCACAGAACAATTGTGTATGTGATAAATATTATATATATATATATATATATATATATATATATATATATATATATATATATATATATATATATATATATATATATATATATATATATATATATATATCTGGGGTCCAGATAGTGTTGACGCCTGGTTAACGTGCATCTGGATAATTGAGGGATTATGGCATAAAAAAGATAAAAATAATTTTTCCATATCATACTGTAGGTGTAGGGAAAGAATTTATTAGCATATACCCTAAGGGCAGCATATTTCTCCAAGGATAGGAAGTTAAGCATACCTTAGTTTAACCAGACCACTGAGCTGATTAACAGCGCTCGTAGGGCTGGCCCGAAGGATTGGATTTATTTTACGTGGCTAGGAACCAATTGGTTACTAACAACGGGACCTACAGCTTATTGTGGAATCTGAACCACATTATAACGAGAAGTGAATTTCTATCACCAGAAATAAATTCCTCTAATTCTTCATTGGCCTATCGGAGAATCGGCAGGACCAGCAGAGAGGTTAGCTGAGAACGATAGCACGACCCACAGTCTTCAAGGATAGAAAGTATATATGACATATATATAATATATATGTATGTTTTAAAAAATTTGAAAAAACCACTCTCCAATGGTTGGCAATGCTGTGCAATGTTGGTAATACTGCTTATTCTCAAAAGACTGAGAAACAGTTTGGGGGTGTGGGGGCCAAGAAAAGTTTCGTGGGTGGGGTTGGAAGGCGTAGCACCATGGAAGAGGAGTGGCAGGAAGGTTGTTTACAGATAGATTCACTCAGAGTGTTGTTTTGGAAGGTGGGTGGCCAGGGAAGGAGTTTCTCCAGATGGAAGGGGGGTTTGAATGCACTGTAAGTGGGGTTGGAGATGGGTAGGCAGTGTTTTATTTTCAGGTTTTTTGTTATAACTTTCACAGTATAAGAGATGAAAGAATCATAAATTAAGTACCCCAAAAGATAAACATTTAATATCCCTAGTTGTACACACCTCTTCCCTTTGGTTGAGGGAAGGGGGAGCTTGTTATAAACAGTTCGTGTTGCCAACATCTATGAAAAAATTCATGATGAAATTTATATATACTGTAACTATTTTTAATCTTTTACTCTGAATGTGAACATTATATTTAAGGTGAAATATCAATGGTGATAAAATATTTCCGTGTGATCTGTTATGATATGTGATACAGTAGTCATATTAGAGTCAGCTGAACTTGTAATGAAATGAATCAAGCATAGCACAAAAAAGATAGAGATAGAGAGAGAGAACTAGTGATACCATGCTAAGAAACACACCTGCTTACATACAAATTATAACAACACAAAGTGGAAGAGGTAGAGAGGCTTAAAAGCAAGAAACGTCCCTTTGTTTATTGCTTTTTTTGGCTGATTTGGGTACATCAATTTAATAGAAGTAGCGTGGGTGGTCGAGCCCTCATGTTTATGTAAACTTTCTCGCTACTGGCAGAAACATATACATCAATGTGATTTTTTGATTGATAGGCCTGTGCATCATAAATGTATCTTTCTCTGATTGGTTACGTCTCGAAAGTATCAATGCACTCTGTACCAAAGAGAGTTTTCCCTCTTTATACAGTTGTGTATTATCAGTTGCATGTTTGAACTTTTTAGATGGTTCCCATTGTGATATATATCCTGAGTATGTGGACTTTGATCGCAGTGCCTGTGGGCATTGCAGGTCCCGTTAGGTTGAGTATGGTGCCAGCATCTTTTGCAATTTCACCACCATCCCAAGAGCCCAAGGAAGGTATGACCCTTTAAAAGAAACTAGAAATCTTCTGGAGAATCGAGGCAGGATGGTCTATGTCATGTATCATAGATGAGTACAGCATTGCACAAACAACTTTGCATGATATCAGGAGTGGAGGAGGTGAAGAAGGACTTGTAAACCTCCTCACAAGTTTTTAAAGTCAGGCCATCATAAGCACCAAGGGCAGTGCTCACGGGTAAGTGGCAGTATTTTAATATTTGTAGGTTTGCTTTTTTGTATGCACGACGTATTTTATAGAATGTTTGGGAGAAATAAAAAGAAAAGTTTGCCATGTTTTTATGTAAATACGATGTATTTCAAAGACTGTGTTTGGGCAAAATAAAAAAAAAATGGTTTGGTTTTTAGTGTATGATGCATTTTAAAGATTGTGTTGTATAATGGGTTTGGGCAAAATGAAAAAGAAAGTGATATATCCAGTAGTGTAACCTACTGTATTGCATGTTGTGTATGAGACAAAAATAAAAGGTTCACTTTTTTGTGAATTTATACTGTATATTTTGTTACAGATATGGTTAAATAACCTAGCTAATTGCCAGTTGCATAAAGTTTTCAGTTTAAAGTGTGATGGTTATTGTTTATAAGCATACTGAGTATTTATGCTTATGCAGTATTGGCAAGGTAGGGGAGCAAAGGTGCGAAGTTGCTGTTGAACACCAGAGTTTTTTGCTTCCCCTTGTCTGGAGATCTTTACCTGACAGGGCATTGGCTCTATTAATCCAGATAATTGAGAGATTACTTTAAAAGTATTCACAGGTCTTTTTCTACATACTTTTGTAGATTAAAATACTCTGCACAATTCTGTGCCATTCTAGTTTCTTGAGATTTTTATTTCCATACTCATCATTTTCTTATAGTAGAATTAGATCTCTACATGCCCCTAGGTCAGCTCAGCTTGATTGTGAATCCTTTAAGAGAACTGGCAGTGTTGCTCAAAGTCTATGCAACATTTATAAATAAAAGTACAGTGTAAAATATTACAAAAGGTCATAACACAGAAAATATAGGACTGATTATTTCAGCATGTTAAAGATCTGGAGTGATTTTAACACCAAACAAATAGATTAAGAAACATTTGATGTAGCAGTACCACACACCACTCTTGCCCTACCCAGAATGCCAAGGTTTGGAAATAGTAGTGCTGTTCTAGCAGCATTATTGGCAAGTGCTTTGTTTTCAATTGACAACATTGTCTCATTAGGTAGTCCTTCAGGTATTACTAGCCCTCCTCCCAAATGCTTCTCAAGCCATAAACTATGAGGGGTACTGTTGTCATTTTTGCTTGCACCTGTTGTTGTTTCAAGTGTAGCACAACTAGAGAGTGTTCTTCCTATATTTAGTGGTGTTACACATTTTCTCAACCGTTTCTTGGTGCTTCAGGTGAGGTATGCCAGGAGAATGCGTTGCTTTCATTTAGTGGGGTTATTTCTTTGGTTTCCTAGTGTCTTGCAGCATTTCGTAGCTCAGTGGCATAAGACTGGGCACTTTCTGGCATGGCGCCACAAGACTGTGTGCTTTCTGGTGCCTTCCTTCCTATATCATCAAGCTTTTCATTTGAGGATTTGGCTTTTGTTGCCTTGACTCTTTCGTATGCTCTGGCAAATGAAGATTTCGACATTTGGTTGAGGAGTTGGATTCAATAAAGACTAGGTGTCTTTCATCTTGAATATGTTGGCACCTGCTAAGTATGAGAGTTTACACTTTTTTACCTTTTGGTTAGAGCATGATTTGAGGTGTTCTCACATTCTGGCATAAAAGGCATTGTTCAAGAAAGCCAGTACTTGTCCTTCTTATATACTGCCGCACAGGGCCGCATTATAGGCTTTTGGTGCCTTGCCAGTGCTTAACTGTCTTCTGTTCCAGATGCAGAAGGTTTTGACTGTGTGGACTGAAAAATGAAAATAAAATTCTTGATTCTGAGCTTCAGTATTTGGTTCAATGCAGAGGTGAAGAATTTTGTCCAAATCTCATGTTTACACTGGATTGAAGATGTGTTTGCTGAGCTTTCACTTAACTTGAGGAGTTTTCTGGAACTGGAAGCTTTTAAGATTTTAGAGGGGTACTTGAAGTATTGATTGTCTCATTGTTCTGTTCTTTAAAGTAGTTAAGGAGGATGTTTATGTTCAAGAGCACCTTCATTTTTTGAAGCAGTCCTGAAAGCCAACCATGAGGAGGCCTGTGCCTGTGTCTGTTCCTGGTTTGCCTCCTGAGAACTGTCTGTTTTCTCTCAAATCATTTTTCTTGTGGAAGCCATTTTACTGTTCCTCACCAGGATTTAATAAGGGTAAGGGACCACTCATCCTTTTAAATACCAATTCTTGTGATTTTTAGTTTTCTAAGATTATGTGCACAGGCTGTGTGGAATTTCTGATAACTCTATGAGACAGATCCCTGGGTAGTAAAATATTCAGGGAGGGTTATGTCATTTCTTTTCTGGCTCCCTCATCTGTTGTCGACAATAGTTTTCCCTTCTTGCTCTCATCCTGGGAGAAGTTTTTCCTCCATAGAGGCCAAGTTTTTATTAATATAATGGGATGATTTCAGTGATCATGCAGGAAATTTCTTTCCTTGCCTTGTTAAATCCATCCTCTTACAAGTACCTTCAGTTGATGTTTGCAAGGAAAGGGTTACTATTGTAGACCGGGGATTTTGGACCAAACACCACCAAGAGTTTTTCTTGAGATCATGGTCTCCAATAGGGAATTGATGTCATTCTGGTTCTACTCTTAATTGAATGTCTGGCACAAGTTTTTGAGCATTCATTTCAATCAACTAAGTTATTGGCAGTCCTGATGCACTTTTTTTTGTCTAACTGGGGATGAAAATAGATTCTCACAGTTTTCAGGATTTCCCCTAGGAGAAGCAAGTACACAATTTCTCCTTGCTTAGTTTCCAGCCCTTACAGAACATTCTAGCAAAGCAATGGCTTTTGCTTCTACATAACCTCTTGGGGAAGGTTTTTTTTTTGGTTTTGTCAGGAAAAAATGACCCTTCACATTTACGTAAATATGCATGGCACAGGTAGTCTCTACTGGATTCTACTTTAGTTAAAATGTAGACAAGTTTTCAAGAGATGGTAGAATGAAAGGCAGACCATTTGAAGCTTTATGTAATCTCTCATGGGAAGTAAGAACCCAGACCTCTCATTCTTTTAGGCACCTAAAAGAAGGTTCGTGGCATCCTTATTGAGTATCTAGAACTAGAAGTGTAGGGGCTTTGATCAGGATGAAAGAAGTCATTTCACACCTATAATCTCAGTCTGCAGTCTGGAAGAACGTAAAACAACGTGAACATCTGATAGAGCATCCTGTTGGTTCTCAAAGACCAAGATCACTGTCATACTGCGCTAAACCTGGGAGAAGACATACCAAAAGTCCAATGGAGGCCGAGGGGGTTGGCCCACAGGTAGTTGCCCCCCTCTGTCAAACCTGTTACGCATCCCCAGGTATTGGCTGACAGCCACTGGAAAGGTGTCTTGAAAGAAGAAAGCAGTGTGCAAGTGGAGGAGGTGGCTGCTCATCCCGCCGATTCTCCTAGATGAAGTGTCATACTCTCGTAAGCCTGGGAGGAGTCATACCAGAGGTCCAAGGGAGGTTGGTGGGGTTTGCCCACAAGTAGTCACCCCTCAGTTGAGCCTGTTGATCGATCCCAGGCTTCAACAGACAGCCGTTGGAAAGGCGTCTCTGTGGATGTGCGTTAGTTTTCGTCTGACTCTCAAGACTCCAGCCCTGACTTGGAGCACCACAACAGCTTTCTAGATTCATCTCGTCCATTAAAGAGACAAGCAGGCGATGCTGGCCGCTCTTTTCTGCTGCCCGATTAGCAATTTAAGGAGCCAGGTGCAGTCTTCAACCTTCCTGCAAGGCACAGGACAGTCCAGATTATTTCTCTCCTGAGCATACTTCCATTGGGTGCCAGTATTTAGCTCCAAGCACCCAATGATCCCTCTCAGGTGCCTGTGGTCTTCGTTCAAGCACCTGTCTCTTCACGAGCGTCCAACGCCAGCTCGTGAGCGTCCACTCCAGTTTCTGAGTGCCTGGCACCAGCTCCCGAGCACTCAGGCTTCAGTTGCCAAGAGTCCAGTGCCCACTTCCAAGCACCCAGCACCAGCTCCCAAGCGCCCGGCGCCAGCTCCCAAGTGCCCTGCTCCAACTCTTGAGCGCCCTGCGCCAACTCTCGAGCGCCCTGCACCAACTCTCGAGTGCCCTGCACCAACTCTCGAGCACCCAGTGACAACTCTTCAGTATCAATCTCCTGCTCGGAGTGCCAAGCGCCTGTTTCCGACCGTGGGTCTCCTAGCCTATGCAACTTTCCTTCAGTATTTGTGGGTGAGCTTTCCTTCCCATTTTTAGTTCCTGCTAGCCCCAGACCATCTACCTCGACCTTTCTGATGAGAAGCCTTCCAGATAACAGACCAAGGCTCCTCACTTGGTGCTTTCCTCATCTTCTAGGAAGACACTCCTGGAGATTGAAGTTTGGTTTTCTGCCAAGAGGGAGCAAGATAAGGCTTCGTTCGTTTTTCCTCCCTTGTGCTTAATCCATAGGAGGTTTCTTTCCTATGCCACCGGGGAAGCTGCTCCTTCCCGACGCTTGGTGTTTTTGTTGGCGAAAATTGTTTTTCGCCAGCAGAACTTGACCTCTTTGTCAAGACGACTTTGAGTTGTCTGAAGCTTTGTTTCTTGGACTGGATGGTGAGAGCACTAGCCAAGAGGATTGAAGATTGAAATGATTTTTGGAGACTTTGCCTCGGACTGGCTAGGAGTCCTTTCTCATGCAGACAAAACCTTCAGGTATGGCTCTCTTGAACTTGCAGCTCTTTTCTCTTCGGGGGTTTTGAAGGAAGAGATTTTTGGTGCTCTCATTCTACTAAAGGAGTCACTCAGACCCAGAAGTCGGACCTTTAATAGAAGTGGACTTAGGATCATCTGATGCATCCTTCCAGATGCCCCAAGGATTCATCCGCGTTTGTTCCTAAGACAGTCTCCTCTCCAGCAACATCCCTTTCTTGGGAGTAAGCCCAAGTCCAGTCTAAGACCTGTTCCAATGCCCATTTCTCAACTGGGAAGTTTACAGGACGTGGTCTCCAGAAGAACAGAACCTTCACATCAACGTCAGAGAACTGAAAGCTATTCACTTAGGGCTTCAGTGCTTCTTGACCCTAGTTCACAAGACTGTGGCAGTCCATTCAGACAATACCACAGCCCTAATGTACATACAAGAGCAAGACAGCTTTCACTTTTCTCTCTGCCAGACAGCAAGAGATCTTCTACTCTGGACATATGAAATCGAGTGAGTCTAGTCACTCGATTTTTTCAGGGCAAACTAATATTCTGATGGATGAGCTGAGCCATCGAATAGTAGATCCTTCCCAACGAGTGGACCTTGGATCCCCTGGTCTATCGGAATCTGCGATACTATTGGGCAGGCTGACATTAGACCTGTTTGCCACCTCTAGGAACCATCACCTTTCTCTTTTTTGTTCTCAGGCCCCAGACCCTCTAGTATGGGCAACAGACGCCATGCGGCAAGATTGGTCCCACTTGAACAAGAACTATCAAGGGGAGCTCAAGTCCTTGCCCAAGAAATGAGGAAGAATTCCTCATACACAAGTGGGAGTCAGTCTTCTCGAGTTTTGGGAGAAGTGGAGTATCAGGGGACAGAACAGTGGATGGTCAAGGTTCCAAGGGAGGGCTTCTCCATTCTGTTCATGGAGAACACTCCTTTGGTCCCTTCTCCGATCATTTTTACAGCCTACTCAAGAGGCTCGGGAAACATTCGCCATTTTTGGAGGAGGTCGCCTCTCTCCGAAAGAGAGAGTACTGTCTGTTTTTGGTTCCCAAATCATCGGGATTTGGAGACCAGTCCTCAGCATAAGCTCCCTCGATCTCTTCATCTGGCAAATGAAGTTCAGATGGAGACAAACCAGTCAGTCTTTTCATCCATTCACCAGGGCAATTGAATGATAATCTTGGATATGCAGGATGCATGCTTCCATTTTCTCTTCCATCCGGACTCCAGGAAGTATCTAAGGTTAGTTACCCAGGACACACTCAGGCGCCCCATATCAGCATCTAAATGCCTGTCTCCTCTCGGAGTGCCTGGCGCCACCCGAGCCCCCGGTGCCAGCTTCCAAGCACATGGCACCAGCTATATCTCCAGTTTCGGGCTCTTTGCTTCGGTCTCTCTACGGCACCGCAAGTGTTCACTCAAGTCCTCGCTCTTCTAGCAAATAACTTCATTTAGTAGGCATTAACGTCAGACTACAGTAAACCCCCCCGTATTTACGTCCTCACGACTCGCGGATTCCTCTGTGGAACATATATACACATTATTTGCGGAAAATTCGCCCATTCGTGGTATTTTTCACTGAGAAATATTCACTAATTACTGTATTTTCATACTTTCATGGCTAAATGCACTTTTTGTGATAAAACTATTAAAATACTTGGGTATAAGCATTTTTAGAGGGTTTTTTGTGTTTGAACTATCAAAATAGGCAGTTCTAGGAGTTTTTAGAGGGATTTTAGGTACTCACAGATTTTAGCTATTCGCAGGGGGGGGGGGTACGCATCCCTGCGAATACGGGGGTTTACTGTATATCTGGACGACTTGCCTCTTCGATTCCCTTCGAGAAAAAGCACACGGAGGACTTGTACATCTCCTCTCACAGTGAACTGGGAATTATCGTCTACCTTCAGAAGTCCCAGTTGGCCCTGTCGCAAGAGTTCCTCTATTTTGGGATGAGCCTCAACTCTCGGACTTTCGGGTTTTTCTGTCTGCCAAGAGAATCGCCCGCTGCCTTCAGATGGTCCATAAGTTTCTAGCCCCTTCATCTTGCTTGGCCCATCAGTGGATGAGCCTACTGGGGACTCTGTCATCCATCAAGATGTTTGTCAAACTAGGCAAACTCATGAGAGTTTTTCAATTCTTCCTCTAGGCCAACTGGGACAGGGAAACACAGCCGGACACCTACAGATTTCCCATAAACCCGTTAATCAGGTCAGACCAGCATGGTGGCAGCCCGAATGTAGACTTTCAAAAGGAAAGCCCTTCATCCTCTGAGCCCAGACTTAGACTTCTCAACCTAAAACTGATGAGCCCTCTTGGGCTATGCCTTTCTGCCCTTCAACATGGTCAGGGAAGTATTGAACAAGTCTTGGGCTCATCGCAACATTACAGTGATTCTCATAGCCCCGTTCTGGCACATGAAAGAATGGGTCCAGGACCTGCTACAGTTGTGGGTGGACTTTCTGAGAATCATTCCCCAAAAAACTGTGTCTACTCAGACACCCTCACTTTAGGAAATACCAAAGGGTTGTCCGTTCTTGCCCTGACAGGCTTCAGACTGTCCAGAAGCTTGTCAGTGTAAGAGTTTTCAAGACGCCCTGCAGAGGCCATTGCAAGGTGAAGACGTCGATTTCCTAGCCACGTCTTCCAGGCTAAGTGGGCGATTTTCCGAAGCTGGTGTCTCAGACTCAACGTCCCTTTTTCTGAGATGTCTGTGACCTAAATTGCAGATTTCCTTCTTTATCTGAGGAGATCTAGGAATCTCTCATCCCCACCATTAAGGGGTATCGAGCTGTGTTTAGTTCAATGTTTAAACATGGGTCCTGAATCTTGCGTCAATCCCAAATCTTAACCTCATCAAGTCTTTTGATACATCTAAACGGGAAAGGAAGATCCGGTCTCCTGGAACCTGGACGTAGTGTTGAAGTGGCTGACAGGTCCCGCTTTTCAACCCCTTTGTTCTTCTTCTCGAAGAAACCTTACTCGGAAGACTCTCTTCCTCTTGGCCTTGGCTACTACCAACATATTAGCAAGTTCCAAGACATTGATAAAGGGTAGATTTTTCACAAGGAGACACAGTTTGCTTCTTTTACCCTTGGATTTTTAGCCAAGAATGAGGACCCTTCCAAGTCTTGGCCCCATTCTTTCTCTGTTAAGACCTTAACAGATACCTTGGCTCTGAGGAAGAAGAGAGAGTTCTTTGTCCTGCTAGGGCTTAAGGTATTACCTGATCAGGACCCAGAAGGTCAGAGGACCATCCAGTAACCTCTGGTGCTCTGTCAAGAACCCATCACCCCTTCCAACTAAGAATGCATTGTCCTTCTTTGTCAGAAACTTAATTTCTGAGGTGTGCACTCCAGTTCAGGAGGACAATTTTGCCTTCTTTTACAGTGAAAGCTCATGATGTCAGGACAGTCTCTTCCTTATAAGATTTCAGGCAGTTACTGTATGTCACTCACTTCCATTCTGCAGTCGGCCTACTGGAAGTGAGAACTGATCTTTGCGTCTCACTATCTGAAAGAAGTTGAAACATTGTTTGAAAATTGCAGTACCTTTAGGGCCATTATCAGTGGCTGGCACGGTATTGGGGGAGGAAGCATAGGAATCTCTTTTCTCCTACTATCTCTTCGCCTTAAGGTAAGGTGTCAAATTTTTGGGAGCCAGGGAGTACATTGTACCTGGAGTACCCACCAATCTCAGTGGATGGATTGTGGTGTTTTCAGTGTAGGTGAAAGCATTGTCTGGTTATTTTTATTGTGGTACTGAACCCAGGGTAAGGGCACTTATTGATGCTTTGCTAGCCATCAGGCATATCCTTTGCTGCAAAGCTCCTACCTAAGTAGAGTTGCCCCACGGCTATACTGCCACGCCACTACAGTTTAAGATGAGCACCAACCAGAGGCAGTAATCACCTGCAGTAGCTCTCTTACCAAATAAGGAAACAACAACCATTGTCTTCAATGCTAGCAACTTTTCTATTTCAAAGTCACTACTATAACTTAGTGTTTTCGAGTAGAATTTGTCCATGTATCCCACCTCCTGTCAGTGTGGATTCAGCTATGTAATTACTTGGTAAGTTATATGAAAATGTTATTTTCATATAACTTACGGATTGGAGCCCTCCCTCGTCCCCTCTCTTGGACATAAGGGCACAAACAGAATGAGGTTTTTTGCTAAGTCATTTCCAGTGCTCCCATTGGTGGGTGGGACTTGTCACCTACACTAAATTATCAAAGCACTACTGCAATTTTTTAAATAAAGGCAGCTTCGTGAGTTAGAACTACTGTATAGCTATGTAATTACTTGGCAAGTACCTGTATATATGAAACTTAATTTTATCATGAAAATAACATTTTTGGGCAAATCTACAACACTGATGAAACTGGTCTATTCCATCACTCCTTACCAGCTAACACCTTGGCTGACAAGGAAGGAAGAAAATTTACCCAACTGAAAGGTTTCCAAGGAACTTGTATCTGCTTTGCTGAGTGCAAATGCTTCTGGTGGGCATTGTTGCAAACCAGTGGTAGTTGGACAAAGAAAGCAACCACATGCCCTTTGTGGGTTAATGGATAGCCTCCTAGTGATTTGGTGTCAGTCAGTGAAGGCTTGGTTCACATGTAAGATCATAACCAATTGGTTCCATAATTAACTTTCGTAAGAAGGTTGCTCATCATTGGGACACAGGGCCTTGGCATTGCTAGACATTGGGTGAAGGCTTTGCTTCTCTTAAACAGTGTGCTTGTACATCCTACCACAACCTGGTTAGTTGGTGACGAAGGTTGTATTAGGGTCTTATTTTTGCCTCCTAATATGACTGCACTCATTCAGCCAATGGACAAAGGTGTTACTGTTGCAATGAAACAGCTATACCAGAGGAAGTTCTTTGAGGAGGTGATCATGGTGTTTGAGGACATGCAAGAGGAGTAGTAAGGCTTGGATTCATGGGTGGAACAAACAATGGAGAATCTTTTGATGGTATTCACTGAAGTCTGCCTTCAACAACTTCACAGATTCTTGGAGGGACATCACCATGCACACATTGAGCATGCTTGGAACCATATCCTGCCAGGAGAGGAAGGCATGATGGAATCCCAAGGTTGCTGCTTGACCCTAAGTTGCTTGCTAGTGAGGAGTGAATATCCTGAAGGAGACTGGGTTGTAAACGCCACTTTTAAAAAAAATGAGTAAATTGCGCTCAGTATCTGTATGTTTATCAAGATCATGGAGAACCCCAACATTGACCCTAAAAGAATAACCAGCACTTAAACCATAGGGTTGTGGACTAGAACAACAATGAAGTTCGAGAAATTCAGTGGAAAATATCATTAATAAAATAATGCAGAATCGTTGTTTGTATCATCAGAGTACCCATATTCTTGGCAAAACCCCATTTTTTTTTCATCCATCCTCACTCTGCCATCCTCTTTCTTTGAGTGAAATAAAAAAACACAAATCGGTCATTCAGCTCAGAAATGCAGGCAAGCCCCTTACATCTGAACTGACCACATGCAACCTTCTGGTTGTAACTGAGCTCTTATGAGGTTGTAAGCTCCATGCGACATCACGTTCGTTCATAAAATTGATAATTTCTACTGTGAGGAAACGGCTGACTAGCCTCCAGCAAAGAATCTACTGGTATGCCTAACTCCAAATCGGTGGGGTGGCAGTTGTTTTGTATCATCAGAGTACCCCCAAAACCCCCATGCATCCATCCTCACTGCCATCCACTTCTTTGGTGAACTCGGTCATTCAGCTCAGAAATGCAGGCAAGCACATCTGCACCCTTCGTTGATATGAGGATTCCTCCAGCAAAGAATCCAGTGTGACACTGCCCCACTTTGATAACCATAATCCTCTAGGCACCCCTGTGCTTCTTTCTGCCAGTTAGCTGCTTATTGCCTCTTAGGAGTAACAGGAGGCAGATGATACTGGTCTCAACAGCTCATTCATGCTTGAGGAGGGGGATGAAGAGGGGAATGAAGGTGGTGGAGGAGGGCTTGTAAACATCATCACAAGTTTTTGAAAGTCCTGCCATTGTAAACAGTTTGGGCAGTACAGACAGGTAAATGAGAGGAAAAAGTCTGTTATTACAGGTATTTGTACTGTGTTTAGGCAAAATAAGAAAAAGAAAGTAACACCAGTATTGTTTGGTAGTGTATTATACGTACAGTACACCTTAGTGTTTTGTATGAAAAAAGATGTTCACTTTTTTCGTGTACTGTACAATGCATACTGAAGTGCTATAATGTTTAATGGGCTTAGACAAAATAGAAAAAAGAAAGTGGTACCTATGTTTTTCAGCAGTGTACTGTACATTATTTACAGTAACACCTACTGTATTGAGAGAGAGAGAAAATGGGGTCGGCTTTTTTTTTTAGTGTATTTTTGCAGTATATTTTGTTACAAATATGGGAAATTAAGCAATCTCATTGCCTTTTATTGTTTCCAGTTTGAAGTGTGATGGTTTATAAGAATATTTAGTATATATGGTTATGCAGTGTTGACAAAGTAGGGGTAGTAAGGGTACAGAGTTGCCATTTACATCCTTAGAGGTCTGTTTTTGGCATTGTCTGGATTTTGTCCCTATCAAAGCAAGGCCTTGGTTTTAAAGTGTGATGGTTGTTGTTTATAAGCATATTTGGTGTACAGGCAGTCCCCGGTTTACGACGGGGTTTCCGTTTTTATGCTGCATCGTAAACCGAAAATAGTCATAAACCGAAAAATCGTCAAAAATCATAAGAAAACCTTACTTTTAATGCTTTGGGTGCATTGAAAATGAAGTAAACTGCATTTTTATTGAGTTTTTCATCAAAAAAACCTCCAAATTATGATTATTCTGCCGTTTTGGAGCTATATTTCTTCCGTCGGATCGGCGTACGACGCAACATAACCCCGAACATGCTTCATAAACCGGGAAATAATTTCCGATGAATATATTTGAAAAGCATCGTAACCTAGGAACGTCGTAAGCCGGACCTGTCATAAACCGGGGACTGCCTGTATATGGTTATGCAGTATTGACAGAGTAGGGAGATTAAAAGGTACAGAGTGGCCATTTACATCCGTAGAGGTCTTTTTCTTGGCCTTATCTGGATTTTGCCCATATCAAGCAGGGGCTTGGTTGCATTATTATGGATATGGGAGATTATTGTATGTACGGTATATGTTTATATACATATACTGTATATGTATATATATTACAGTTTATCAGGAAAATATCTTCAGATTGACAAGGTAATGGTTTCATGAAAGTTTGATCTTTAATACTCAGTATAGCAAATCCCTTTTCTTTGGACAGAAATAGGGAATACTGTACTGTTGTTTTTTTTTTTTCTGGTTAGGGACACGTTAGTAGATCAGCTGAGCAAAAGGAATCGGACTTCTGATAGAATGATATATGAATTGGATGACAATTGAGAACTGTGGGTTACCCACCTACTGCTTCCCTTTCCAAGTCCTCAGACTGGTGCAGTAAATGTTCTTCTGCAGGATTAGTTGGTCATGGATGCTATTCTTTTCTCTTGCAATTTTTATGAGAGGTGCTCAAGGTGTTGTGAAAATCCTGGAACTCTAAGATGTTCTTTGTAGTTTCAGGGTGGCTGTCAAGGAATAGATTTCAGGATATATTTCCTCTTCTGGAATATCCCAGGAACTCATCCTTGCAGGAAAGTCTTTTAAAACAACTACATGCCATGATTTCAAAACTTTAGTAGACGGCCAATTACTGCGTTGACACTATAGACGCGTGAGAGAGATGTTTTTGGTGCATCTTGAGAGTCTGTCCTCAAGTTACTAGTGACTCAACAACTAATAATTTTCCCAGTGACTCAACTACTAATAATTTCAGAGGCAGTGGTCAGTTTATCAGTCCTGGAGTTGGTCTCAGCATAGTTACTGCATCCCACCTCTAAAGACAATTAAATTCTTTAGTTTTCTTATTTACTCTAAAAGCTGTCGAACCTTGCTAAGCTGAACTAGTCATTGCTTGTGACCTGGGTCCTAAGGGATTGTTAGATCTTGAAACCAAGGCACCGGGAACACACTTGTCACTCGTTTTGGAAGGTGGAAGAGATTTGAAGCAGCCTCTAAGCACTTAACCATGTAAACACATGCTTGGTATCCCTAGCACTTGCAGAAGAATAAGCAAATTTCAAACATTTTTCTATGGAATGTTACCTTTTGCAATAAAGACTAGTCTTTTGTTCTTGCCTGGGGTTTAAACTAAGAATGATTTTAAAGAATTTCCCTTCTCAGGCTTGTGTGCATACTTTACTTTACCTCATTTAGGAAATAAGATACGAACACCTTTATGCTGTATAGAGGCAGTTAGAGTCTACTCAGATAAAAACCTATTAGAGGTGATATCAGTCATTTTGTGCATTAGAAGATTGAATAATATGTCTAAATGCATTGCCCTTTTCGTTCAGTATTTGGGTAAATTAGAGCATGAGAAGCATAATCCTGGCCCAGTACCTGCTGTGAAGGTATTCTTAATTTAGAAGCCATTGCTGTACTACTGTATTTAGAGAATTTGTCTCTGTAGACATAATTAACACAGCATTTTGGAAATGTAAATCTGTATTTCCTTAGATGTGGGAATTTAGTTTGAGACTGCAGTCCTTAGTATGCTTGTTGTAGCAAGCAGTCTTTTCCTGAACCAAATGAAAGAGCAACCCTGTCGCCTCTTTCCTTAACGTTCAAGCCTAGTCTTGACTATTAGGGGAGCATGAAGATACATTAACTGTATAGATAGAGGCATACCTTTATTTCAATAGGTATTTTAGTTTTGATTGTCTTTTGTTTGTTGGGCTGTTGAACCCAGGCAGTGGGGTTTCATCAACCCACTTCTGGTGAGGTGCCTTTTTCTGTAAGGCTGTTCTTACCCTGTCTTATATGTGTGAGAGCTTTACTCTCTGACAGGGACCCAGCTAGTAGCAGTACAATCCAGAAAGTGTCCCAGGTCAGGTTAGATATTTTGCATTTTAATGTAAAACCTGTAATTTCCTTGGTTGTGTGGATTCTTGTCTGACTACATTAACCCTCCATCCTTATCTCAGTATGGGAATCAGCTAGTATCTTTAACTGTATTTAAGATTTATCTCAAATAATGTAAATATTCATCATAAAATTTATTTGGATACTGTACATAACTACAGTTAAAGTATAACTTGCCCAGCCTGCCCACAATTTAGGGGGATGTAAAGAATTCTGACTTGAACTAAAACATTTGAAACATGCCTGATGGAGAGCAGGTGAACTAGTCAAGTCATCCAGATCAGCCATGTTATCATCTTTTTATTTTTAATGCTGACAGCACCTGCTGGCATGAAGACATAGCTCTCTTTAATGTACTTAAGTATCCAAATAATGGATTTTATTATGAAAATTTATATATTATACTGCAGTTTTCCATTGGCAGTGTCATGCTTGCATGTGTTTGAATAATTGGTTTGAAAAACCAAATGTATGATATATAAAATTTTCTTGCCATTAAAAATAAATATATACAGTACTATACATGCAGGTATTAAAGAAAAAAATATAAATGTTTTGCAGTTTAACTTTACTGTAGCCTACTGAGAGCTACAACATTTTTACTTCATGATTGTATTCACCGATTACCATTTAAATATAGTTCCAAAACCTTGACCTAATAAGCACCAAATTTTTGGAGGCATCTATAATCAAATTGAATGTATAATTAGTTAAGGTTACTTACACTAGGAATTTTCCCTAGACTGATTTGTGAAGACCCAAGCTGAAGCGATCACTGGTATGCCATGAGTTTGCAAGTCCTCATGGCCGATACCTTATCATCATTCTGTGAGGTGACTGCCTTCTTTCCAAGACTATAATACAATAGCCTCTGGCTAAAGGGAGCTATTAAAAGGGTTAGCACTTTTAAGAGGAAGACTTCCCTCTGACTAAGTTGCTCTTGGATATAAACTTGGTAGAAAAAATGTAATTTAAACCACATTTTAATAGGCCAAGCTAAAGGTGTTCAGTGGGTATGTCAGTTTGCCTTTGATTTCTATAACATGAATATCCATCATAAGTAGCTTGATGCATTAATTGGTTTTGTTGTGGAACCTGAAGGGGTGTGATTGTAGCTCACAATAACCCTTCCTCATCTAATTCCTCTTGTACAACTAAGTTACCCATTAAAGACAGTACCTTGGTGCACTTTGGTCCATAAAATGGGCATTCAGATCTCCATTCTAGTACCAGTGTCATATTCTTAGGTAGACAAGCCTTATTAACCCAGTTCCTTCTTTGTTAACCAAGATCAACTTCCGTGGAAGTTGTTTACATAATTACTTTCATGGTGATACACAAATCAGAGCAAGATTGTCTGGTGTTCACTTAGATATCCTAACTGTTGCAAAGGCCTCTAATTCAACCACTTGATCCACCCATACTAGAGTATGGCTGCCTACTTCAGTCACTTAACCATCCAAGTACATATTCGGCATCGAAATGTTTCGGAAAATATATTCTGTCAAGTAATAGTGTACAAACAATTCCTTACATTGAAGTTGTTTGCTTTTGAACCCACTGAATAAATGTAGGCATTATGTTCACCCAAGAGTACAGCACACTTGAAGGTAGAGGAAGTATTGGTTAATTTTAATTTAGTACCTGGAATCCCAAGTCCTCTATAAATTTTAGATGGTATGTTCTCCAGTATACCAAATAAATAGGCTAAAGTAAGGCAGTGGTTTGTATAAAAAAAAACAGCATAAATTTTTCTGACATTTATTTTACTTTTTTTTTCACTCGGAGGCTGAATCATGAGGGGGGTGCTATCAAATCTCTTTTTAGCCTAGTCCTTTATGTACTTTGTGTAGATTATATTATATAATACATATGTGACATACGGTATTAACTGTAGAATAATTTACGTAAGGTTATCTCCTCCTCCTACAAAATCATGACAGGAAATGCATATGTACTGTACTGCAAAGGACGAAAAATACGCAGCTTAGCGTTATTCATATATTGTGGTGTACCTTAATAAACTTAGTTCTGATTTTCTTACTTATCTAAATACCTAATCATAAATTTAGTTTCCAATGTTTTATTTTATGTAAATTTTACATTTTTGAATGTATATATACTAGGAATAGTTAGAAGTTACATGTAACTGTGGAGGTGATTACTTATTTGAAATTAGTGTATTACTTATCTAGAAGTGAAGCAGTATTTTTTACAGACTGCTGAACTTGTTTTAATAGTAATGTTATTATTTTTCTTTTCATTTTGAAAAGTGCTTTGTATCAATATCTTTTTATCAATGTATACAGCGATAGGTATATTAACTATCCCATATCAAATTCTGTACATTTATTGTGGTTACTGATTGTTTCTCCTGTTTAATACTCACTATAAATTTCAAGATAAGGAATCAACATTTCTCAGCAATTTGGCAAGGTATATAATAATATATTTTATATTAGTGCAAATATACGAGAACTACTTGTATAAAATTTTTAAAAAATGGGTTGTTTTCTTTAGCACCAGCTTTGTAAAGCTTTGCAAATTAAAAGTATAAAGTGCATTGTTTCTTAAAGCTTATTTAACATTTCTGTTCCTTAGTAGCAATATCTGTATTTACTAATTGCTTGAATCTTACTAATTTACTAACAATACTAATACCCTCTTTCTGCTAGGTACCCAATTAATATTAAGCATCCTGGTGGTAAATAAATATGATTTGGCAATAAATGTTTTCATGATAGAATCAGAATATTCTGTCACTGACAAAAGCTTTGTTTCAGGCCCCTGGCGGCCTATTGACTCCGATGGGGAATGCTGACGTCATCGAGGATTCTCGGGCAGGATGTGAGAGACCTCCATCTCCAGGACGGGTCTCGGCTCCACCAGTATCAACACCTGGCACTCCTCATGCTAGAGCAACTCCTATGATGACCACACCCATAGAGTCTTCTCCAGGTGCAACAACAGTTGTACCCCCAAGTCGTAGTGATGAAGGTGCTGTCAGAGATTTAGAAGCAGCTATGACACGCCACTTACCAGATGATACAACTGATTTCTCCACAGATGCTCTTTTGAAAGGAGGAGGAACATCTACTGCTAACACAGGGACAGGCCAGAGATCCACTATACAATGGGTTGGGGGTACTAGTGCCCAACAAGGTTCATCCCTGCCCGCTTCGACACTTCTCAGACAGCTATACGCAAGTAGGGAAAGTGTCATTCGTTCATCTGTGCAAAGATCATATTATTCAGATGTTGGCTCAGCATTGCCTACTCCTCCTGGATCAGAAAGTTATCAAGATTCCATGTTTGGCAAAGGTCATGATTTTCCATACCCAGGAGGTGGTTTGACTGGCTCAGGTTACCCAGATTACCATTCAGCCATGACTCCTCCATCCAGTGTTTCCCCCCGTGAAAAGATGGGTGGAGATTGTGGTGATCTAAGAGCTACTTCAGGATCCTATCTTGCTGATGGAGCAGGTGGCATGCCAGCACAGCCAGTACCACTAAAACCTCAGTTATATTCATATGGATCTTCAGGGGTACCGTTAGACTCTTCAGCATATTCTGCACCTCTTACAGACCAGGCAGGGCTTTATACTCCATCAAGTTTCCACCTTTATCATGCAAATACTGCAAAGTCTACACCATCTTATGATGGGCTACGTGCAGGTGGTTCTTGGTATGCGCCATCTTCATAGCAACAGTAGTGTTAATTTTCATTTATCCAAAAAATTTGGCTTTTATCAGAAAATACACTTTATCCTGATGTGAGTATGAACATCAGATGCAATATGCCAGTGTGGTTAAGTCTCAAAAAATCTTGGCTGGCAGTTTTGATGAGCAGCCACACTTTGACATTTGCGACTTAGGAAGATGTGGTAAAAATATTACATATGTACAGTTAGTTCTGGGTATGCACCAGTTTTTTTTTTAGTGATCACTTAGTGATTAGTGACAATTTTCTTCCCAAAGCAGTATTGTGTAATTGATATGCATCTCCAGTGCATCACTTAACATTACCTCGATTGACAACTACCTGTTCTACCTGCAACACATCTCCGAAGAACATTTGGATTATTGGAATGTGTATTGAAGGTTCTGTTCATTGTCTTCCAAGGGCTCCCCTGGATACATATCGCCGTTTATCTCTTTCTCTGTTAATTCTCAGATTGCTAAATGTAATATACCAGTGATTAAATGGAAAGAAGGAACAAACTCATGGGAATGAGATTAAACATATCCATGTCTGAAAATTATTCTTTTTCTAGGTAGGGCCTGAGGAATCTTTTCAGTCATTCCACTTAGAGTAATATATTGTCTTAATTTAAGAGTACAGTACAGTATAGATATGTTGGAACTCAGAATTTTTTAGGAATAAATGGAGTACTTGTATCTAAGTGAATAACACCAAAATTCCTTTAATTTTGAGTCGAAAATTCAAGTGGAGGGTAGATGGAAATTCCCAGTATCTTATTTGAGGAAATCCTCTCTAAGAAGTGGTGGGATTTGTAATCTTCCTACATGTACGTTCAATTTTGTATAATATACATATATAGGACTTTGAGCTACAAAGTAGGACCCATCTGTAAGATATCCCTGTACTGAAATATTTACAGTTTTTCTACTTAGGGAAAGTGAATGGTAAATTTAGGTATGAAAAAGTGCAATGCTGTTGTGATTAATGGTGAAGCGTAAAGCATTCATGGAAGGATCAAGGTGCAATAGTGCAGTTGCCAAGGAATACATAAGAAATATATACATTAAATTTGTGAATATCATCTCTTATCATATCGTTAGTAGATTGTAAGTTTATGTTCTCATGTATCCAAGGAATAAGAATACACTTTTTAACACAATTAATTGAAATGTAATTGTAACATATTGTAAATATTTACTGGTAAAGACATTTTGTTTTGAATTTATGGTGCTTAGAACAACTTCTATTGTGGATCAGCTAGCATGTTGAGTTTTTGATCGACCAAGCAGGTTCACCATTGTTTATTGATTCTGTAAATAATACTTTGGATCTTTATTTAATAACTACTTAATATTTAGGGTAATTTCCTGCATTGTAATAATTGCTGTTGCAATGATTAACAACAAAATTGGTTTGTTTACTTTTATGATTACATACATGAATATATATTTATGCAGATAAACATTAATGTACACTTTTGCAACTTGACAAACACACATTAAGATGAGCAGTTCAATGCTTACATCCTGCCTGACATGTCATCTAAGAATGATTACACTGATTCTTCTGAATGGGCAGACTCTTTAGGTATAATTTTTGTCAAAACATTTGGTTTTCTATAATTTCAGGGATATTTCAGCTACAAGTACTAGGTAGAAAAGCAGTTTGACATGCACACAAGTAAAATTTTTAAAAGTACTTTGTTAGAAGTGTAAACTGTTGTTGTTTCTTTGTAAAGATAATGCATATTTCCTACAGACAGCCGTAAAGTTAACATCATAGAAATATCAAGTTACCAATTGCATAATAGTAAACACTACAAGAAATTACATTAAAATATTAACCTGGAGAGAAAAAGTACATGTTCTGCCCACTTGAGTATGTTAACTTAAAGAAAAATCTTTCCCTATTTTCTTATTATTTTAAGACATATTAAGCTAATGATTAAGAAATTTAGTAAATTAATTTTCAAATTCATCATAATACGTTATCCAGCAGAAAAGTTTTTATCTTGGAGGAAAAAAGGCAACTTATGTGCATGAGAGAGAGAGAGAGAGAGAGAGAGAGAGAGAGAGAGAGAGAGAGAGAGAGAGAGAGAGAGAGAGAGAGAGAGAGAGAGAGAGAGAGTGTGTGTGTGTGTGTGTGTGTGTGTGTGTGTGTGTGTGTGTGTGTGTGTGTGTGTGTGTGTGTGTGTGTGTGTGTGTGTGTGTGTGTGTTTTTTTAATAAAGGCAATGCAGAAGTTGAGAACATTGAACTGCTAGTCTTAAACCATTCCTTCTGTCTCCATCTTGGATTAACATTGTAACTTTAGTAACATTTATTTTTGTCTTTTGACAATTTATTTGTTTGAGGAAAACCCCTTTTTCTGCTCATTATTTTGTAGGTTTGGGCTGTGTTGGCTATTGATTTCCTTTAGACAGCCAGAATGAGTGAATAAAAATCAATACTGTAATTGTGTACCCTTGCGTAAATAGCAGTGGTTTCATTATGAACCATTCTGCTGTTGGACAGTGCACTCCGTGCAACTGAGAGTTGACTTACAAGTGAACAATGTCATTACAACTTTTCTTAGGTCATGAGGTTATCTGGAAGAGTTGCTCACAAAATACAGTAGACTGTAGGGCTTAGTGTGGCTAGAGAACAGTTTGGATTTTTTGGGGTCCATAAAGATTTTCAGTGATTGACATTTGTAGGATTTTCAAGGTTGTAATATTTTATTTTACAGTTCTTATTACCTCATTATTCTCTAGAGTCAGCCTGTGGGGGATGATTGCCTTTTTTCTGTTGTAGAGCTGTTTTATGAGTTATTTTTTTTATTATATATCTGCAGAACAAGGCTTTGTCATGTAACAAGAGTACTGTTTTCTGCTTTCATTGAGGATATACATTTATTAAGACCAGAGTGGATGTCATTGAACATGGATCAAAAAACTTAGGTACTTGTATCCTGTAATTAAAAAACTGCATTGTGAAAGGTAATTGAGAGTAGCAGTGTGAATTAGAGGCAAGCTGTTGAGATATATTTACCAGACAGTGGAATTTTATACCAGTACTTAAAATTTAAATGAGCAATTTGTATTACCTTTAAAATGATTGAGTTAAATTTTTGCTAGTTAGAGTAATAATTTAATGGTGTAAATAATTTAATGGTGTATTTTAAGAAAGGTTTCATGTAGAATTTTCATCTAGAATTTTTTTTTTTTATTTTACACTTTTGGTTAAGTTATAAATGGTAAATTCAAGGCATTTACAAAACACTTGAAAACTATTATTATTTCAGGGTAAGTGTGTGTGTGTATGTGTGTGTGCGTGTTTGTCCACTCTTCAAGGAGTATCTTATGATCAGTGTACCTATATGTTCAGTGTACAGCAACTATGATCTATGTACTGATGTTCATTATTTTTTTATTTCTTTACATACAGATCTGCTGTAAAATACAATACCGGTGATATAACTTTTTTTATTCATACTGTGTATTGTACATTTATGTAGTCTTTTGATGTACATCTATATCTACTTTTGCTATTTGAGGCTATGTAAAACATTCCAGATATAAACCATTAGGTTTTATATTTCATAATTTATTTAAATTTGTTATTTGTTATTACCTTTCAAGAACTAAAAATTATGAAAACATGGTAGTATATTTTGCTGTAATTTCTTACAAGTGTCATTGTTCACCTTGTGTACAGTATTTGATGTTCATTGTAGCCAATTGTGCTCAATGGTAAGCCTATACGTCCAAGCATTTTACAGTGAAAAGACTTGAGAAAGTATTATTTATGTATTTTTACAGTTTATATACAGTATATAAAACATTCAGTAATAGGCAAGTTATTTTTTCTTTATATTTTTGAGTTCAGAATTGGTTATATTTATAATCAAAACATAATTTACATCTGAATGGTGATATAAAAAGACTTTGGATTTTTCTTCAAAAAACATTTTTGTTTAGGTAAGGGAAGGGAACCTGAAAGAAACCTTATTTTAAAACTAGCATAAAAAAATAACTTGCTTGCCTTTTCTTGTCACGTTTATTTTCTTGTCACCTTAACTCTGGAATTATCAATATAAAGATTCAGTTTCTATATTTTATTATTTGAAAGTAAGACATTTTATAACCAAGACTAAAAACAGAATAAATTATATACTAGCCTAGTTGTTTTCAGGTAAAGCTGAGTTAAAGACCAGACCATTTTTATATGACCTTTGTCATATAATTGTGAAAGCTTGGAACTTGAAAAAAAAAAATTTGTATTGGTTTACTAAAATCTTACATTAGGAAAGGATAGACAAAACTACCAAACTATATTTGAGGGAATGGTCATTTCCAAGATTTTTAAAATAAGTCTATTCTGTGTAGCCATACCAAAGTTTTTCATAACTAATGAGGTTTATTTAATGGCTTTCTCCTTGTACTCTATTTGCATTACACTGCCATTATGCAGTGTGAGTTTTTTGCCATGTAGGTGTCTCTTTATAAATGAAAACTTTATCACAAATATGCTAGGGAAGGTTAACTTTCATGTTGAAGAACGATAAAGTGTATGCCTTTATACAATACAAATTTAAGCGTTTGACCCAAGGATAATGGTTCATAAAACAAACTGTAGCAAAGGTCCTTACAAATTAAGGTCTTGGACAAAATTTTAACGTCAAAATATTTTTAAGAACTGTCAAACCACTGACCTAATTGTGACTCTGTTCCCATTCCTAGCTTTCGTATTCAGTAAGTTAAATTTTTCAGACAAGTTGCTGTACTTATTTTTATAAGATATGAAAATTATGCAAAATGTTTATTGATAACATTATAATTCTTACTGCTTCACTGTGAATCTTCAAGTTGAATGCCCGTTCAGCATTCAACAAATATTTGACGAGTCCAGACTTGCTGTATGTAGTCTACTTTAAAATATGTATTCTGGCTTTCATCTACAGTACTTTAAATCTTTAATACTAATAGGCCTCTTCAGCTGAAGAGGTCTGCAGTTTCAAGAAATGAAAGCAGCTTTGTATATTTTTCTGTATACTACAAAATATAATGATTACAACATTTTCCTTCAGATTTAATATGTATCCTTTAAATTCTTGACATTTTAGAAATATATAAGTGCAAATACAAATGAGCTCAATACTATTATAATAATAGATAACCTTGCAAAGTGAAATGCTACTTTGATCACTTGAAAATTGTAGTGGAGACCATCATGCCATTAGTTTATCATTACTAAAATGCAGGGAACAACCTTGTTTAAAAATGATTAATCACAACATCAGATAATCAAGTTCACAGAGTTTTTGATGGTTCTTGGCTGCAGTTAAACTGAAATGTCCACAGTTTCTTCAAGGCACCTTACAAAAATACTACTGGATCTGTAGTTTAATGAATTCTAATTTTAATCATCATCCTTATTTATAGTTTTCAAACAACGAAAAACTACAATGTGTACAGAAACCCAAGCATTTTCTAAACATCATATGGTGACTAATACATCACATTCAACAAAGTAATTACAAGACTGCAGTAGTTTAGAAATCTGCCATTTCCTAATACTGTAATTATTATGTACAGTTGAAAAATAATTTTGCATCTATTTTCTATTGACTTTGCTACCTTTTATATAATCTTACCACAGTATTTATCAATATTTTCCTTTTTAATTTTTAATACAGTTTTTTACCAGTTCTGAATTAGTCTGATAACGTTTTCCATGGTGAGTAAAATAAATAGCATGAAGTGTTATTCAACTATATTTTGCTTTACATTTTGGACTTGCTTCCTTAGTTACCAAACCCTTTACTTTTCCACGTGGATGTGGCCCCATGCTCATCACACCCTTACTGTGTAAATGCAAACTATGTAATATCATGACTTACCTTGTCAGCGTAATGTACAAGTTTGTATCCGAGAGAAAATGTTTCTCCTTGATGAAATGAGTTCTGAATTTCATAACTACTTTGGGCTTCTGTCTTTCGGTGGCAGGTCCGATGTATCTCGGAAGGTTGTGCGTGCATTTTGTGATTTTTTGTTCTTTGTGATCTGTATAGTTATATATTATATATGTATATGTGGATTTCCATCCTCTTATTCTTTTTTGTTGACTCTGTCATGTTTTGTATAAAGATATTTCTAGTTCTGCCTCTGAAAAGATGTATAGAAGTGGCATTGAAAAGCTTCGGTCTGCAATCGGTGTACACATCACATAGGTGTAAGCCTGCACTTGGAAGAAATAATAAATATGTTGTTACTGTAATTGTTGTTTATTCAACACACTCACTTTTTTCTAGTAAATTAGATTGTGCAAGGTGGCATGTTTTAATAATGTGGAAAACTGACAACTGTTGAATAAACATAAAATATTGCTAACTGTTAAACAGAACATCCAACCTAGTATACAAAAATTCTGAATTTACTGGAGAAATATAAATAAAGATTTTTGAAATGTCACCATTTTAGGCAATTTTCACCATTTCAGGTACAGCATAAACAATGCTTAGCCTTAAATCAAGACATTCACAGCAACTGTAGCTTATACTGAAAAGACAATTTCCACAAAGGATAAAATTACTATTTTAATAATCTTTTGAAAAATAATAAATTGTATTTTAATAAGACAACCTCTAGTATACCACTATTGTCAGGGATGATTATCTAAATTGAGAGGGCGGGGAGGAAGTAGTATCAAAGAAGTGCTACATAACCAACCTCACTGTCTACTGATTACTTACGCACTTGAGAAATTTTACTGTTTTCCTGTAGTGTTTTGCAACGTGAAATTCTGTCTGCCTTTAGTGTATTACAGTAAAATTTTTATTAATGAATTTGTAATCTTTCATTACACTAGAGTCTAATATATATACTGGATTCCAATTCTTGCATCTTCATGCCAGCCTCCTCTGACCTCCAAGTTCTGCACTTTACAATAATGCAACTTGCAAGCACTCATTCTAGTCTTTAACCCTCCTCTCCTTACTGCTTTCCAACTGCATTTTGAAGGAATTTGCCAATATGACAAGCAATATCTCTGTCCACTCATGGATAACTTAAATACCTTTTGAAACCTGCTCCAAGCTTAATACAACAGGAAAGATATCTCCTTCTCACCCTACCACCAAGACATGACTGCTCAGGTTCTGATCCTTAGTGGCAGAAGGGACAACCAATCCTTTGGTCTACAGTGCTATCCCACTTTTATAAGGTGATAGGTTCCAGAACCCACCGCGGAAATGCAAAAGCCCCTCCAAAAATGCTTATAACTGGCTAACAACTGCCAAATACCCTGTACCCCTTAAACTAAAATGCTTATAACTGCCTATTTTCACAATTGCCAAATACCCTGTACCCCTTAAACTAAAATGCTTATAACTGCCTATTTTCACAGTTCACTGCCTAATTTAATTGTTCAACATAAATATACCTTAAATTATCATACTAAAACACCCAGAGTCAGCTTACATTACTCTTCTACAACTGTTACTCTCAAGTATATACACCCTAAAATGCTTATAACTGCCTATTTTAACAGTTCATCGCCCAATTAATGTACCATAAACATAAAAAAACATGAAAATGAACAAATCCAGCAAGTTTGCTACTACATCAACGTAGGTAGTGTTGCCATATTTTTTGCTTTGATTTATTGTACTGTATTTCATTACAAATTTAATTGACTATGATTATCACATGAGAGAATGTTTTATCACTGTTGATGTTTCATCTCTAATACAGCGTAAAAATATTTAAAATCTAAACTTAATGCGTAGGCAACACTCAACATTTACAGACCTTGATTCTTACTTTCCTTCCAGACAAAGTTTAACCCTGTTCTTGAAGTCTCGTCCCCAGCAAGTTACTGTACTTCGATGTATAAACACTTCAGTTCTCTCTCTCTCTCTCTCTCTCAGTACACATATCCTTTAATAAGAAAAACGCAGCAAAATATCAGTAAAATGTTATTTCACTTACAGAATTCATTTATACTGTGCTTAGACTTTGAGGTAAACATCTCTTTCCCTCTATCTCAGTATGCATATACTTTAATGAAAAAATACAGTTCCACAAAAATCTGTGACAAAGTGAAGAGTGAAAAAGGTGAAGCATGTAAAAGTGGGGTAGTACTGTAGTTAAGGACTGGCTAGATACTTCCTTCCCACTCCATACCCAACCTTTTTCTCCAAATTTTATCCATCAGGGTCAGTATGCTGTTGTCACACAGTTAATATCAGCACTATGTTGGATTACATAACACTTGAGTCAGTGTCCAGTACCACCTCTCTACAATCATGCCTATTGTCAGGAAGCTTTTGGCAGTCAAAAGACTAATTTGTCATGAGCACTCTCAATTACTTCATTCTTCCTACTCCCATTAAAACATAACCATTTTAATAGACTGCTGATGTATGGCACTGGGAACATCATATACAGCTAGATATACAGTAAGTGCCATGTGGCCTGTAAAAGAGTAGTTTATCTGCTCTTCAATTGTAATTTCATAGTTAAGCACAGAACACTTAGCCAGATGAATTATAATCCTTGGCCAATTTAACCTAATGTTGACAGTTTTTGCACAAACAAGGATAACCTTGTAGACTTACATACCAATAAAAGCAAATTAACATATACATGTTTCTGAGCCCCCTGAGGCAAAAATGTAAAAAACTGTCATTGAAAAAAGTACAGTACAAGAAACCAAAGCTTAACACTGGACCCTTCCTGAGTCCCTTTTAGGCATTGGAAATTGTTCAAAGTTCCATACACTATAAAGAGAATAAAATATTTTACCAATACAACTGGAAAACTTTAGGTTATCAAGATGACCATCAAAAGACACCTTCCAGGTAAAAGAAAATGAGTGACAAGTAGAAACCAACAAATCAATCAGAAAATTACCTTTAAAGGGAAATGAAAAATACAAAACTGTACAAAATATGCTAACAAGGAGCAGTAATTCCATTAATGAAAACAACATATCGGATTTTCCAAGCAAGAAAGGTATAAAAGTACAGTACAAGAAAACAAAGTTAACACTAACCCATTCTGATTCCCTATTTGGCACTGGAAATAGTTTGAAGTTCAAAGCACTATAAACATAAAAGATTTTACCAATTTCAGTGGAAAACTTTCCGTTATCAAGATAACCATCAAAAGACATACCTTCCAGATAAAGGAAAATGAGTGGCTAGTAGAAACCATCACATACATACATTAGAAATTCACCTTTAAGGGGAAATGAAAAATAAAAAACTATACAAAAAATACTTATGAGGAACAGTAATTAAAGTAAAATATGAACATAATGAAGATCCCATTAACAAAAAACACACATAAGATTCCAAGCAAAAAGGTATGAAAATACAAGCATACGATTCCAAGCAAAAAGGTATGAAAATACAAGCATACGATTCCAAGCAAAAAGGTATGAAAATACAAGCATACAAAATCTGACCCTTCACAACATCCTTGGGAAGGCTGAAAACAACACTAAAGTAGCAAAAAATAAAGTTAATTGAAAAACCTTAGGTCCAAATGGAGAACTTAGACCACACACTGTTTACTAAAGCCACTTCAGTTTACAAATTGTTCAGTGTATGGAAATACTGAATATAGATGTTTCAGTAACCTGAAATACTGTGGATCAGGAGACTACAAAATGAAAAGGTGCAACGTCAAAATTTATCAACACTGTTGAAAACCATTGTGAAAGTCTATGGAATGTAATATATGCATATAACACAAATTTATGAATTCTGTATGATTACACAAGAATAAACTCGACAAAAAGACCAGGAAGATGGAATAAAAATCAAACAAATAAATAATATCCCACTGGAGAATGAGATGATAATGCTAGAATCAATGGCGGAAATCTCAATTCAACACAAAAATAGTTATTAAATTGCTTGAGTTAACCAAGTCACTGGATTATGAACTAGTAAATTATACATGAAAAAAAGCAACAAAAATGTTACAAGTCATTATAATGCTTTACAGAAAAATATTGATAAATGTGCTGATGAGCCTAATACATCACAAGACCACAGTGCTGGCAGTAAGAAAAAAAAAGAAAAAAGTCTGAGAGTACAGCATTCTCAGTAATTAAAATAGATACAATATGAAGAAAAGGATTCAGTATCAATATGTAAAGGAACCAAACGTGTGATAAACAGTTAACACCTATATTACAAAGATACATAAGTATGCGATCGGTATCATGAATAATGGCTATTCAGCCCTCTCACAGGTGTTGTGAACATGAAATCGGCAAATAAGTGTTCTATGCAAAATCAGCTGTTTGTTCGTCTGTTTAGAAACTGAGAAATTCCGTTCGCCTGCAATCACAATCTCTTTGTATGATGGAAGATTCCCGTGATTGAGCTATGAAGCATTTTAGACCGGTTGAAATCAGTTTTGTAACTGTTCATGGAAACGTACATGCGTATGTTTGTACGAAAGGGAGAGACGAGTGAGTCCAAGATGGTGAACTTTTTGAAAATGTGTTTTCATTGCGTATGTTTGTACGAATGGGAGGGGTGAGCGAGTCAAAGATGGTGAACTTTTTGAAAATGTGTTTTCACTGAGGCATGTACCATCTAGTGTGATAGTGTTCTTGCAGGCATTTAGGTTATCACTGAAGAGGTAAGACATTTCACGCCCTAAATTCTTTTATCTTTCTATTTGTACTTTTGAATATTTTCTATTATTCCCATTTATTTTTATGTGATCATTTCTGTTTATTTATGCTGGGATACTTCCTCTCCCCACAGAGATGTTTCTGTGGACCTATATTGAGGGATAAAAAATACTCCAAGGTAATGGGCATTTGAAGTGGTGTTGGAACTGGTCTTGAAGTTGAAAAGACCCTAAGGCTGTAAGAACTATGGTCATAGAATGGTGATAATTAATATGACCCAATTAATGATGTTAGGTGGAAAAGGAATTTGGATTTATGTTTTCTGTTTGGTTCCCATTTTCTGATTTCATTCCCTATTTTTTATTTTAATTTCCATTCTATATTTGCTTATTTTATTTTGAAGCTAGGGTTTGTGACCTGTTTCTTTTTAATTACCAGAGGTTTTTCCCAGCTAAACTCCAAAGGTGCCAATTGCAGGTTTTTTTTATTGGTAAGTGTTCCCTTTCAGGAAAGGTAACACCTACACCTGGATTTCAAGATGTGTATTTCATTTCAAATTTCATGATCATTGTAGGTACCATAATTGCCTTGTCAAGCTATGCCTACACTCAAATAAAATCCACAGTCAGCATCAAGACACCTTCATCAATTGTCACCTGTACAAAAATGAGGACTTACCCAAGCACCAGGTAAGGTTATAGGCTATGTTAGTTGGTACATAATCAAAATAATTATTTACTGGAATTATCATACCAAATTTATATAAATCAGTATCTCTAAGATTTTAAATTGTTTGGCAAAGCACACCATACACCACTAGGAAAAGTACTTTTTGTATTCCCTTGGGAAAATGACATCACAACAATTTTTCTCAAAACCTGTAATGTCACTAATGTATTGGCAGAGTAATACTCAGACACCGATCTGCATGAATGTATTTCCTTTAACACTTGAAAAGAACCCAGATATTAAGAATAGCTGGGGAACTTTCCATTTAACAAAATCCATTTAGTTTGATTACAGAATACTAAAAAGGATATACAGGCCTTTAGTAAACACCATGAATTGTAAATCAAGTGTGATTGGGAGCTGCTATCATGGCAATGTTTCATAAACAAGAAGTTAGGCTAACCCAATTTGCTCATTTACTAAAGGATATACATGCCTTTAGTAAACACCATGGCTTGTAAGTCAGGTGTGATTGGGAGCTGCTATCATGGCAATGTTTCATAAACAAGAAGTTTGGCTAACCCAATTTACTGAGGACAAGCCAATCGTCGAGATACCTCAACAGACGTATCCCATTCAAATGGGCCCACGCTGACACCAGGGTGAACACTCGCATGAACACCTGAGAAGTGGTCAACAGCCCGAAACAGAGTGCCCTGAACTGGAACACTGCTCTCCCAAGGATAAAGCGGAGGCACTTGCGAGAGGACAGATGGATGGGTATATAGAAATACACATCCTTCAAGTCCACTGTAAGCATGAAGTCATTCTCCCTGATGGAGGCGAGCACGGAGCGTGCTGTCTCCATCATGAACCGAGTCTGGCGAATGAATCAGTTCAAGAGAGAGAGGTCTATGACTGGTCTCCAACCCCCGAGGCTTTCTCTATGAGAAAGACAAGGCTGTAAAAACCTGGGGATCGATTCAACACGACTTTCAAAGCACCCTCGTTCAGCATGGCTTGCACTTCTTGCCTGAGTATGAGATCCTTTGGCGAACCAAAAACGTAGGTTAGGAGACGGACGGAAGAGTTGGTGAGGGTTGGCCGAGACCCAAAGGGGCTTAGATATCCCTCCTGAAGAACATCCACTATCCAGGTCTCGGCTCCATATCGCTGCCATGTTGCCCAATGGCTCGACCAGCAACCTCCCCCCGCAACCAATGGCAGCAGCTGGAGGGGAATGCCGCCCCTAGCGTTTCCTCTTCTTCTTCTTCCCCTTGCCCCTTTTCCTGACTGGAAAGCGGGCTGAAAGGGGCACAATTGCGTGCCCTTTCTGGCAAAAGAAGAAGGCTGTGTGTTCCTGTGGGCACCCTTCGAAGCCTTGGTCTTCTTAGGGGCCAAGGAAGTGCTAGCCTGACCCGAAGGTCGGGCTGCAGTGGCACAAAGACCTGGAGGTCTTAGCCACTGCCTGATGGACAAGGTGGTCAGTCTTCGGCCCAAAGCTTGTCCTCAGCAGCATCCACCAACTTTCTAGGAAAGAGAGGCAGAACCTATCAACAGTCCGTTCCGTAAGGTAAATGCCGACTTGGAACCTACAGACCTGGCAATCCAAGTCAGGACAGCATCCCTTCTCTTCAACACCAGGTTTGCCCACAGGTTTTCCATCTGGTGGGCAAAGTAGGAGATGGCTCTACCTCCAGACTGGCATAGTCTCCTGAAGGCAGAGTCCTCTCCAGGGACAATAACACCTGAGGAGGCAGCCACCATGGATACTGTGATCGACCACAGGTCCAGCCAGGACACTTCCTGGAGGGCCACCATGGCGGTAGCCTCCAGGCTCACTGCCTCTTGCTGTGAAAGGAAGACCCCTTCCGAAACAAGTTGCTGCAGCAAGAGATCTGGCCTAGATGAGTCAGGTCCAGTTAAACCTGCTTGGTCGGCAAAGACCCCCCCGAGGGTGTGTAAAATCCCTTCTGTCGAGGCGGAGGAGGGGAAAGGAGCTTGTCTGAGCGGTTCGTCCTGCCCAGAAACAAGATTATTCAACTGGTCGAGTACCCCCTCAATAAGCGAGGACCACAGCAGCCCCACCGAAACCTTTGGTTCCTTCTTAGGGCCCAAAAAGGTTTCAAGGTGCGAAGGATGATCCACAGAAGAGGCTATGGGCCCTTCCCAAGATCATTATGCTGACAAATCAGCACAACAATCTCTGCAAAGGTCCTCTGTATTTCAGGGGTGTCCGCAGCCTGAGGAAGAGGACCCTCAAGTCCTTCCAGGGTGCAGTCCTTCCGATCTACTCTGCCTGCAGGAGGGAGAACCTTGGCAGACCCCTTAGAGCCATCCTGAAATGACTGGGTCAATCTGAGGACCGAACCAGGAACATAGGCCTTCATAGTCAAACTCTGATGAGAGGACTCTCCTGAGTTCCTCCTGTCCGTCTCTTGCCTCCTGGTAAAACCCTAGGAGGTTGAGGGGACAGGTGAAGAGGATCGGGCACTCCCACCAATCCTGCTAGCAGAAGGGGCGGGCTGCGTGCAGTCATCAACCTGCGGTGATGACGGCAACACAGGTCTAAGAGAGTGTTTACGCCTTGGCGAAGTGCTGTCCCGAGGAGAGCGCAGAGGTTCACGTGAGCCGAACCAATCACGCGTGGGGGCTGGGCAGGGTCGAATGCGCAGCTGGCTGGCGAGAACTTGCGCTGTCCTCTTGACGTGCCTCAGTCTTCTTCAAGGCCGAAACCTCGTGAGAAGAAGACTGGACAGGGTACCTCCTCTCTCTCTCCCCAGGTATTCGGACCTTCAGGACCAACACACCAGGCTGGGAACCTGGCCGAGCACTTGTGGTAGTGCCAGCAAGAAGAGCCGAGACACCTGCATGACTCGGATCTTTCTATTGTCCAGTGCCTGAACTGGAAGGGTGAGAGGTCTCTCCAACACCAGTTCAGGATGCTCAAGACCCCTTGGAGACTTGGGTACTCCGAGTGACACGCAAACGAGCACCCAACACAGCACCAATCTTAGAAGAGGACTTCTTAGGACTGGCAATGGGAGCGCAAACCGAGGTCTTCGCGCCCTGGCTCCTGAAACACAAGACCCTGGTGAGGCAAGTGATTCAGTTCCTGAGCCCAAAGGCCGGGAAGAGCCAACAAGAGATCCCACTGCTTCCCCTGTGGAGGGAGGCAGCCCTTAGAAGCCCAATAGCGGGACTCCTTGTGGGGGGGGGAGAGGCAGCCTTCCTCTTCTTTGGCCAATGAGCCTCAGAAGGGGAAGGGGAGGAAGTGGCAGACGACGAGGATGAAGACAAAGTTGATGAAGATGACAATGACAACACCTTATAGGACCTCTTCCTCAACTTTTTCTTTGTCATCTTCTTCAAGATAGCAGTCAAGTCCCCATCTAAGAGGAAGCAGCGGACATCACAGGAGCAGCCACGGCAGCCAGGGCAACAGGAGCATCCATAAAAGGACTGGCAACGGGGGTGGCCAGGACAGCCAGGGCAGGTGGAGCAGCAGCAGCGGCCCAAACAGCAGAGATCACAGGAGCAGCAGGGGCAGGAACCATCATGTGGGCAACAGAGGAGGTGACCATCATAGGCAGAACAGCGAGAGATGGCAGGGCCACAGCAAAACCTGGAGGAAGGGGCACTGTGTGCTGGGATGCCGGGACAGAAGTCACTTGGGTAGGAAAATGTGAGGATACAGTCACCAGCATCTTTGTGAATGCTGTCATCGTCACTGTGGTGGTCTTGGTGGTAGCAGCAGCGTGGGTCACTACCGAAGCAGTCACCAGATGGGCAAAGAGGCCCTGCAGGGTTGGAGTGCCTGAAAGACCCAGGGATTGCTAAGCTGCATTTAAATCAGTTGCTTGCTTGCCAAGGAACTGCTCAACCACCAAATTAGAAGAAGGAAAGGTCGGGTTAGTGGAGGGAGACTCCTCTCGCTCCAAGGGAAAAATCTCTCCCCCAGAGCGAGGACAGACCCCCGAGAGGAGGTCTTCCTCATCTCCAGCTCTCCCCCGTCATTCCATGGCCAACGAAGCAAGCGAAGAAGACAAAGGGGAGTCCTTGTGGCGGAATTTAAAAAACACAAAAACAATACACAACACAGATACACAGAACATATAATCACATACAATACTCACTCTGATCCTCAGTTGCTGGGAGATGGATGAACGTGTCCACGGTCGCCAACACAGTAGACAAAATTACACAAACAAAACCGAAAACAGACTTTCAACCAAAAAAAACGAGCAAAAAGAAAGAGACACATGCACAGACAACAATGACATCCAACGGAAAACACATGACTCACGAAACATACAATAATCCACCATCAATGTCCGCTTGCACAGAACTCAGATCAAGACTCACTCAAAACCGAAAAAACTCCTCGACATTTGCACAGACAGACAGCACCGTAAACAAACTAACGACCTCATCCCTCTTCCAACAACCGAAGCACACACTAACTCTCTCTCTCTCTCTCTCTCTCTCTCTCTCTCTCTCTCTCTCTCTCTCTCTCTCTCTCTCTCTCTCTCTCACACAAAACGTTGGGAAATGCTAAATACAAACAAATTTATTCATCCCTCTATAATTCTCCCCCCTTCTAGCATTTCCCAACCAACACCTTTCACACTGCATTCAAATCGTCTTACGCAACACCCACGGATGCTCACTAGCAGGTCCTCTAGATCGCTTCATGGGCAGGCAATCATTCTCTCAGAATCATTCTCTCTTCTAGCAACATTCAAATTCACATCTCCTCCATTCTCTCTCAGATTCACGCTATCTTCTTCACTATTACCACTCTCAATTTCATCCACAATCTCATCTATACCCTCTAACTCGTTCCCAAATACCTCCCCCAATTCTTCAACTAACCCATCCCATTCGCTCATTGACCTTTCCAATTCTTGCAACGATTCATTCATGCTTTCAATCACTCATCTATCACTGCTACGCTCTCTTACTCTTACACTTTCGCTCACCGCCAACCGTTCACTCACCCCTACACGTTCAGTCAACTCAGTTATATCAAACCCGCATATGCTATACGTTCTATTCATACCATCCCATTCATCCGTATTACACGCTTTATCACTCATTTTCACTTTGGCACTCACACCCCTATCACACAACTTACGATCATTCCGTTCACTTACGTTCTTCCCTTTCTTACGTTTCCTACCATACTCTATCAAAACCAATTGCTGATCCTCCTCATGCAACAACCCCTCACGTACATGCATCACACGCACCGCTTGCATCCTGGAGGATCCACCCATTTGAACCCCCTTCACACTCAGTTTCCCGAATTCGCTGTCACAGTCACCCTCTTTCGTCTACATACACTTGATACATGCCCTTCCATTCCACATTCGACACACTTCGCTCTCGGTTCTGAACACATTCTTGCATAATGCCCATTCTTACCACAGTTGCCACATATTACATTCACTCGGGTACCCCTACAACCATTAGCAATATGACCCACCTGTCCGCACCTGTAGCATTTAACCCCCCTATCTTTCGTACACTCACTTACCAAATGTCCCGATTGCCCACACCCGAAACACGCTCCTAAAGCCCACCTACATTCATTCTTTGTATGTCCTTCCTTTCCACATCTAAAACACTTCGCTCGACTTCCACTCACCGACCTTCCCCTTTGTACACCACTATCCCTAACCCGTCCAACCCGTTGTTCCCTTACAACCCCACCATTCATCCTCACTGGCACCTCCACATTACTTGCTCTTACACTCCTATCTATTACACTATCGGCCATTCTCATTGGGCCCCTCAACACTGCATCCCTAAAGCTTCCAAACTCTGGCACTCTCTCATCTACCCCAGCCCTTACACTTACACTTCTGCTCTCTTTTATAACCCTGTCAAGCTCATAATCTTCTACAATTTCCAAAATTTCTCCCCAAGTCAACCTTTCACTCGTCCATCTTTTCTTCTCCTTCCGCTTCAAGTTCACAAATTCTCTAACTCCATCTGGCACTGTCCCTAACAACTTCCGTACTAACTCCTTACATTCATCTATCCCATCATCCCCAAACTTCTTCCTTGCCAACGTCTCCAGCCTACAAGCATACAGTGACAACGTTTCCCCAGCTTTTATTCTTGCCTCATCAAATTCATTCTTCCTCTTATACTTAACACTCGCTTTCATACGCCTCGCTTGCTCAACTAGTCTAGCTTTCACCTTGTCATACTCAACATCTCCCACACTCATAATAACCCTATACATATCAAGCAAAAACCCAGTCAAATATTCTCCTAACTCTCGTGCCCACACTCTCTTACTTTCCCCATACTTATCCTGACAAAACCTTTCATACTCCCTAAAGAAATCATGCACATCTCTACTTCCATACTCATTATACCTTTCACACCAGGGTACCTCCCTCACATACATAGCCTTTCTCACTTTCACTCTCACTTTCGTACTTTCACTCTATCCTTTCATACCCTCTTCCGAATACAAAGAGTCCACTTCCGCACTTACATTCATCTTACTCATTACACTCTTCTTCTTCCTCTTTTTATCCACTTTTATCCATTCACCTCCATCCACCTCACTATCACTAGTATCTTCACCCTCTCCCTTCTTTCCTACCTTTCCCACTTCCTTGCCCTTCTTACCAGTTTCCTTTCCTTTTCCCTTCTTCCCTTTTTCTTCCCCTGACTTATCCTTACTTTCCCTCTGTTCCTTCCCTTGCTTTTCATTCCCCTTTTCCTTACCCTGCCTCTCATTCTCTCGTTTCTTACTTCCTATTTCCACATCACTTTCATCACTCAAGCTTCCATTCACTTCTTCCTCCTTTTCTTTCTCTCTTGCCCCTTCACGCTTCCAGAGGACCTGCCTCCAACAGCCCCTTCTCCAAAAACACCCTTGAACATACCTTTCACCATTTCTTCCACACTTTTCATCATTCCTCCAACTTTTTATCCATCCTCTCTACCATCCTGTCTTCCATTCTGTCTTCTGACTCTTTCATCTCCCCCCTTTCATTTCTTCTTTGCACTCCTTAGCATTCCCCCATCTCCTCCAACTGACTCCCTCAACTCCTCATTCTCACCCCTCAGCCTCCCATTCTCCTCTCTTGCCAGCCGCAACTCCTCTCTCAACCTCACCAGTTCCTCTTCCATTCCCTCCAGTCACACTACTAGCCATGACTAGCCACTAATTTCAATTGCAGCTGCAACACCAGCTGCCCCACGTTGGGCACCAAATATTATGTGGCGGAATTTAAAAAACACAAAAACAATACACAACACAGATACACAGAACATATAACCACATACAATACTCACTCTGATCCTCAGTTGCTGGGAGATGGATGAACGTGTCCACGGCCGCCAACACAGTAGACAAAATTACACAAACAAAACTGAAAACAGACTTTCAACCAAAAAAAACGAGCAAAAAGAAAGAGACACATGCACAGACAACAATGACATCCAACGGAAAACACACGACTCACAAAACATACAATAATCCACCATCAATGTCCGCCTTGCACAGAACTCAGCTCAAGACTCACTCAAAACCGAAAAAAAACTCCCTCGACATTTGCACAGACAGACAGCACCGTAAACAAACTAACGACCTCATCCCTCTTCCAACAACCGAAGCACACACTAACGACAACAATTACTCTCTCTCTCTCTCTCTCTCTCTCTCTCTCTCTCTCTCTCTCTCTCTCTCTCTCTCTCTCTCTCTCTCTCTCTCTCTCTCTCTCTCTCTCTCTCTCTCTCTCTCTCTCACAAAACGTTGGGAAATGCTAAATACAAACAAATTTATTCATCCCTCTATATCCTCTTCCAAAGGAGAGACAGCCAGAAGGGAAAGCTTGTCGGGAGAGAGAAATGAGGAAGAAGGGTTAGCCACCAAGGCTTAGTCAGGGGCATATAACCCTCAGACGACACCTTGGCAGCCTTCCCCCAATATCGTTTTCTCCCTTCAAACTTCACCCACTGCTCAGCTGACCAGGAACACACGGCACAAGTAGAGTCATGTGAGCACCCACACCCCTTGCATGAGGAACAGAGGGCGAGGGCTTGAGAATCAACTTCAACATAAGATCTAAAGCTACCACATTTCTTGCCTCCAACCCCAGGACACGCTGAGGGAAGGCGGCCTTGTGAACGGGCTTGTCAGATTCGTGGGTTTGCATTATAAAACTCACAACCATACATAAATCACAGGCAAAAACAAAGAAAGAAAGAACCCACCAAGAAAAAACAGCTCAACGACAATCAGGGCAGAGAGGGAGAGCAGATGTTTGCACCGCACAACAGCCGAAAGCAAACTGGATGGTTTATGTCCGGGCGGGCGGGACCCCCACCTAACAAACGGTAGATAACTGCCTAACAACCTTGTCTGAAAGTTCAATGGCCATTTCCAGCTCCGCCGTAAATAATTCCTAATGTAAAGGACCAACAGTTTGTACAGTATATCGTGTAGGAACAAATAAATCTGACTGATGACATATCTATATCCAAGAGTTTGAGATAAGAGTCAGCACTAGGAGACCACACTAGAGAACAGTACTCCAAACATGAAAGAAGAAAAGAGTTGAAACACTCAGATATAATAGCATCAGCACAAAACATTCAAAAACATTTCTGGAAGATACCAACTTTTTGAGAAATAGAGGAAGCAATAATACAGATATGCTTCTCAAAAGTTAATTTCTAATCAAAAGTTACACCTAAAATCTTGAAAGTTTGAGGCACTGACATTTAAAACTGTACCATTTAAATGTAAATCAGGATGCAAAGGCAAAAGTGTTCTGGATCAATTAACTATTATACTTTGAGTTTTAGAAGGGTTTAGCTTCATGTCCCACAGCCTAGTCCACTCATGAATACGTGCCTGATCTATTCAAGGATTCTGCAACCACAGCTAGAAGAGTAGCATCTTCAACATATGTAATCAGTTTACTCTCCAGACCTTGCAACATCACTAGCATAGACAATAAACTGCAACATCACTAATATAGACAATAAATGGCAAAGGTCCGAAAACACTACCCTGAGAAACAGCTAAAATGACATAACTGCACCTGCTATACTGGACATCAACATAGACCCCTTCATTTAAAATATTAATAAAATGTCTACCAATTCCCAATAACCTTAGCTTGTAGGTAAGTGCTTCAAGATTCACATGACCATAGGCTGCACTAAAATCTAAACCAACCATGCACACCTCTGCAAAAATAGTAGATACAGTATTGAAAAATGTGCATCACAAGTACCAATGCCTTTACAAAACCCAAACCATGATATCGTAACATATTACTATGTAATCTTCAGCTAACCTACAAGGGTGCGTTAGATAAAATGGGGGGTAACTGAAATCAGTCTTGTGTCTACGGGGGGCACAAGGAGGGACTCAATCCCTTAAGTAACGCAGCAATATTCTCTTTCCTCCATAAATAAGGAAGATTTGCAAGTCCAACTAACTTTCTGAAAATAGTAGTACTCTTAGGAGCAATGAAATCAGCAGTTTTTTAAAAATTATGGGAAAGCTCCTGTTAGGGCCTATACCACAGTAACTGTAAAGCCCAAGAAGCAGTTTTGATTCTCTAGATCTGAAGGCCACTGAACATAACTTAGTCTTTGGAAAGTATGAGCCTCCTGTTTATGGCAATTAACAGCAGTTCCATCAGCTCCTACAAGAGAAGGGATGCTATAATCAACTCCAGAGTGATGACTTTGGGGTACACCACCACCAACTGTGGTCATTACCACTGGAGAGCGAGATCTCCTTCACATCCTCATTATAAGCTCTCTCTTGGACAACCTGAGCTTCATTCCTAAGCTCAATAACTTCACCTAAAAAAATCCGATCAACTGTTCCTCTATTAATGATAATCTTTAAATGCAGCCCCAAGACTACACAATACGCTCCAATTTGGATATCAGGAGGAATGAAAATATAGTCTTTTCTAAGAAAATTGAAGACTTATTTTCTCCGTCATAAAAACGTGGCACTGTCTATTGCTATGGAATACACCATAAGACTCTCAGAATATCTTGGCATTATTGTGTACACGACAAATGAATTTGCAGGTCTCACAGAGCACCTTCAATGGAGTGGGACCACAATAAAAGGAAACAACTGTAACTGTAACAAATTTCAAGCGGAAAACTACACCTACCTAAAAGAAATGCAGCTTGATGCTTTTGACAATATATTACCAAAAACATTTCAGTTACAGGTCAGAATGTCTCCCGATATTGCTGTCAATATTGTAGTCCCCCTACTTGACCCTTTTTGAGAATCCAGTGACATCAAATGACATTGGGTAGATTTCATTCCCTGGGACTTCTGTACAAAATAAAACAAAAATTAACCATAAATATGATATTTTTATGTGGGGTACCAATGGAATGACACCTGAATGGTATTTGGGAATTAACCATATCTCCCATGAAAGTAGGGGATAGTCAATAAAATTTATCATTAAACCTGTATTAAATAGAAAATCAGAAAAATATTGCGCTTAATTTCTACATTTTTTTTATATGCAATAATGAGCAAAAAATACAATAAATATATATTATTATTATTATTATTATTGCTGTATTAATATCTTTATTAACGATAAACAGTTTAAACAGAATATTCAGTTACGACTCTTAATTCTACCAGAGATGGCCCAAAAGGTTTGTCCTTCATAAAGATATTAGATTTTAATAAATTATATCTTGAAAATTTTACTGGATAAACTGAAGTCTGAAAAAATTTCTTTTAAGGACTCGTTTCCAAAAACTATAGTCGATATTTGTTGTTGGTTGGACAGTCACATAATATATGCTTGTGATGTTCTGCATCCTCTTCATTCCATATCAAGTAGGTTACTCATCAAATACTCATGGGTCAAATAATATAGGATTCTTTTTGGAATGAAGAATGCTATAATCAGCTTTAATGTATTTTAATGTTATTATCACATTCATCATTCCCTAGACGCTGCCATTTACTAGAAATTATGGGTTTCAGTGATTGCAAAGATCACTTACAGGATAGGTACATGTGATCTGGTCAAAATAGTTTTAACTGTGGCTGCCTTATCAGCATGTTCATTTTCTTTAATGCCTTCATGAACAGTGATCAAAGGTTATTTAGCTGTACGTAAGATTTTTAAGACATTAATTCTGACAGGCTTCTATTGCATTTCTAAAGGAATAGAAAAATGACATTGCTGTGGCATATCTTTAATAACCCTAAGTATAGACCATTATGCACACAGTTTTGCAGTCAAAACTAGAGGATTACTGGCTTGTAACATTAGATGATACTGCAGCAATCCTACACCATGTGAAGAAATGTAGCCAATATCAGTTGTCCATGTGGGCCTTTCCATTTTATATGCTCTCTTGTACACTGTTTGGTATGTTCCAGGGTATATCTACAATTTTCGGAAAGATAGTACAAATGTGTACAGACACATACTTTCCTCATCATCAAAGAAAAGGGTGGGTCCAGTGTCTGCAGAAATATTATGGTTACTTTTACTGACTCATTTCTATTGGATCTAACTGGAAATGGTGGTGGATGAGTATCTATAAATATCTCTTAGACTGAACAGCTTTTTAGTTTTCTAGTCATTTGCCTGAATCTTTATTGCACTTTGTATGGTTACTAAACTGAAGTGAAGAAAGAGAGGGGTGATTCACCACTTTCAACTTGTACAAACTTATTTAAGGATGACCAGAATATTCGAGTACAGATTCTGAGCCCTTCATTATGAACCGCATCTATGCTTTTTAATACTGTATCTGATACTGACCCATAGATCTGACTTCCCTAACCCAAATTATGTATATAATTAGGGTTGTTTTGTTAGCTCCCAAAGTTGTATGTGATAGTTTTCTAACATGCATGATAAAAACCAAAACACACGCACACTAAACAAGCATTGAACACAAAAACACAAAGAAACACGAGCAAAAACAACGGGCTACGGAGAGGAAGGAGAGAAAGATACAACCTCTCTCAATGGTGGTAAGAAGAAAACTGAGATATCACTGGGTTGAGATAATGTTGCTTTAGCCAGCTGGCACCAGAAGATTTATCCTAATATTAAGACCCAAGTTTCTTCCGCGTATGAACAACTATGAGTTAGACTGTACTCATCTGCCAACCTAGTTGCATCTGCAAAAGATTTTTAATGCCTCTCTTCTATAGATAGCTTAATCTCTGGGGATACATTATCTTTGAAGTTTTCTAGCAAAATTAAGTTCTTGAGATCATCAGCGGAAGTTAACCAATCATAAAACAATCTTTCTAACTTCTTTCCGTACTCTACATACTTCTAAATTTCTTTCGGTAGCCTCCGGTACTAACCTGTATGCACTAGGAACCGTTTCCTTCACAAAATCATAATCCCCATATTCCTCCTCAGACATGCAACTATACTGTACACAGAAAGTTTCCTACTGCATAAGACTGACTGTAAATGCAAAGTCCACATGTTTTTTGGACAACCTACTCTGTTCAACTTTTCAAAAGACAAAAAATGTTTCGTTACATCGTTCAACAATGAATTACTACCTCATCTGCTGCCTGACAGACTGTTACAAGAACTTGTCCTTAACTGAGCAATTTCTTATTCATGCTTACGTTCTTTCTCCTTTTCTTCTCTTTCTAGCTGCAGTTTTTTATTTTCTCTTTCAACTGCTCTTTCATCTCTCTCAAACTTCTCCCTTTCTTTCTTTTCAACGTACTCAAGAAGGGCATCGCCCTCCACATCCAAAAGCTTACCTGACTCAACCAACTCTTTTACTACCTCACTCACTCTGCTTCTTTCTATATTATCCCTGTCTCAATTGGTTACAGTGCTGAAAATCCTGGCCTAAGGTCGCCAACTGTCACAGAAGGGAGGCTGGGAATTCAGCCAGGATGTTGCTGGCACAATGACCACATATTATAAGACGTCCCAAAAGGGGTGTCTTCAGGGTGGAGAGGTAAATGTTGTTTCTCCAAGAATCTGGAGATTGTGCAAATGGAGGGCAAGGAAGGGCTGGCGACTCCTCTTCGCTACAGGCAGGAAGGGCTGACTACTTCTCATCACAAGCAGGAAGGGCTGACTACTTCTCTTTGCCACTGGTATGTAGGGCTCCTTGCTTCACTTCATCTTGGACATGGAAGGCTTGGAGACTTCTCATCACAAGCAGGAAGGGCTGGCTGCTTCTCTTCGTCTCAGGCAGGACAAGATTTTATGGAGATAGGTGTTTGTCGTCTGAAAGGGAGAGCCCATCGGAACCTTGTTTTGTTCGACCTCCGAGGCCCTCTGTCTCTATCTGTCTTGGGCAGTCTCTTCTGGAAGCTTATATACCACTGTATGGGTGGAGCTATAAGGAGTTTTTATTATATACCACTGTATGGGCAGAGCTATAAGGAGTTTTTTATTTTCTGCATACTGATTGGTTCCAAAAAACTGCCCCTTTTCCGGTCACGCCATAGGAGCTTCTAGAACAAATTTTCTGATGCAATGTGGACCCTATACTCGTATTGCACCATCTTACAAAGTGTGGCATGAGAGACCATGTGGTGTCTCTACAAAATAAAAAAAAGGTTTCTTCATCGAGTCACTAATTTGGCACGAAGTGTTGACAGCAGGAACAGACAAGCACTGAAACCTTCTTGCAAACACAGGATGCAGTCACATCTTGGAAAAGAGATGTTTCTTTTTTAATATATTTCTTCCACACTATTGAATCTACCCATGACAGCTTCCAATAATAGACCTACATTTTTAATTCAATATCACTGAATTGTTTCAGTCTGACATCTTGACAACCAGTTGAAATCCAACCAAAGCAGCCAGTGAGCCAACTTTAATCATAGCTAGATTAAAGACTGGCATTTTGTAGATGTGATACCGTCTTCCAGGTAGACTATTTTTAACCATAGTCAGATAAAGTACAGTACTGTAGCTGTTTTACGATATGGTGAATTGCTGATGTAAATAATGTGCTACTAAGAACACTACCTTGAAGAACTCAATTTTCTGGTTTGCATGTTTTGGAACAAATATTGTCTACATGTACTTGGAAAGTACAATCACTTAAGTTTTTATTATGAAAACTGGCAGATGTCCAAGAATATTAATTACACAGTGCTTTCATAATTGAATACTTCCATATGGTGTCAAATGCTTTTATTACATCAAAGGTTATTTGTTCATGTGCTAATGAATTAAATTTAAAGACTCAAACTAAGATGGGATTATAACTTTATATTTTCTACACATAGCAATGTATTCTTGGATTGGCAATTTTTTTAAATAACTACATAAGCAGCTGGAAAAGGAAATAGGTCACTAGTTATTGGCTTTGCTTGGGTCTTTTCTGGTTTCAGCTACAATAAGAAGTATGGATGGCATTGTCCAATTTTTTTTGTAAGTTTTTAGTCATAGGTGAGTGTAACGTAATAAAGCATGACTTCCCTAAAGGTGGCAAGTGTTTTGTCATTTCTAAAATGATTCCATCTTTTCTTGGAGCTGAACTACTGCATATGGAGAGAGAATGTTTTAAATGTTCTACTGTGAATTTTTTGTTATATGCTCCTCATCAGTTCCAGAACTGAAATATAATTAGTGTAGTGCCATACATTTTTTATTTTACTAATTTGTCTAGGATATTGGTGCTACCGTTTCAAAACATCTTCCCAGATTATTAGTGATTTCACATGTATTTCCATTGCTGTATCTAGAACATGTGTTGGTGGACCAGCAAGATTTCCACTGATTTTGTGGAATCTTTGCCATAACTGCCCCACACAGGTACCACTGGATATAGTAGCCTCAAGATATAATTCTTCCTCTTATTACTACTTTACTAAATTTAACTGAGACCCTATAGTATATATTAATATATCTATTATTAAAGACACTACTTCTAACTATGTTTTGTCTTACAAAGATTGCATATTTTGAAGTTTTCTGTATCTTTTATGTAATGCATCTAGTTCATCTTCCTACTGAATTATTAATTCTACTGTGCTGGACCACCAACAAACTTCACATTTATAGGGGTGGTTCGAAGAAAGAAGAATATCTTCACCTGGAGTGTTGTGATGAACACTGTGATGAATCTGTTCAATTCATTATGCTCATTCAAGTATTAAGAAATTTGCGGAGAGTATAATTAGGGGGATGTGAAATTATGCTGTTTGCAGACCTGTCAGTATCGGAAAATGATCAATGATATACAGATAAAAGACGTATACATATTCCAATCAAACCAGTCTACAATACAAATGATGAAAACATTCCTTGAGTTTTAGAAAAACGTGTTTCAGCCATCTAGAAAGCAGAGCTCAGTCACACTCACTAGAAGTACAGAGTGCCATCCTACATTATTTGCTGTGTAGGAACAGGGGTCTTAAACTGGATAGCAAGAATTACATTTTGCTGTTATTAATATTGGTTGTTGAAAATTAATAAGTTTGTCGGTGACTTCAGTTGTAATTCTCATTTGATTGATTATATAAATTGCTAACTTTAAAACTATTATTGTTTTCAGGGAAGAGTTTTATAGATACCTGAAATTCACAGTTATTCATAGTTGCTTTGTTGTAGGTTTTTTTATTATGCAAGCATATAGATATGCAGAGCATAGGTTATTTTCTTCAGCGGGTAAGGAAGATGAAGATGACAGAATAGTTACCAATTAAACTATTAAGTAAGCCATGTTATAAAGACGCTGCATTTAGATGATGTTCTTTGAGGAGACACATGATTTGTCTAAGTTGTGCCTGGGTTTTAAGTCCATTAGCATTCAGTAGGATGATACAGTTACTGAAGGTAATAAAGTTGGCCAGGATCTGGTGATTTACAAAAATACTGTATATGTTTTATTACTTATTGTACCTATATTGTAACTGGACTTGCATTTTGTATTTAGCATGGGGCTGTTTTGATGATGTGTTTTGTTTTCCTTTTTAGAATCTTTTTTTTTTATTTCTTCTAGAAATTTATCTAAAAAATTACAGATTTTCAAAGTAATTTGTATTTTTCCTAACATACAAACCTGAGGTCTTTGCATATGGGGTTAACTTTCAGGGAACTGGAAGTCTGGCCGTTCAACTTTTGCAAGGTTGGTTATGGTAACAGTTACAGACTTGGTGGGCAGTGCTTCCACCCCTACCATCGCAAGTTTACCTTTTAGACCAGGTAAGAGAACGAGGGGTGGTAAGAGGTGGGCCCTTAATGTAAAGACCTCATGTTTGTATGTTAGCAAAAATACAAATTACTTTAAAAATTTGTCATCTGTTCCTCCACGAACACATAACCCTCAGTCTTTACATATGGGAGACTTACTTTTGGGGGGAGGATTCCAAGTAAATCTCTGAGCTGACTGGTAGTTCAGCTCACTTGGGTACTCACTCCTGGTCATGAAAGAGCAAAGGAAGTAGATCATACCTCTGATCTACTGAACGAGAGAAATGTTCAATCGTCAGACTTCTGGGCATTTTGAATTAAAGGAATGTAATTTCCTAGATTTGAAAAGGCTTGGATGAACCCCCAGTGTCGCAGACTATAAAGCTAAGAATAACCAACTGGTTTACTCACAGTTAGTCCCTCTCTCCCTTTGCTAGAGAGAGAGAGAGAGAGAGAGAGAGAGAGAAGAATTTGCATCGACTAATCCAAATACAGTAGGTCCTCGACTTGAGGAGGGGGATCCGTTCCAGCGCCGCGCCATAAACTGATGTCCGCCGTAAGTCGGTGTTTCACCATAGTTAGATTATTGATAGGATACTCAGTCTCTAGATCACCTGCATGCACACCAGTCCAGCACAAGATGGCTCGTTCACTGTTCCTCTGCCCACTGGACGAGGAAGGAAGACAGGAGAAAGAGAGGAGGCCAGTCCCACACACCTTCTAGCAGCTGCACACCTTAGGCGAGATGCAACCTGTCCCTCAAGAGCTACGTGAACTAAATGGCTTGTTGATCATCCACCACAGGATACATGGAAAAGGAGTCCTAGGACCTATGGGCAATGTTCCAAGGCAAAAGGAGATGAATGTGATGTGCACAATTACATTCCATCCTAGCAATCGACAGACAGGTTCTTCCTGAAAGTGACGGATAGACCGATGCCCCTGGCCTTGAAAGATCTGGTCCGAAACGTACTGATGTCCCCCAAGAAGTTGAAGGGTACGCTCATTCGATCATCTCACTCGTCAGAGAAATGACAATTTGGACACCGTTCCTCGGCAAACTCGAAGGTAACGAACAAGTCGTTGGCATTGGGTTGAAAGCCTAGTCCTTACAGAGGCAAAATAGACATCATACTGTCATTGGCACCACAGGACCAAGGGAGTGGAATGACCCATCTAACTGAACACTTTCGAAACATGTAGAATGGCAAAAGGCGTAAGCCTCCAAATGTAAATGGGTACCAAAGATGTCTTACTTTATTCAAAGGTGTGAGAAGACAGAACAGCACAAACTTCAGTATGTCAAGAAAGAAGTACTATGATCAAGCTTCTTCAAAGGTTGAACGAATCTAGAAGTCGAGGTGCCAAGATCAACTGTCCTTATCACCTGACTTCAACAAATAAAAGTTGTAATGACATCCATCTTGCTTGGGATGTATGGTTGGTCACTGCACTGAATGCTCTTCTGTCTGCTTGTGTACTTGTACTGCAATAGAGCAGATGTAAGGACACTAGGACATTTTGCTGACCATGGCACTACCGTGATGTTGTTGCTATCACACCAAGGAGTGTCTATCTTGGATCTTGAGACTCTTGAAGGTCTAAAAAGAACTGTGCTCAAGTCCCAAGAAAGGAAGCATAGCAGACTGCCATCCTGGTCAACGTTCCTAAGAATGAAAAGTCACTGGAGGAGGATAGTGTAACTGTGGCACTACCTTGGTGTCATTGCAAGTTGGGACCAAATACACTGTCAAAGATCTTGCAACATCAACCTCCATTTTGAGGGAGAGGGGTAAAACTTACTAGGTTTAAACAAGAATTATCTTCGTACGAACTGAATATGAAACTCTCCCCTGGAAAAACGAAAAACCCACCTTGTCTCTATCCTCTCAATCTACACAACATCTGAAAGACTAATACATTACAACGTTCCAAGAAATTGTGTTGTCAAAAACAAAAACACTGTTTGTTCATGAAAACAGAATACACCAAACAAAATCCAAGGAGATAGGTGTTGGGTTTGGGTTTGCATAAATACGAAAAGGCAATACAAAAAAATAAGTAAAATGATATATACGGAGAAAGTCTCCCAAAACTTATGCAGACTTCATAGCAAGCATAAGTGGATGTATTATTGAGACAGAAAAAAATGCTGGAATGTTTCAATATATCAATATACATAAAAGTAAAAACAAAAAATATAAAAAATATCATTTCAAACATGGAAGAGAAAGTTGAATGGCAGGACAGAGAAAGGAACGCACATCTTGTCGAGATGGCGGCCAAAAGTAAACTGCATAAAACTGAATGTATACCGAGCAGTGCTTCCACCCCTACCATCGGTAACTGTTACCATAACCAAACTTGCAAAAGTTTAATGGCCAGACATCCAGCTCGCTGAAAGTTAATCCCATATGTAAAGACTGAAGGTTTGCATTCATGTAGCAACAACTCCAAATTTTTACAATAATTTGTTTTTTTCAGAGGTATACAAACCAGAGACTTTTGTGTAGGTATATCCTTCAGCATGAGCTCAAAATGACTGTTGAAGTTGGTCGCAAGATGGATTAACAGGTGGTTAAGGGGTGAAAGGGTACCTCTCACTCATCTGCCACCACCAAGTATTTTTCCCTTCAGCCTCAAGGACCAAGCAGTGTGTTGAGGTAGGGGCTATGATATATAAGGCACTTTAAATATTTGCAGTTTATTCCTATACAATTACAAACAATTGGCTTTTGGGCAAGAGACTCACTCACTATGTAGAAGGTTGTCTCCATCAATTGACCAGACGTTGTAAATCCACCAGGAACAGTTACTATTCCAGTTATGAGAACAAACACGGGTAGCAATGACCCTTGTACTTCCTACTCTATGTGGCACAAGGACGCCAGAGCAGTAGAGGGCTAGCCCTAAGCGAGGGTGACGGTGTACAACCTTACTCGAGTAAAAAAAAAAATAAATAAATTGGAAAACCAAGTGGTGCTACCCTTGTAAGAGTTGTACAAGTCAAAAGGCAGCTATATCTTAAGTTCAGAATATACCTCTACCCGGGCCTCCTTGAGCAGGAGTCACATCTAAACTGCCAAAGCTCAATTAATTAGCCCACTACATATATTCCTGGTCCAGCACCATCTTGAGCCAAGCTGCTTTTCTACAAAGAAAGGAAGGAAGAATAGAAAGAAGCCAATCTCTCTACCATTCAATCCCAGCTTTACACTATCCAAGTACCTTAGGTGAGATGTTTTACTGTCTGATAGGAGCTCGGTGCTTACACAACCTGCCGAGCAACAACCACAGGTCCACAGGAGTCTGGGAACCTGGAGGTGAAATCCCTCAGGTCAGATGAAGTAAAAGTGATCTGATGCTTCAGACACCTTCCCTCATCAGCTATGTTATCAGAAAGTTACTCCAAAATGCCAAGATTGGTTCAATGCCTTTTACTTTATGAGTTTTCGCCCAAACGGTACAACCGACTACTAGTTGGAAGTGTTGTAATCCTGTGTGAAATATTACAAAGCCAGAAAGAAGAGAAGTGTTCCTAAACACCTGCATCCTTCTTGTGTTTGTGAGTAACAGAGAGAGGTACTGACACTCTCAACGCAAGAGATCAGGTCTTACTTCACTAGTGTGCACAAATCACACCACGCATAGAAGCCTCTTGTCCAGAACAGCAGACAGACTGACATTTCACCACAATAACTTCTATCTTGGTATGCCACTCATGATTTGCCTGAAACGAAGCCACTGAGCCAACACTAAGCTCTCGTTTGGTGCATTCACGGTTCCCAGACTGTACACACACACACACACAGCCAGAGGGTTTGTTTTTGACAGGCCTCCTATTGATTTTACTCAGTACCAGGAAGATCTGCTTGCGAATGATAACACTATTCCCTAACAGGACTATGTCTCATCACCAGCCCTGGTGCTGGACTAGCATGACAGCACACATACCAGTCATCCTTGTTACAAAAACTGTAATAAGTTTAACAATTTGGTTTACAGTGATCCATGAGAAATTAAACTTACCAAATGATCAACTAATCATTCAGGCCTATAGACTTACAGAAATGCTTAGTTGAGTGTATCATTTAGGTTTAGGAGCCCCCTGCCTAAAGTAGGATTCACAATAAATTCAAGATTGTTGGGGTTGTTTATCATTGAACTATGCTTTCTCAAAGCAGACATACTGAATGGCAGCTAGACTTGCTTGCAATGTCTGTCAAACACTCGTTAACAACTACAACCTGACTCAAAAGAATCCACTACTTTCTCTTTTATATCAGTTTTCATACGTGCAGGTTCTGCTTGTGCAACAGAAGTTTCACTTAAATGGCCATTCAATTCCCTTGCCACCTCTCCAGCTTTAACAGGTTGCCTTGCACTCAACACCAACATTTCAGCTCAATATCAGGTTGCTCTGTCAAAAATGCAGTAGAAGAATCCATTTTGTGCAAGTTTCTCTCTAACACACTTTGGTTATACTTCTGCAGCTGTCATTTAGAAAAAAATGGTATTTAGCTAAAAAAACATAAAAGGATAGCAAGTGAACACAAAACCCATGGCACCCCATCTCTAACAAACTAAACTGAGACCACCGAGTAAGCTAAGCAGTTTGATAGCAGTAAACATCAGAGGTTAGCTGTTTTGCATATCAACTTTTGAATTTTAACTCAGCCCCAGTTATAGTGCTAGTTTTCCTATTTCTAAACTTGTTTTCCAGCTCTCAAGTTTAACCCTTAAACGCCGAGCCTCTATTTACCAAAACGTCTCCCGTATGCCAGCGGCGTTAGAGCTAAGCGCCAGCGGAAAAAAGTTTTTTCAAAAAAATCACAGCACGCTTAGTTTTAAGATTAAGAGTTCATTTTGGCTCCTTTTTGTCATTGCCTGAAGTTTAGTATGCAACCATCAGAAATGAAAAAAATATCATTATCATATATAAATATTGAAATATATGACAGCGCAAAAAAAATTTTCATATATAATTTTATACAAATCGCTGTGAGCAAAACGGTTAGAGCTAATGGGTTATTTTTTTTTTCTTTGTATTGTACACTAAATTGCGATGATTTTGGTATATAACAAATTGTAAAACGATCAAAGCAACACAGAGAAAATATTATCACAAAATGATGCATTAATTCGTAACGCTCGGACGTAAAAAAATGTTTTTTTTTTTTTAAATTCACCATAAATCGAAATATTGTGCTAGAGACTTCCCGTTTGTTGAAAAATGAAGCTAATTGATTGAATATTACTAGACTGTAAGTGTTTTAGCTTACAATTGCAGTTTTCGACCATTTCGGTCGAGTTAAAGTTGACCGAAAGTCAAATTTTTTCTATTTATCGTAATTTATATGAATATACGAGTATTTCAAAACTGATAAAAGCTACAACCATGAGTTATTTTCTGTTGTATTGTACATGAAATTGCACACATTTTCATTTATAAAACTTTATGTAACGACTAATATAACACGGTGCAAATATTACGACAACGTGACGAAAGAATTTCTGAGATGTTCGGCCGAGTTACTGCGCAGACGTAAGGAAAATGTTTTTTCAAAAATTCACCATAAATCGAAATATTGTGCTAGAGACTTCCAATTTATTGCAAAATGAAGGTAAATGATTGAATATTACTAGAATGTAAGATTTTTAGCTTACAATTGCGTTTTTTTACCATTTCGGTTGAGTTAAAGTTGACTGAAGGTTGAAATTTTGGCAGTTATCGTGATTTATGTGAAAATATTTCAAAACTGATAAAAGCTACAACCATGAGCTATTTGCTGTTGTATTCTACATGAAATTGCGCACATTTTCATATATAAAACTTTATGTAACGACTAATGTAAAACGATGCAAACATTACAACAACGTGACGAAAGAATTTCTGAGATGTTCGGCCGAGTTACCGTGCGCGAGCGTAAGGAAAAAGTTTTTTCAGAAATTCACCATAAATCGAAATATTGTGCTAGAGGCTTCCAGTTTGTTGCAAAATGAAGGTACATGATTGAATATTACTAGAATGTAAGAGTTTTAGCTTATAACTGCGTTTTTATACCATTTCGGTCGAGTTAAAGTTGACCCGACTTGAAATTTGGCAGTTATCGGGATTATATGAAAATATTTCAAAACTGATAAAAGCTACAACCATGAGTTATTTTCTGTTGTATTCTACATGAAGTTGCGCGCACATTTCCATATATAAAACTTTATGTAACGACTAATATAAAACGGTGCAAACATTATACAACGCGTGGCGAAAAGAATTTCTGGCGGACGTAAGGGAAAAAGTTTTTCAAAAATTCACCATAAATCGAAATATTGTGCTAGAGACTTCCAATTGGTTGCAAAAATGAAGGTAAATGATTGAATATTACTAGAATGTAAGCGTTTTAGCTTACAATTGCATTTTTACCATTTCGGTCGAGTCAAAGTAGACCGAAGGTTGAAATTTGCAGTTATCGTGGTTTATGTGAAAAGATTTCAAAACTGATAAAAGCTACAACCATGGGTTGTATTTTGCTGTATTTTACATGAAACTGCGCACATTTTCATATATAAAACTTTATGTAACGGCTAATATAAAACAGTGCAAAAATTACGACAAAATGACAAAAGAATTTCTGAAATTTTCGGCCGAGTTACCGCGGGCATAAGGAAAAAGTTTTTTTTCAAAAATTCACCATAAATCGAAATATTGTGCTAGAGACTTCCAATCTGTTGCAAAATGAAGGTACATGATTGAATATTACTAGAATGTAAGAGTTTTAGCTTACAATTGCGTTTTTATACCATTTCGGTCGAGTCAAAGTTGACCGAAGGTTGAAATTTTTTGTAGTCGACGTACGGTACGTCCACTTGACACCCAACAGACAATTTTAGTCGACGTATGATACGTCCAGTAGGCATTTAAGGGTTAATTTAGAATACACACATTGTATTTTATGTTCCCTTAAAAATGTCCAAAAACATGTGCTTTTATGTTACTTAACCCTTAAACGCCTGTTGGACGTAGCAAACGTCGACTAAAATTGTCTGTTGAATGCCGAGTGGACGTAGCAAACGTCGACTACAAAAAATTTCAACCTTCGGTCAACTTTGACTCGACCGAAATGGTCGAAAAACGCAATTGTAAGCTAAAACTCTTACATTCTAGTAATATTCAATCATGTACCTTCATTTTGCAACAAATTGGAATTCTCTAGCACAATATTTCGATTTATGGTGAATTTTTGAAAAAAACTCTTTTCATACGCCCGCGCGGTAACTCGGCTGAAAATTTCAGAAATTCTTTCGTCATTTTGTCGTAATTTTTGCACTGTTCTATATTAGCCGTTACATAAAGTTTTATATATAAAAATGTGCGCAATTTCATGTACAATACAACAGAAAATAACTCATGGTTGTAGCTTTTATCAGTTTTGAAATATTTTCATATAAATCACGATAACTGCAAAATTTCAACCTTCGGTCAACTTTGACTCTACCGAAATGGTCAAAAAACACAATTGTAAGCTAAAAACTCTTACATTCTAGTAATATTCAATCATTTACCTTCATTTTGCAACCAATTGGAAGTCTCTAGCACAATATTTCGATTTATGTTGAATTTTTTGAAAAAAACTTTTTCCTTACGTCCGCGCAGAAATTCTTTCACGTTGTCGTAATGTTTGCACCGCTTTATATTAGTCGTTACATAAAGTTTTATATATGGAAATGTGCGCAATTTCATGTAGAATACAACAGAAAATAACTCATGGTTGTAGCTTTTATCAGTTTTGAAATATTTTCATATAAATCCTGATAACTGCCAAAATTTCAAGCTTCGTCAACTTTAACTCGACCAAATGGTATAAAAACGCAGTTATAAGCTAAAACTCTTACATTCTAGTAATATTCAATCATGTACCTTCATTTTGCAACAAACTGGAAGTCTCTAGCACAATATTTTGATTTATGGTGAATTTCTGAAAAAAAAATTTTTTTCCTTATGTCTGCGCTACTGCAACTCGACCAACATCTCAGAAATTCTTTCATGTTGTCGTAATGTTTGCATCGTTTACATTAGTCGTTACATAAACTTTATATGAAAATGTGTGCAATTTCATGTAGAATACAACAGAAATTAGCTCATGGTTGTAGCTTTTATCAGTTTTGAAATATTTTCACATAAATCACGATAACTGCCAAAATTTCAACCTTCAGTCAACTTTAAATCGACCGAAATGGTAAAAACGCAATTGTAAGCTAAAACTCTTACATTCTAGTAATATTCAATCGTTTACCTTCATTTTGCAATAAATTGGAAGTCTCTAGCACAATATTTCGATTTATGGTGAATTTTTGAAAAAACATTTTCCTTACGCTCTGCGCAGTAACTCGCCAACATCTCAGAAATTCTTTCGTCTCGTTGTTGTAATATTTGCACCGTTTTATATTAGTCGTTACATAAAGTTTTATGTATGAAAATGTGCGCAATTTCATTTACAATACAACAAGAAATAACTCATGGTTGTAGCTTTTATCAGTTTTGAAATATTTTCATATAAATCACGATAAATAGAAAATTTGACTTTCGGTCAACTTTAACTTGACCGAAATGGTCGAAAAACTGCAATTGTAAGCTAAAACACTTACAGTCTAGTAATATTCAATCAATTAGCTTCATTTTTCAACAAACGGGAAGTCTCTAGCACAATATTTCGATTTATGGTGAATTTTTGAAAAAACATTTTTTACGCTCATGCGCTGCTATTTAATTCATGCATCATTTTGTGATAATATTTTCTGTGTTGCTTTGATCGTTTTAAAATCTTTTATATACCAAAATCATCGCAATTTAGTGTACAATACAACTAAAAAAATTAAGTCATTAGCTTTAACCGTTTTGCTTACAGCGATTTGTATACAATTATATACAAGTTTTTTTTTTTCGCTGTCATATATTCCAATATTTATATATGATAATGATATTTTTTTCATTTCTGATGGTTGCATACTAAACTTCAGGCAATGACAAAAAAATGAGCCAAAAATGAACTCTTAATCTTAAAAACTAAGCGTGCTGTGATTTTTTTAAAAAAACTTTTTTTTTGCTTCGGCGCTAACTCACCGAACGCCGCCGGCATACGGGAGACGTTTTTGTAAATAGGGCTTCGGCGTTAAAGGGTTAACTGATTCCACATACATATTATCATGTATCTAGCTTAACTTATAAACAAGGGTGTTGTAATTTTGTTGCCTTAAAAACTGACCAGAAAGGGCACTGAAAATACAAAAATGGTCATGGCATCAAAACATCCTTCACCAAAATAGCAGCGCTAAAATCACTTGGCCAAAACATACCAAACCCCACAGGGAGCCATGTGAGTCAGATGACCATAGCTTGGAATTTCTGGGTATGGGTCCCTCCACAGCCTAGATGCACCAACCACTACTGGCTGTACTGATTGTATGCCATGGGCCGAAGACCTGCCATCGGAGTAACAGGCGTACAGTCGACCGCTGGTATTCGCGGGGGATGCGTACCACAACCCCTTGCAAACAGCTAAAATCAAGGAATACAGTACTTGACACCCTTCTAAAAATGCTTATAACTGCCTATTCTGATTGTTCAAACACCAAATTACATGTCTAAAAATGCTTATACAGGCAGTCCCCAGTTATCGGCAGGCTCGGTTATCGGCAATCCGGTTTTACGGGGCTTGTCTAGCGATGAAAATCAGCAATTTTCAGCGCCGATTTCCGCTTATCAACGTTGATAATTCAGTACTGGCACTGATACATGCCTAGTAGAGGTGCCAATAACTGAAAATTGGCGATTTGCAGTGCTTTTTGGCGCCAATAAGTGCAGAAAATCCCCGATTTTCAGTTATCGGTGATTTTCGGTTATTGTCACACTGTCAGAACGGAACCCCCATCAACAACCGGGGACTGCCTGTAACTGAGTATTTTAGCATTGTCACAAAAAATGCACTTAGTCATGAAAATTATATGAAAATACTGTAATTAGTGAATATTTCTGTGGGAAAAATACCGCAAATAGGCGAATTTTCCGCAAATAATGTGTATATACGTTCCACAGAAAAATCTGTGAATAGGTGAAGCCGCAAATCCAGAAACGCAAATAGGTGGGGGTCCACTGTATGAACCAGGAAGTACCACCACTTTGTAACAAGACCGTCTACTAGTTCAAAGCTCTATGCTAGTGAACAGCCCCATGGGTGCTTGTGAAACATCCACACTTGCTTCCAGCTTAGACTATTCGAATGGTATACTGTATTCATGCTGCATTGCCTGATCAACTGGTTGGTCCTGATATCGTAAGGGACATAGTTACTTCAGAATAAAGATTACCTACTCACTTTTTTCCACAACCTTGGGACTGAAAAAACCAGTAAATATCTTTTGGCTTTCCTCCACTGCTGCTGAACCTCCCCACATACTCATAACACCAGTGCTGAATAACGATACTTGTTACGTTAACAGCACAGATAACAGGCAGCCAAACACCCACTTAAATCTTTCACACCTTTCACTGTTCACTTCTCTTGTTTGAAGTCATGTTGAAGAAAAAACAAAAACACCTTACATACATTACAAAATAAGACAAAAGTTTCAACTTGGCAGTCAGCAGATGAGCAGCAAGTGTCCTCACTTGAAGGCAACCAAAGAAAAAGTGCTTGGTCACAACAGATGGGGGGGGGTATCTCCCCCATTCCCAAGATCTCCCACCCACCTCCCACAGTTAACCACCTTGTTACCAAGTTTCAATGACCTCCAGCTCATGCTGAGGAATTATCTTACATAAAAGGCAACAGTCTGTATTCCTGTAGAAACTTCTGCTTTTAATTCTAATTATGTATTTCATTCTCTAAACATTTGTAATACTGAGCAGATAAAAATATAAACAATAACTGACATCATTAACTTAGCAAAAATTAAATTCTTACAGATAGATGTAAAGGGAAATACTTACCCAAGACCCTCCCCAGCCACAGGACTACTTCATCTGTGTATACACACATATATACATACATACATACATACATTACATACATACATACACACAAGCAAATTTTATCTCTAAATCCTTCAAACAAATACAAAAAATTTCTAGGCAGAGTTGGCATAACTGATGTCAGTTTATCACATGCTTAAAAAGCTTTCTCTAACAACACAATTATAATCTATTTTACATGATTTCCTAAGCTAGAGTCACACACTTCTTTTTTTCTTTTAGAAAGCTTCTCCAGCATACAATCAAGAGCACTGTACATAAAGGCAAATATAACCAATCTTTTATGTTGGCTTTCATAGAATCATCAGAGAAATGAAGGCGGCCTCCACGAGTGTCATAGTTTTCTAGTTTTTTTTTACTGTATCTTCTATTCTTTTGACTTCAACTGCTTTACACTTACCATACATTATACACAACTTTATTTTATTTAAATTATTTTATCTTTTATCTTATATGTACTAAGGGTGCTATTAATTACTGCTAATCCCTCTCTCTCAGCAAATGTGTAATACAGTACTTTTTCTCTGTTTTTCTGATCAATTCTTTTAACTTCAATTTCTTTTACCCTTTCCTTTTTTTATGTACAATTTGCTTTTGATTAAATGATTTTATGCTTCTGTTTAATAGTGTATATGCAAGCATATTACTTGCTGGCAATAATCTGCATGCTCTCGAGTTAACAGGAGGCCTTGTTGTTGGTTTCTGTTTATGCTCTTTTCATTTCTACTTCATCACTTTCATATTTCCTTTAAAATACTTTGTTTCCTTTAGGGGAATCATGTGCATATTTATTGCACATAAGTGCTTTTCAGTAGATATAAGGTCTTTTATGTGTAGTAAGAGTGGTCAGAAACATATCCCATTAAATCTTTGTTATATGTACTGTAATTGGGTTCTTATCTAATCAACTGCCTAACAATCTATTTTCAAGAAACCTAATCTACCTGTACCTAGCTAACCCACCACCAAAAACACACGAACTGCAGGTTTTGGAATATGTGTACTGCACTGTCCTCACATGCATCAGAAACTGGGAGAACCACGCACTTACAATATCAAGCAAGCAAAGAAAAACTGATGTCAATTTATGAAAAATTATGCATGAAAGTAATTTAGAACCGACAAAAAACCAAAGAATAATTTAACCACACAGGCCCTGTGTTCCCAGATGCATAACTTATCGGACCAAGTAAAAGTATTCCTCTCCTTTTATCCATGGAGCACATCTTTTGGAGTGCTAATCACACAAGCTATGCATTTGTAGATAGATGGGATTTCTGTTAAAACAAATAAATATTAATGCTATTCATAAAATATACAATACAGGTTATTAAAAAAATCACTTGGGATTACTAGTACATTTCAATGACTGCGGCTAACCTAACACTTCTCTTGTACATTAAAAATATGTTATCACAGAAGAAGAGAAGTGTGCATCTTAACTATTTTTATCACTTTGAGATTACATCTTGACAGAGAACATAAATACATATGGCATACAAAAAATATTGTAAAATGCATACATGTACTTTAAAGCTGCACTGATATTAGCAGTACAATACTGCACCATGAAATGAAAATAACAACTTCAGAATGATTTGCATATGTAATTCAGAAAAGGCACCTTTGCCTTAAAAACTAATTTGGTGATAATCATATAACGAAATCATTTCAAACAAGTAATAAATAATACTTGGAAACTCTTGATGATTTAAACCTCAAGAACCTGATGCAAAAATGAACATAATTTACACAAATGAGGTATTCTGCATCAAAACCTAGTGAAGCACCATCAACACAATTCTTCATGTTATGCCGGACAAGAATCTCTAAATGCTTCTTAAATTAATTTTTTGGCCTCACCCCTCCACCTGTCACACAAGATACACCAGTACAGTATAGTTATTTTCCCTACTGCACAATTTTTAATCAGCACGATGTTGGATTGAGCCAAAGAAAACAGGACTAGGCTAACTCATTTCACGCTTATTGAGTGTTTGACAAAATTATGGCTATTTTCATATATAATTTTCTTGGATATGGCCTAATTACTATTGTTTATTAATTCATCATGATTAAGAATTGCTTTAATGTGTGCATGCTTACTTTCTGCTTATCACAATTCTTCAACCTTTATTGCATTATAAAGCACTTGCTTGCAATAGGCCTCCTAGGCCTATGGAAATTTGCATGAGAAAAGTTGAACATTAAAAAACTTACAAACAAAATATCACAAATTGCTGTATATCTCATTCAGTTTGGTTTTTACACTAAAAGTTTTTTGTTGCCCGAATCCATCATTAGCTACTATTAATTCTTTGATTTTTTTTCTTTTTTTTTTTTTTGCTAATTTGGGATATAACACTGAAGAACACTGAATGGTAACAAAATTACACAACCTGAAACAATAACAAACTTTCAACATTATTTGTCGAAATCTTAACCAGGTTTTGACATAAGACACTTCAATCAAATGGATAAATTATTACTAAACTGGCTTTTCCTCAAGGTAATTTTAATATTCTACCTTTTTAGACACCATTCATACACTTAAATAATTATCAATGTTTGGCAACAGTCAAGAGTGCAATTCTTGTATGCAAATCCAGCTCTCTAAATATTCCCAAGTTAACTAAAACCATCTTCAAACATAGAGATATTTTTTAGACAAATCAGAAAAGTAATGGAACTATAATATGAACTCATCTCCAATGAGAACTACTTACTTTTCTAATAACTCATTCCCACTGCAGTACAAAATTCCCATCATCAAACAGGAATGGAAGAACTTTAATTACTTGGAACATCAAGTGTAACAAAAAAGCAATTTCTTTCCTGAATACTTTCATAGTCTCATTAAAACTAAGGAACCAGGATTAACAGGTTCCCAATAAATTGAACAGTAAAAAAAAAATCAGAATATAATACTGCAACTGCATTCACTCCACATTCTGCTTGCAGAAACTTACATCTTTGAATAAAACAACAAACGGAAACAATTAAAAACCAAGATATCCTCATATTCATAACATTTCAATATTGACAAGTATCATTACCAAAGGAATTATGTTTGCAAAATAGTCTGCACCTTTTTAAGACTTCGGTCTTTGTTGTGAAACTGCCTTATATGATGGTTCAATATCCTTAGGCTGGGAAAAGATTCCACTATATTGTCCTGAAAGCACATTGAACAGCAAAAATAGTTCTCTCTATGACACATCTTAATATGACTATCAAGTTCTTTGGATTCCCTACATGAAAATGGATTATCTTTTCTACCTGGATCCATAACACACTTGTAGCAGACAATAAGGCACTCTTCTGACTTTGCAGGTTTCTTATGAAAAGTTGTTTTGGCCTGAATATCGCCATTACAATCAAGATTTGGCTTTGTTTCCACCACTACTGTAGGTACAGTTGTGTTCAGTGCTACCTCAGGCTCTACATCATTTATCTCGAACTCTATGCAATCCACTTCAAGTTCTAAGGAATCATCACATTCTGCATTCCTCCAATCAGGACTGATTGTTATATTTTCAACAGGTGCTACAAAACCATTATCTACGATGTGTGAATCCACAACTTTACAGCGACTTTGATACTGCTTCATCGGATGCGGTGAATCTCTTTTCTTCTCATATCTATAAGCAATCCCAATCTGCTTGGCAGTCATTCTACCTGCTGAGGAGCGTACCTTATCAATGTAATCTCTTTCAGTTAATGTAAATCTTTTGCAACCAACAGCTGTGGCAGTGTCATGGTCTTGATTATTGGCACTGTGATAAAATATCTGCCAATGCTGCAGGTCTGCTGTCAATTCTAACCTTAATCTGTACTGGCACTGATTGTGGACATAAAAAGGTTTACGATGCACTTTCTTAGAATCTAATGGTCTAGGAACATTCTTTTTCTTTAAATAGTTATAGCATACTCTGCATAAAATGCTATCATCATTCATTTTATGCCACTTGTTATATGATGATGTTGTTGCTTTACAATGGGAGCATTCATTATGTGCAGGTACGGGCTCCCTGCAACAAGAAAAGTAACTGCCAACAATTCTGCTTTGTGAAAGAAGTTCTCCACATGTTGTCCGGCACATGGTAGATCTTGATGAACAACGCACATAAACACTAACTATTCTATAAGTTCTTTCAAATAAGTCATGAGGAGCACCATCTACCAAAGAAAATGTATCATCACTTCTGTGAGCTCTGCCCCATCCAGGATTACATGCATAAGACACAGATGGCACTGAAGGATTATGATGTATTTCAAGATATGGGGCAATAGCAGGATTCACATCTACACTTTTAGTGCAATCAAAATCTAATAATTCATCTAGATAGAGACGCATGTCAGGTCCTGTTTTTACGGAGGCTTTCCAAATCCAACATGAATCAACCCCTTTGCCTGCATTATCACACCTTCTTTCTGATGTGATCCATGAAATAAAACTTTGACCAGTCAAAAAATCATTAATTTTCTGCATTGCACTTAAATCGCTTTGACCCTGATCTGAGCACTTAAAAAACTTGGTTTTGGGTCTTCCACACTTAGGAATACACAGCACTCTAAGTCTGTCAGGTTTGATGAAAGATATTTCTGGTTTTACTGCGAGTAATTCACTATTATATGACACAGGGCACGATTTGCTCTTTTTGGAACGAACATTAACATTACGTTCATCAAGTAACCAAGACTTTGCTGCCTCAGAATTTAAAAACGATTGTAATTTTGAGAGAGATCTAAAAGGAGCTGTAACTCTTTGTCCATCACAAGCACGAATACAAACAATTCTATAGAAGTTGAATTTTTTCCTATACGATATTTTTGGGTAACCTGCAATCAATGGCTTAATAGCTGATGTGTCAATATCATGCTTTAACGACAAACGTTTTCTAGGAAACTGCCCTTCAGTATCCATGGGAGCACTTTGGCAATTATTTTTCCTGTTAATAAAGCAAGGTTCTTTCTTAGGTTTAACATCACCACCTTCTTCATCAATATTCACATTATCTTGATAATCATTTATTTCTAAATCATCAACACTTTCTTCATTTCCATCACCAAACGAAGTTTCAGATTCATCAGAAGGTAAATACGACTTTACAACAGATAAATATGAACTATGTTTTCTTTCTGATGAAGCTTTAGGTAGATCAGGAGACCATATTTTACTATCTGAAACTTCGGGATCACATTTAATACTACTGACAACTGATTCAACACTCATACTTTCTGCATTATTTTGGTATTTACTGGTCAAGCCAATTTTATAATCATTGACAACAACACTAGAGTGAACTTTATATTTATCATTTATATCCAACAGGCAACCCCTCACTTCCCCTGACTCCAGAAACTCGAGTAACAAAGAAAACTTTCCAAAAACTTTGGTTACAAACTGATTATTGGAAGGACTGAAATAAACGACTTTATACATATTAAATTTCTCTGAATATGACACATTAAATATACCAGTACTATTACTCTCAATATCAGAAGAATCATCCACCTCTTGCTTGATTCTCTTGACACTAGGTTCCTTAGCATCAACCCCATTTCCACCAGCAATCTCCACTGCATTTGATTTTGTTCCATCTACAACATATTCACTTTTTGGCACAATACTACCTGCTCCATTTTCTTCTGATAACCACCTTCTGGCATCCTCAGATTTTAAATATTCCTGCAAAACTGATATATTTCTAAAAGTTTTAGTCACCTTTGTGCTGTCACAAACTCGAATGCAATCAACTCTGTGGAAATCCCCTCTTCCCATATACACTATTCTGGGAACACCAGCAACCAATGACTTGATGGCCGTAGTGTCTACAAAGGGTAAATCTATATCCGCACTCACTTCTGATGGTAAATGTTTTACATGCTTCACATCACCCAACTGCTCTTGACTGGCATAATCATGGTGATGGTCATCATCAGTATTAATAGGCTGTTTAGTACTTCCTGAGGGTCTTGAGATTTCTTTGAAGCCTCTATACTGTTTAGAAGTGTGTAATATTGCATTGCAGCCTTTATTTTTCATGTTAGATTTTGGCTTGGCTTTTGCACTTTGCTCATGAAAGGTCTGGGTAGATGAATTTTTCCTTCCTCTTAACTTTACCTTTTCTCTTAGGGAAATCATTTTTTTAACACCAGAATTATGGTCAGTACTCACACACCTCTTCATATTCAAGTTAAAGATAATGATGATCACTTCATTTCTGCAGTCGTAAGAGACTTCAAGCTCAACACTGAAATTCTTTTATCCTTTACTCATAATAAATGAGTGCTGCAAAGTGTTGCTCCCACATCCAGTGTTGGAACATTCTCTGAAAAGTATTTTGTTACAAGTCACAACTATGGTAAAACCAATATTGCACCTTATCTTAAAAACTTACATGCTATTCAACTTTAACCTTCTGCGATTCCAATGACATTAAATGAAGTCATCCCATTCCCAAACCTTTTGGTGAACTTCCATAAGTCATTTTGACTTTTTTTCCATTTCAGAACATACAGTACTGTACTAAAATAATGTACATATTCAGTTTCAAATGACAACTAAACCATTGTACAGTGTGAAAAATGACATTTCTATAATAAAATAAAGTTTTTTTTATATACTTACCAAGTAATTACATAGCTATAGTTTCCACTTTAACGGCAGCTTAGATTCAAAATTTTGTGGATAGCGCTTCAGTATAGTTTGTGTAGGTGATCAGCCCGTCCCACTAACGGAATAGTGGAACGACCTAGCAAACAATTCTCATTCGTTTTATGCCTTATGTCCATCAGAGGGGAGGAGGGCGGGCTCCGATTCTGTAATTACTTGGTAAGTATATATAAAACTTTACTTTATTACAAAAAGGTCATTTTTATATGTCACTTACCAAGTAATTACATAGCTGAATCCCACACTGACAGGAGATGGGTTACATGGACATAGTATTCTACTCCAAAAAACTTAAGTCATGTAATGAATTTGAAATAGAAAAGTTGCTAGCACTGAATACAATGCTTGTTGTTCCTCATTAGTTAAGAGAGCCTGCAGTATAAAAGTGCAACTGATTGTCGCTCAACTTAACCTGTAGTGGCGTGGCAGTAGAGCCAAGGGTTGCCTCTACTTAAGTGGGAGCTTTGTAGCGAAGGAGTATTCTGATGGTTACCAAAGCATCAGTGGAAGTTATGCAGCTAAGGAGTTATCCAATAACTTTGTTAGGTGCCCTTGCCCTGGGCGCAGTACCAACATAAAAACAATCAGATACTCTGTCACCTACACTGAAATAACACCACAACCCATCCACTGAGAGTGGTGGGTGCTCCAGGTCCTGGCTCCTAAAAGCTCTATACCTCACCAGAAGGTGAAGAGATAATAGGAAAAAATCTTATGCTTTCTCCTGCCATACCATGCCAGTCACTATCTTGTGGTACTGCAGAATTTACACGCTACTTAACTGACACCAGGCGAGCTGTGGAAGCTCGCGGATTGGTAAAAATATCACTGGTGCCAGACTGTAGCTGGCACCAAGCAAGCTGGGCACCAGCTGAGCTGCTGGGAGATCCCGAAAGCCTTAAGCTCCCTAAAGTTGGCGCCAGACTATAGCTGGTGCCAGGCAAGCTGAGCACCAGGGGAGCCCGAAGCTCTGGGCGCTGGGGGTTCTATAGCTGGGGCCAGACTTGTAGCTGGCGCCAGGTGAGCTGGCTGCCAGGCAAGCTAGCAGCTCGAGGCTCTGGAAGCTCTAAAGCTGGCAACAAACTGTAGCTGGCACCTGAAGAGCTAGGTGCCAGCAGAGATAGAAGTTCAGGTTTCACTTCTTAAGATAGTGAGATGTGAAGGACGATTATACTTCCAGTAGGTCGATGCAGAATGGAAGTAATGGCCATGTGTGCCTGTGAGACGTGAAGGACGATATATTTCCAGCAGGCTGATGCCAAACGGAAGTAAGAGACATATGTGCCTGAAAGCTTAAAGCTAAAGAAGCAGAGGCTGCTCAGGTAATCTTAGCTTTCACTAAAAGAAGGCAAAGTTGTTCTTCTGAATCTGAATGTTTCAGAAATTCTCTTAAGGATGAAGGACACTGCAATCTTCATCCAAGGGAGAGGGGTTCTTGACCAAACATCAAAGGACAAGAAAGCCCTCTTGATTATCAAGTCCAGTTCAAGTAAATACCTAAAAAAAAAAAACTCCAATTGGGCAGAGAGTCCACTCTTTTCCCTCAGAGTTGGTGAGCGCTCCTGGGTGCTTGAAGCATATGCCTTCGGGAGCTGGCCAGAGTTCCTGGAAGCCAAGGATGTCCGTTAAGCTCTAAGGGAGAAAGAACGGATCCAGGTCTCAGATGAATCCTCATTCTTGGCTAAAATCAAAGGAAAAAACGAGGATAATACATCTCTTGCTTCCTAGCTGGGTGTGAAAAAGGCTTGCGAGGTCTTTGAGAAGATGAAAGATCCAGGTCTCTGTGCTTAACCAAGAGATAAGTATAGATAGGTACCTCTTCAAGGAAAGCAAGAGAACCTAGATCTTCTCAGAAACAATGAGGTAATCTGCAGCAGGGTCAGAGATGTCTAAAAAGAAGAGGCGAAGAGTCTGAGACACCAGCTTTGGAAGATGACCACTTAGTCTGCGAGATGGAGGAAGGGGGTGACTTCTGAATCTTGCAATAACCTCTGCAACACGCCTTGAAGACTCTTCGAAAGACAATCCTATGGACAGTCCAGCACCTGTCTGGGCAAGAGCAGACCCCTGTGGTAGTATCTCTGAAGCTAGGTTGTCTGAGAAGATACAGTTTTGGGCAAAACCCTTTTGGACTCACATGGACCGACAGTATGCCTCCTCCCAGGTTTGCAGGGGAGTTTATCAGGGACTGGGTTTATGAAGTCCAATAGGGCCAGATAGTTACCTCCTCCACTACACACCCAACAAGACACCTGTCCAGTGGCTGTCTGCCGATACCTGAGACCACAACAGGCTCGACTGAGGGGGTAACAACCCATGTGAAACCCCCCAACCTCCCTTGGACTTACAGTTTGCCTCCTCCCACGTTTGCAGGGGAGTTTGACAGGGACCTTCTGTCTAGGAGTATCGGGGGACGAGTATTCACCTCCTCTACTGCGTTACACTTCACTATAACAAGGTTAACATCTGTTAACCAAGACAGAAGACTGGCAAAGGTATGGAAAGGGAAGCAAGGGAGCCAGGTGTAGGAGCATGTGGTAAGATGGGTAGTAGGAGAGAATTGGTGCCAGGGAGATAGCGCTGGCGCCGAGCACATGAGAGAGGGTGCTGGGGACAAAGCTGGCACCCGAGATCGGTGCAAGCAAGGTTCGTAGCATGAGCTGGTTCTTGGCTGTCGAGAACGTTAACTCGTAGCCGCCAACAAAAACCACCAATTCTCTCCTTACTACTTTCTGCCTAACACTTTCAGTTCTCTAAAGGAAGATGTGATGGTTATGTCAAAATTGTTATTTGCCGGAGGCTTCCAGGAAGCATAGGGCCGGTAAATAAATCATAATTGCAAAAGTTACAGGTTTACTGTAATGGCAAAATACCCAAGAACTACTTTCAAGGCAATTATCGGTGGCTTGCGCGAAGCATATGGCCGATAAACAAACCATAAATTGCCAAAATTATGGCTTAATGAAAGATAGTAATGCAACGTAGTAACATCTGAAAAAGACTTTAAAGCAAAAAACATTATCGGCGTCTCACCAGTAGCCTATGGTCAATAAACAGTTTATGAATTGCAAAAGCTAATGCCTAATGAGAAAACGTAACATAGGCTACACCAATTACTTAATAATGAGATGCTGCAACATATGAGAATTACTTTTAAGGCAAAACTATATCTTTGGCTTGCTAGTATATTAAGGGCGTAAAACAATTCATAAATTGCAAAGGTTATGGCCTAACATAAAACCTAACATAGACCAATTATTTTATAAGAGTATCTAGACCAGTTACTTTATAATGGAGTGTCGTAACAATCAAGAATTACTTTTAAAAACAAAACTATTATCAGCGGCTCGCTAGTAGTTTATAGGCGGAAAACAATTCATAAATTGCCAAAGTTATGGCCAAATGAAAATGCGTAACATACAAATTACTTTCAAAATGGAATGTCGCAACATCCAAGAATTACTTTTAAGGCAAAACTATTATCGGCACCGCAAAAGCCTAACAGGTAAACAAACCATCAATGCAAATGGCATCGTTTACCGGCGGCTCGATGATGACTGAATCAACGTAAAACAAAGTAAGAAAAAACTCATCCTGAAAGATTTCAGCTTGAAGGCTATAATATATGCGTTCCGATGGCTGATTTAAAGAATCCTCCATTGAATCCGGTAATAATCGGAAAATATCGAAAAAGGCTACCGCCAGACCAAGTGTTGTCACCATGGATGGCAGGAAACGAATTAGAATTGTTTGCTAGGTCGTTCCAATATTCCGTTAGTGGGACAGCCTGATCACCTACACAAACTATACTGAAGCACTACCTGCGAAATTTGAATCTAAGCTACCGTTAAAGTGAAAACTATAGCTATGTAATTATTTCGTAAATTACTTAAATAAAACCTTATTTTATTATAAAAATGAAATTTTTATGATAAAATAACGTTTCACTATACTTACCCGGTAGTTACATATAGCTGTCGTCTTTGACGTCACGGCAGTATTCAAATTTGGCGCTAGCGCTATCGTTACAAAGGTGATCCTCTACCCCGCCCTCTATCGGGTATCAGGAACCGTCCCAAGAACATGTCATAAGTTTTTGCCCAACTGCCCAGGTGAGGGGAGGAGGGAGGTTATGATTATGTAACTACCGGGTAAGTATAAGTGAAACGTTATTTTATCATAAAATTTCATTTTCACTTATACAACTTACCCGGTAGTTACATATAGCTGATTGGCACCTTGAGGAGGTGGGGCACTGGCAGCTAATAAAATTCTTGGAATTATCTACTTGCAACAAGTTAGACATAGGTTCCTTACCTTTAAAGGTAGCTGACTCAGTGGTTACTGCCTCTGTAGTCTGCTGGCCTTTATATTGTGCCGAGAGGATATAAAAAGGGATCCGTGTGTCGGACACAATAAAAAAACAGTACCTGCCGTAGAGAACATGGCTGCGCACGGACAAGTCTGATGCCCTTGATCAGGGCGCGGTACAACGAACAACAAAGCGAGGATCACCTAACATTACCATAAAACCAATACCAAAGATTAAAAACTGGAAGATACTAACACATCATGTATCTCCAGGCAACCTTCAAAAAACAACAACCCCAACACCAAGGTGAAAATGTTAGTTAAGGAGCGGACTCCTTTTCACCCTCCCCCAACACCGTGTCAGTCGCAATAAAGGGCCCCATCGTACTGCACTCTTGAAAACAGTTTGCCACGTCCACTAAATAATGCGATGCAAACACTGACTTGCATCTCCAAAAGGTGGACTTAACCAAGTCCTTCACAGATAAGTTTCTGCTAAAGGCTACAGAAGTCGAAACCGCTCTAATCTCGTGCGCTTTTACCTTAAGAATACTCATCTCCGAGTCAGCACACTGCTCATGAGCTTCTTTTTATCAGGCTTCTCAAAAAGAAAGAAAGGGCATTCTTAGAGAGGCCTAGAAGGATCTCTAACCGAGCACCAGAGGTGGTCATTGGGACCTCTGAGCTTCTTACCGTTCTCTGAGCGTAGAACTTGAGAGCTCTCACAGGGCAGAGGTACCTTCGGGTTCTTGGGACCGACCAATTGGGAAAGGTCCTTAATTTGAACTCTCTTGGCCAAGGTCTAGACGGGTCTTCGTTCTTGGCTAAGAAACCAAGAGTAGACATACATACTGCCTTCCCTTAGCAAAGCCTACTCTTTTGTCAATCGCATGTAGCTCACTTACTCTCCTGGCCCGTAGCCAGAGCTACCAAAAAGTCTTTTTGTGAGATCCTTCAAGGAGATGTTAGCCATCGGTTCAAAGGACTGAGGCCGTAACCATCTCAGCACTACGTCAAGATTCCACGCCACTGGTCTCTTCTGGTCTCTCTTTGACGTATTAAATGATCTAATCAGATCTGAAAGGTCTTGACTCAAAGACACTTCAAGACCCCTATGTCGAAAGACCGAAGCTAACATGGCTCTATACCCTTTAATGGTAGGTACAGCAAGCTTTTCTCTCTGTGGAGGAACAAGAGAAAATCGGCCATCTGGGCTATAGGCGTCGAAGAAGAAGACACGCCTTCTCTTCGACACCAGGACCTAAACTGTGTCCACTTCGCCTGGTAAACATTGTCGGAGGATTCTCTTCTTGGCTTCGCGATAGCTTCCAAAGCCTCTCTTGAAAAAGCCTCTCTTTCTGATGAGTCTCCTGACAGTCTGCAGGCGACAAGATGAAGAAGCGGACAAGTTTTGGTGGAACCTCTTAAAGTCATGCGGCTGTCTGAGTAAATCTGGTCTCTCTGGCAGAAGTCTCGGAAAGTTTGACAGTAGGTTTAGAAGGTCGGGAACCACTCCTGGACGGCCAGAATGGAGCCACCAGAGTCATCCTTGCGTTTGATGGCTTGAGAACTTGAGATTACTTGCCGCCTTGGGATCTTGAGCGGGGGAAAGGCATACAGGTCAGGTCCGACCAGTCCATGAACATTGCATCCACGAAAACCGCTTTGTTGTCTGGAACTGGAGAGCAGTAAAGGGGCAGCCGAGTCGTTTTGTCGGTTGCAAAGAGATCTATGAGCGGACGTCCCCATATCTTCCAAAGCTCCTGCGCAAACTAGGGGATGTAAAGTCCACTCGTTGGATAGGACCTGGTTCTTTCTGCTGAGAAGGTCCGCTGCTACATTTTCTCCCCTTGAATGAATCTCGTTACTAGTCTGGTCCCGATCTCCTGCGTCCAAACTAGAAGCTCCCTCGAGGTCTCGTGGAGGACCACGAGTGAGTGCCCCTGTTTCGAATGTATGCCAGAGCGGTGCGTGTTGTCCGCCTGGACCAAGACGCATTGCCTTCCACTTCTTTTTGAAAGGCTAACAGGGCTAAGTGAACCGCTTTTAGTTCCTTTCGATTGATATGCCAGTTTCTCTCTTCTCTTTGCCACTGGCCCCGAAACTTCTTTTGTCCCCATAGTCGCTCCCCAGCCCTTGTCGGCGTCGGAAAAAGAGTTAGGTCTGGGTTCGGAAGCTGAAGAGAAGTCCTTGTGACAGCCTTCCTTCTGACCTCCACCAACGGAGGCACTCCTTTATCTTTTCGAAATGGCGAATGTGAAGGAGTCCGGGAACTGTTTCCTGGGCCACTTCTCTTGCAGGTAAAACTGCAGTGGTCTCAGGTTTAAAGCGCCCCAGTTTTACAAACTTCTCCACTGAAGTTAAGGTTCCCACGAGGCTCATCCATTCGTTCGCGGAACAAATCTTCCTCTGCAGAAAGTCGTCGATCTTCTGCAGGCATGAGGCTATCCGTTGGTTGGACAGAAAAGCCTGAAAAGTCTGAGAGTCCAGACTCACTCCCAAATAGACAATCTGCTGACTGGGAGTAAGGCAAGACTTCTTCTCGTTGATAATGAGGCCTAGAGACTTCGTTAATGAAGAGTCTTTGATAGGTCCGCCAAACAGCTCTCCCTCGAAGCAGCTTTGAGCAGCCAATCGTCGAGTACATGGAAACTCGAATTCCTTCAAGGTGAAGATGTCTGGCTGCTGACAACAGGATCCTTGTGAAAACTTGCGGGGCTGTCGACAGACGAAGCAGCAGAGGAACGGAACTGATGAAACTGTCCCTCGAAGACGAACCTCAGGAACTTCCTTGAAGCTGGGTGTATCGGGACGTGAAAATAAGCGTCTTGGAGGTCTATCGAAACCATCAATCCCCTGATGTAAAAGACGCCAAGACCGACTGAGTTGTCTCCATGGAGAATTTTGTCTTCTGAGCGAAGACATTCAACGCCTCACACGTCAGGGCGGGTCTCCATCCCCTGATGCTTTCGTAACCAGGAACAGACGATTGTAGAAACCTGGAGATAGAGGGCATGAAGCAGTTCTATCGCTTCCTTCTCCAGCATGGCTCGGACTTCTGAAGCGAAGGGCGTCTAGTTTAGCGAGTTGTGCGAGAATGCGCCTGTAAAAAACTGGAGCCTCCACTAAAGGAGGTTTGGAAAGGAAGGGATGGCATATCCTTCTTTTAAAACTTGGATCGTCAAGGGTCTGCCGAGATCTGTTGCCACTCTTGCCAGAACCTTTGCAGTCTGGCTCCTACAGCTGAATGGAGGACAAAAGGTTCATTTCTTCTCTGGGGCCGTCGAGGTTCTAGGCGTGGCTTTGCCTTTTCCTCTGGCCCTGCCAAAAACACGTTTAGAGGTCTTCCTTTATACTGTCCATACGAGAGCGGGGGCCGAAACACCGCGCACAGAAGCGGTAGAAAGCACAGGTCTCTTCGCTTTCTTGGCAGACTGCGACAAAGATCCTGGGTTGACTTCTGGGCTAACGCCTGGGAAATTGCAGCAACCAACTCTTGCGGAAACAGATGAGCCTTGTTTAAAGGAGAAAACAAGAGAGCCGACTTCTGGCTTGAAGAAACACCTTTTGCTAGGAAGGAGCACCAAAGTTGCCTCTTTTTGAGAACCCCTGTCGTAAATAAAGAGGCCAGTTCTACTACCTACTCGCAGATGCCCCTATCCATGCAATCCACTACTCCTACCACATCATCCAAGAGCTCGGAAGGAAGATTAAAATCCTTAATCTTCCTGGCTAAAACCTGTCGCCCAGTCCAGGAAGCTCACAATTTCAAGAGTCCAATCGCTCTTGAAAACTTGATCCAGTTCGGAGGGCGTAAAGAAGACCTTCGCAGAATTAAGTGCGGTCCTCCTACTGGCATCCATGAGACTGGAGAAGTCCCCTATGCGGAGGCAGCCACACCCAGGGAAAACATTTCCCCAGTCTCATACCAACTCCGGTTCACGGAAGGAGCAGCGAGGAGGGGAAGACATAAGGCGTTCTTTCCAATTTCCCTCTTCTCGGCCAGCCAAGCATCCATCTTCTTAAGGCCTTTCTTCGCGAGAGCGGACAGGACAAGTTTGGTAAAGTCCGAAGAAGAAACAGAAGCCTTGTCCCTCTTGTACTGGGACCCAGGAGACGGAGGAGCCGCGGGCGCGAACGAATCAGGGAAGTTCTCAATAAAGAACTTCAAGAGCTTCTTGTAGGAAGAGAGTTGCGGAGACTTCTCCTCCTTACACTGCTCCTCTAAGCCCGAGAGGAGTTCGTCAGAAATTGGGGATAAGTCCAGCTGGACAACATCTTCATCCAAGTCTCCTTGAACTGAGACTTGAGTTACCTGGCCCCGGGGCTGGAAGGCTAGTGACATATTCTTGCTGTGTCACGAAAGAGTTTGAGCCTGTTGAGGAGCCATCGGGCGCCAAAGGCGCAGTTGATACAACAACCGAAGGTGGCGCCAAAGCCGGAGCCGTCGGTACCACAACGACAGGAGCGTCAATGAAGGCGCATAGCGGCGGCGCTACGGGCGGCAGACATAGTCGTCGGGCGGGCGCGCTGGTATCTGGAGGCGCCAAAGGAGCGCAATCGGCACAGCAGCCAAGGTGGCGCCAACAGAGGCGCAAGCGGCGCGCTACCGGGCGACAGAGCGAGGAGTTGAGGTGGGCGCCGCTGGCATCGTAGGAGGAGCCAAAGAAGAGACTTGATTTTTAGACAAAGTTGTAAATCGAGTCCAAACGCGAACGTTAATTCCGTCAATCACAAGCTGTTGAGGTTCATCGAATGCTGGAGCAGGCGCCACAGGAACAGGAGTCACAGGAGTCGCTGGCGCCAAAGGAGCAGGCCTCTCAGATGTAATCGTCTGATAGGGAGGATCCACCGATAGCAATGAGGCGAGTCCGACGAAGAAAGCCTCTCGGTTCTGCCCAAAAGCTACAGGAGGGGAAGGATCCTCCAGAAGAGCCTTCTTCTTAGGAATCTTCAATGGAGAAAGCAGGCGAGACCTCTTCAAAGGTCTAGAAGAGTCACAAAAACGCCAACCTCTGGCGGGAGGGACTCCAACTGGATCCACTCGACACTCTCTGCTCCTCACCTTTTAGGTGGTGAGGGCCAGCAGCCTGGGAAGCGGCAACAGGACTGCTTGAGGGGCAACTACTCGGGAGCAGGTCCCACTCACCTCCTTTCGGCTTTCGGCATGCCTTCTCCCTGGAACCTGGGAGCCTGACAGGGCCTAGACCTGGGAGCGTGAATGGGCCGGCTACCTCCTCCACAACACTTACACAAGGCACAACACTCGCATTATCACTGCGGTCTACTAACCGCTGCAAATTGTCCCCCATTTTCTGCATGGAAGACATAAACGCATTAAGGACTGACACGGTATCAGGATTGGGAGAAAGCGGTGTCGGAGTAGGTAAAACTACAGGAACTACAGGGGAGCAGGGATAATAGGATTCTGAAAAACCTCTTGACTACCTCCTGACCTCGAAGACCTAGAAAGAGGCCTTCTAATCCTATCTCTTTCTAGCTTCTTCATGTACTTCCCCAAAGCACTCCAGTCAGACAAAGTTAGAAGTTCACACTCGTTACAAGTCAAATCAGCAGAACATTTTTGCCCCTGCATGAAAAGCACGAAGTGTGCGGATCTAAACTAAGCTTAACAAGCCTGGTTTTGCAGCCTTTGCTGCAAAACCGGATACCACTAGAACCAGAATCAGACATAATAGTCTAACTAATAATAACTTTCAAGCAATAACTAGCGCCAGCAAAAACAACAAACCGAGTACTTCACCAAAAAGGAATTAGAAGTTCGTTGTTGAGAAATACTACCAGCAGCAGAACCGTATTACCGGTTCGACACGCAAAACTAATGAGCGTGTTCTTGGGGCGGTTCGATACCCGATAGAGGGCGGGGGTAGAGGGATCACCTTTTTAACGATAGCGCTAAGCGCGAAATTTGAATACTGCCGTGGCGTCAAAGACGACAGCTATATGTAACTACCGGTTAAGTTGTATAAGTGAAACTGTCATTTTTATATAAGTCACTTAAAAAGTAATTCCCACACTGATAGGAGGTGGGATATATGGACATATTCTACTCCAAAACATTTAGTATGTAATGAATTTGAAAATAGAAAAAACTGCTAGCACTGAAAACAATGCTTGTTGTTACCTACTCAGTGAGAACTTCACGGCGAAGGATGTACTCCGATGGCTATCAAAGCATGATGGGTGCTTGCCCTTGCCCTGGACATAGAAAACCTCTCAATACTTTCACAATCCACTGCTCTGCTCCCCTTGTACTCCATCTCTCCCAGAAATGGAGGAGCCTGGCTCCTACTGGTGCATGGAGGGCAGGGTCCTTACTTCCATGAGGAAGACTTGGAGAAGGATCTCTTAAATGGGCGAGACAAGAACCGGAGATTCACACTAAGTCTGGATTGGGCCCTTTATCTGCTACCACAAAAGGACAGCGGCTGAAGGGGAGATACGAATTTGGTGCTAACAGTTGAAAGCTCTCTGGGGTCCCTAGTCGACCGAGTTAAAAGGTACTGAGTATTTTCTTCTGAAGATCTGCAGCAATGTCGCTGACAGTGGATTGAGGGAAAAGATGCTGACAATCAAGACAGAGAGGTGAGCAAAGCTGATTCCTGCGAAGCAGTGACGCCCTTTGTGGTGAAAGAGCACCAGAGCTCCCTCTTCTTGAGTACTCCCATGGTGAAGAGAGAGGCTAACTCTTGAGAGCCATCCTAATGTCCTTATCAGTACATGAAAGTACATTAAGCCAATCCGAGGCGACGTCTTCTGGTAACGAGGGGAAGTCTTTAATCTTCCAAGCTAATGCCCACACTGACCATTCTAAGAAGCTATGGGAGAAAACATCACCTTGGCAACACTGAAAGCTGACCTCCTAGACGAGTCCATAAGACTGGAGAAGTCCCCCTGGGAAGAGGCAGCAACTCCCAGCAAAGGAGCTTCCCCAGTGGCATGTGCCAAATACCCCCAACAGACTGGGCGAGAAGGAGGATAACTAAAGGAAGATTTTTCCTGTTCCCTCTTCTCAGAGAACCAACTATCAAGCTCATTCAGGGCCTTCCTTGAGGAAGATGAGAGCACCATCTTCGGTAGTCTGGAGGGGTCGACAGGCTTGTTACTCATGAAGAATGTGGAAGCCAAAGAAGCCGGAGCTGCTGGTGAGAAAAAATCAGGAAAACTCTGCAACAAATAAGTCAACAAGGCTGCATAGGCCGAAGGAGCAGAGCCCTGATCCACATCCTCTTCTTCCGACGAAACAGGAGATAAGTGGGACTTCGAAGGGGCCTAGGCAGACAATGACTCTTTCTTCAAAAAGCCCAAAATGTCAGCCAATTGTTGCTGAATAGACGCTAACGAAGGATCCACAGGTTCAACAGCAAGAAGTGATGAAAACGAGTGTGCAGAAGTTGGTGCCAAGCACCTGGCATCTGGTGCCAACGGGTCGGAGATTGTGCCGGGCACTCCCAAGAAGAAACTGGACGACTGGGTACTGAATGTTTGGGCACTGCTGGGTGCTCGGGCGCTGCTGGGTGCTCGGGCACTGAAGGGCACTTGGGCACTTGGGCGCACTCACGAGAAGCAGATCGCTTGGAAGATGAAGAATGTTTGCGCGAAGAAGGACACCTGGGTTCCAGCACTGGGCGCTCTTAAGAAAACCATTCTGGACTATCCCAGAAGCTGAATGAAGGTCGTGGGCTGTTCAAAAGTTCTCAGAACCTCTTGCAGGGCACCAGAGGGGAGCGGACCATGTCTGCCGCAGGCCTTTTCGGTGGCCGCGACTCATCACTAAAGCGCTATTGGCACCTCTTCTCAGGGTTGGAAGCCTCAGGACTCAAGGACAGCCTACTCACTTCCGTAAAGATGCCTTTCCAACGGCCATCTATCGTGACCTGGGACATTACAACAGGTCTGACCGAGAAGACAACTACCCGTGGGCAGACCCCAACAACCTCCCTTGGGCTTTCAGTATGACTTCTCCCAGGTGCATGGGAATACTCCAGTGACCTTTGCCTAAGAGCACCAGCGGACGAGTAGCCACCTCCACCACTACCCCTTCACTAACACTCTTACTTTGCACTTTATCTATAAGGGCTTTCACCGATGTCCCTAATGCCCCTATAAGACCCATCTTTTGGTCAAAATTACACACAAACTTCAACTTGAGGCTGGCAATGGGGTCGGAGTCAGAAATGTGGGAGCCAGGGTAAAGGAGAAGGTGGAATAGTTGGAGGACTGGGAATGGGAGACAAAGTGGGAACAGACACAGATAATACAGGAATATCCTCACTAGAAGACTTCACAGAAAGGCTACCTACAGTCTTACTATCAGCTCTAGAGGCCGCCTTCCTCTTCCTGTCTCTATCCAGTTTAGCTAAATGAGATCTCAAAACCTTCCATTTTTTAGCATCCCAATCTCTCCACTCTTCACAAGTTAAATCAATTGAACATACTTACCCCCTACAGTCTGTGCACAAAGTATGAGTCTTAGTAGCTTTTGCAAGTCTCGTATTGCAGCCTTTGTTACAATACCGCAAGCTAGTTGAACTTGAGCCCGACATATCAAGGCTAACATGTCAACAATAATAAAAGTATCAATAAGAGGAAAAAAAGTCTCCAAATTCAATAATAAAAGTCTCAATAAGTGGAAAAAAAGTCTCCAAGCTAAGAAAAAATGTCTTAATCCATGACAAAAGGTCTTGCAATGAAAACCTATCATAAATACAAATGCTGAAGGCTACCTAAGTAATCAATACTTCACCAAATGGAAGATTTATCGTAAGGAAAAGTGACAAAATCTTAAAACCAAGCTGACTGCTCACAACTGAACTTCAGTCAAGGGTGGCAGAAACAAATTGAGCTCTCCGCTGAGTTGTTCCTCTTTTACCCTGAAAGTGGGTGGGGTCAAGTCACCTACACTAGCAAACTAGCACTACCTGCAAAATTTCAAAATTTTAAGCTACCGGCAAGTGAAACTGTGAGCAATGTAATTACTTGGTAAGTTATATATATAAAAAAGCCAGCTTCAGTTCATAGTCATGGTTTCTTTAGTGCAGTTGAGCAAGTCTTGTTCCTTAGATTATTTTGCCTGGATTGCTAAATTTCATGCAAATTTTTACACTTTGGAGGGGGCAGGCAGTTACTTTCCTTCATGAACATCCAGTATTAACTAACTGCGTAGAATACCCAAGTACAACTCTATTCTAAATTATCTGGAAGGTAGGCAAATGATTCACAAATAAGAATAATCTCCACACTGGAAGGTGTGAATTACACCTTCCAGTGTGGATATTAATATTATTTGTGAATCATTTGTTGAATATGTCTCGGGATCACCATACAGTTACTTGGTGTCTTGACATCCCTCAAAACCTAGTGATGTTTGAGAGAACCTTTGTCCTGAAGTCGCTGATTACGCTTTCTCTAATGAAGAATTTATTGGTGGGCTAGTTGTAGTTGTAGGCGTCACAACTGACGAATAGCATTTTGGCAAATGAAAATAAGTGGCTCTTAAACATAATGCTGCCACCTTAGTGCCTCTGGCTGAAAACTAAGGCTGGTAGCATTATTATCAGCAGTAAGTTATCTGCCAACAAGTCACCAGACAGTTAATCACTCAGAAAATTTTGTGTACCGTATCCCTCTAATCCACAAATACATACCCAAAATATATATCGTCTATGGAAAGAGCTTAAAGAGTGGATTAAGGCTGGGCAAACAGCCCTACACAAACCTAGGTTTCTCTTCATTACTAAGTTTTTTGGGACCAGTTGCTATACAGTTTTTTATAGTAGCAAGTTTGTTCTCTCCACCTCAATCAGAGATCTAGCAGCCTCCAACATCAACATAAGACCACAATAACTCCTGAAGATTCTGAATGGTATAAGTTTATTGAATGTGTCTCAAGTAACGGTAATTCTAAGTATTATCTCCGCGCCTGTTTTTACCTTGGAAACTGGTTTTTTCTACACTTTTTGGGCTTCTGACACTGGCGGTGCATTTGTTGTCAGCCAAATGGAATGTCCCTTTGCCATGTTTAGTACTGGCTCGGGGAGGACGGTACCCATACGTTAACAAGTTATTGCACTTGCTGGACAGGGTATGAACCGTTCCAAACAGATGTACCCATGCTCTGTCTTGTGAAGATCGCGTATGGAAACCCCTTGTTGGATGGACTTCAGGGATTAATTACAGGTTAATTACATTCGTGCGACAAAAACTGAAGGAAAATCGAAAATTAGCAACCAAAAAACTGTAGAAAAAGTCAAGTTAGAAAGAAACAGCCGCCGCAGAGCTACTACTTAGATCTACCCAAGTAACGCCCTGCACAAAGACCCAGTGGCCTATGTCAGGTTAGGTTAGTTTAGGGTGCAACCTTATTCATATTAATCTACAAATCCCTAGGTTAGGTTAGGGCAGGAGCCCACAAAGGGACAAAGGCACCCTCCCATCTAAGAAAGGACTGAGCACCCTAGGTTACGCTAGGTGGGAGGTCTGGGGGGTCTGAAGCCCCTGGATTGGTAAGGACCCAGTGCCCTAGGTTAAGTTAGGTGGAGGTGGGTAGTGGGGGGACTCAACATGGGGGCTTCTAAGCAAGGAACTGACATCCAAGTTAGGTCAGGTTAGGTCACAACCCTATTATAAGCTTAACTTTACAGAGCCCTGGGTTAGGTTAGGTGGGGTCTAAAGGGGGGGGTGGAGGTATAGCTATGTAAGGGCCCCACACCCTAATATTTCACTCAATTTGTGTTTCCCCACCGAACGAAAACCCTCTTCCCACAGTAGGATATTAGTGGGTCCTGTGTTACTGAAATGCATATTCAAGACACATATTAATAAATACGAATATGTTAATTACTAGTCAAAACACGAAAGGTAATCTATGTTAATGGTTCTCACTAAAATTTACCCAAAGCACATTAAAACCTAACATGGTTCTGATAGAACCATATTTCCTACACCAAGTAATTATGAATGTAAAAAGTTACCAAAAATATACATCCGAGGTAAATGAACGTCCAAATTAATCAAAATTTCAAGTATCAGAAAATTTAGCGTAAGCCTCTAAGGGCTATTTTACATTCATTAGGTTACCTGCTCAATTATAAATTTACAAGTTACCTCACTTAGCCTTGCCTCACACGGTTCTACAACATACGACTAACTACAACGAACCCTTCACGATACTCACGTATTATAAAACGTCCATTTAGCTGTTGTTAGTCTTTTTAACTTTCAAATTTGAGCAATTCTACAACTTCTTCAGCAATACGTCAAACTGAAAACCCCTGGACAAAATAAACAACGTTAAGCGCATAAAATGGCGAATGTTTTCAGTACTAAGGACAGGACAGGTGTGTTCGGTTGTATTCAACAGAAAACGGAAACTGACTGATTTATGGTAAATTAAAGTATTTTTCAGTATTTTTCTCCGTATTGGCATGACCATTATAGAGCTGGCTTGATATGAAACACAATATAATATATCCTAGAAAAATATTTAACATTCCAGTATCATGAAAGAGAGCAGTGGCTTTTCCTTAAAATCGTCAAAAATGATTTCCAAAAACACATAAAAACATAACGGCCTCTTATTTGCAGAAACAGAATTAGAATATCAAAATCTTATATTTTATTTAATAAAAAAACTCATCCAGACTTATCTGATCTCTTTTAAAATAAATCGTTTAGTAAAAAAAATGTCGCAGTTAATTTAAATTCTGTTGTAACAGCTTATTTTTCAGCGGGGTAATGGTATAAATAAAGGCAAGACCAGTGGAATTCATTGTTAGTTGTTGGACAAACTTACCACTATAGCCTTCTGATTGTCCTAATTCCTTAGTTAATAAAGGTATTATATGCAAACTGAACATCTTATTATAAATGTTCAGATAATAACAGCAGTAAAGACAGAACATTATCATCTAAGAAAAGTGATTCGGTTATGTCAGAAGGGGGTTACAAAAGTTACACACCAAACGAAACGGCCCCATCAGGGTTAGGGATACTAATATGGCTATACACTTTTTCTGTGCAGGTATTTAGCATAAATTTGGACATAATGGCAAAAACGAAGTTTCGCAAGCTCAGCTGAAATGTAATGCGCCAGTTTACCGAAAGTGATAAAATCCTACCTAATTTACTTTTCGAGTCTTTCGATGCGATCCTGCTGTAGAGGTATTGTCATCACCCAATCACAAGGACGCTTTGAATCACGCAGCTTTGTCTACGCGTCCTACAAGCACTGGTTGTTTTTTTCATGCTCTCCCTTTTATATTCTATGTTTTATTACAGTACTGTGATAATCATCTAATGAGAATTTGCGAACATATGTCAATATCTTGTTTAAACTGAGTACACACAATATGTAGACGAAATGAAACTTAAAAGTAAGATTCGAGTTCTAGAAGAAATCATTGCCAGCGCTTCGTAAAATTCCAATAAAATGTACAAATCAAACAAATGTGGTCCCTGTAGTGTTTCCAGCAGAATAAGTTACATGCTGCAAAAAATGAGACAATGAAAAATTATGCATACTTGTATGCACAGTACGATACAGTCATTAGTAGAAATTACAAAATGTAGTAGAATGTATCTTATGGAATTCAAGAAAACGTGCTGACATCATAGCCCTCGTAATAAACAATTTAAGCAGTCATCAGCGCTATATATTTATATATATATAAAAGCTGCAGAGTTTAGGTGTTATGACATCAAATCGTTTATGTAAGCTGCTGACTACTGAATGTTTTTCTGCAATTACCAAGTCAATGGCACGTTAACAAGATAATATAATTCGATTTATGATAGAACACGCAAGCGAATTACGAAAGTTGGATCTTAACTTTCAGGATATTAAATCTTATTTGCTTTTGTACCCGTAAGTAAATACAAATGAGTCTTTAAGATTCAGGAACAGCCTATATTCCAGTGAAACAAAGTTAAATTTTTTCTTCATTACAAGCATCAAGAAATTAACTGTAAATCTGTGAACATCCTGCTAAATAAAAAAAAAATTCACAAAAACAAATTTTGTATACAACGAGGCTACGTAAATTTGTATTCTGTGGCATAATTCCATTCAAGAGGGATAAGATCAATTTTGCATATATTACTGAAACATGTACGTCCAGCAGGCCATTGATATGATTCCAAGATTACCTGACGTATAATATCTGAGAATTATTCTGTTGTAAGTTTAACTAATTTTGTTGTGCTTTGATGGAGATGTTGGCCGTCTTCCAAAAATAAACCTAATGTCTTGTCATACTCAATTAAGACAGTTTTAGCGATAACTGAACATATCTGAAAAACAGAAAAAGGAAAGGCACGCTTTCGATAATGTATAATAATTTTCCTCTATAGGTTTTGATTTTTTAGTAGTAAACCGGCAATCTTCTGTTATAAGTGACATATGCACCCCTATCAAAGGTGGATATAATGTGAACACAAACTTTGTCCTTAAAGCTTTCATTTAAGCAGGGATTCCGCAGAGTCTGCTCACCTTTCTTCATTCGAGTGCAAAGATATCTAAAGGTGCAGTTACACTGCGGTAAAGCATGTCATAAACGTCTTTGACATTTGTACGGAAAAAATATTATGGTTTGAGTTTCTAAGTAAATATTTTAAGCTGTTTTTATTTGAGTGCTGTCAGGACGAAAAGTGTTGTAAACAAAGTAACTTTTCGGAGTTTTACAACAAAATTTGTTTTAGGTGAGGTCTCTTGGAAAAATGATTTTAGTATTGTTTTGGACGATGATGACTTTTAGTTGTTTTGTGCAAAGTAAAATTTATTTTTAGATGGTTTTTGTAAACAGAATTACACAATAATTAGTTCAGTTTTCTTGAGTAAACGATTCTAAATTTCCATTGGAAAGAATTACTTGGAGCTAGTGTCACGAACTATCTCAGTCTACTGAGATAGTTAATCATGCAGTCTGTTTTAGACAACTTTCATAAAGAACGATTTCCTAAACAAGGCTAAAGTTACACGAAGAACTGGTCTCTTTTTTTTCTTTTTATTACTGAGATACTGTTTACCTTCTATCACTTTCCACTTGCTGTGGTGGTGCTGGGTCTTAAAATTTCCCTGTTTCTTCACTCCAGAACAGATTCTGTAAGGATCAGTTAGGACGTTTGAATTGTAGGTATTCCTAAATTACTTTCGATGCTTTTTTGTTATTGTCATCATCATATTTCAGTTTTGAACATTACAATACAAGCTAGATTTAGGATTCCGTGGTGTTGTACAATGGCCAACAAATTGAATTCTGATGTAAAAGTCTTCTTCTTTCTCTGCATCTTTTCCCACTTCTTTGTGGGGTCGATGTTTCTGACAGCTTTCCTCCACCTGGCTCGGTCACATAACATCGTCCTCTGACAATTGTTTGTCTCTCATAACTTCTCTGACTACATCCATCCACCTTCGTTTGGACTTCCTCTTGCTCTCGCACCAGGCACCTCCATCTGCATCACTCTCCTCCCTACATATGTTTCATACCTTCTCATCACATGGCCATACCACTGCAGTCTTCTTTGCTGGGCCTTCTTTGATAGTTCTACGACTTTAGTAGTTCCTCTTATTCTTTCATTTTTTATCCTGTCCATTTTTGTTACTCCACACATCCACCTGAGCATTTTCATCTCTATCTCATCCAATTTTTTCTCTCGCACTCTCTTTACCGGCCATGTTTCTGCTCCATACATCAAAGCTGGTCTCACTACTGTCTTATACACTCTTCCTTTAACCTTTATATTGATTCTGCGGTCGCACAAGACACCTGACATCTTTCTCCAATTTTTCCATCCAGTCTGCACTCTGCGTGTTATTTCTGCATCCAAGTTTCCATCATCAGCCACTGTTGAACCAAGATACTTAAATTTGTCTACTCGGTTCAACCTCGTCCCTTCCATACTAATCTCGGAGTCTTGATCTTCATTAAAACTTAGGTGCTCAGTCTTCTTCCTACTGATCTTTAAACCTTGGTCTTTCATGACCTTCCCCCATTGCTCTAGTTTTGACTCCGGTACCCCTCTGTTGGTGCTGCATAACACGATGTCATCAGCAAACAACATGCAACAGGGAGATTGATCTCTTATTCCTTGAGATAGCACATCCATTATCAGGTCAAAAAGATGTGGACTTAAAGCAGATCCCTGATGTGAACCAACTCGTACTGGTATCCATTCAGTTGACCCAACACTACTTCTAACCTGCGTTTTTGCTCATTCATACATCTCTTTGACCAACCTCACATACCTCTCCGGTGTTCCCTTTAGTCGCATGCGCCTCCAAACCTCTTGACGTGGTACTCTATCGTGTGCCTTTTCCAGATCTATGAATACTATGTGCTGTCCTTTCTGCCTTTCCAGGTGTTTTTTCATCATCTGTTGGAGGGCAAACACTGCATGTCTTTCCTTTTCCTGGCATGAAACCAAACTGTTTTTCACCTACAGATGTTTCTTTTCTAATTCTTTGATCCATTATTCTTTCCCAGATTTTCGTGGTGTGAGACATTAACTTTATTCCCCTTGTAGCTTGCACAATACTAGATGTCACCCTTCTCTTTATAGATAGGAACAATAAAGCTTTCTCTCCAATTTTTTTGGTATCTTTTCCTGATTGTATATTTTCTCTGCTAAGTCCCACAGCATGTCTACTCCTTCTTCTCCCACACCTCTGCAGGAATTCCATATGGTCCTATTGCTTTACCATTTTCCATCTTTTTTAGTGCCTTCTTTACTTTCTTCCTGCTAATAGTATGTGTCATACCAAGGTTCTGGAATCCATATTCAAAGAATTTTCTAGAATTTTCTTCATTTAACAGGTGTTCATAATATTCCTTCCACCTCTTCTTTATCTTATCCTCGTTGCATAAGACCACTCCATTTCCATCCTTAACCTGTTTCATATGGGAGTAGTCTTTGGTGTTCTTGTCCCTCGACTTTGCAATTCTGTGAATTTCAGTTCATCATTCCACCACCAGATTTCCTTATCGTCAGGAGGTTTCTTTCCAGATGTCTTTCCCAACACCTCTCCTCCCACTCTCTTTATCACCATCTTGTTGTGATTCCACCATTCTTGCACTCCCTCTAGCAATCTAACTTCCCTCAATACTCTCTCCTTAAATTCCTGCCTCGCTTCCTTCTCTTGTGGCAGCTTCCACCACTTGATTGTTGATGGGACACGTGCAGGCCTACCATTTACTGTGTTCTTTATTTCCAAGTCCATTACCACCACCCTGTGCTGTGCTGCCACACACTCTCCATTTCTCACCTCCCACAGATGTGATCTTCTGCACATGAAGAAGTCAATTTGACTTTCTCCTGCTCCACTCTTGTATGAGATGTACTGATTATCTTTCTTTTCAAACCAGTTGCTGACAACAGCCAAATTAAATGACACTGCACAGTCCACAACTCTCTTTCACCCACGTCTTCTCTCTCTCCAACTCCCAAGCCACCATGCACCCTCTCAATACCATCCCTGGTTCTTCCTACATGTCCATTCATGTCACCACCAATAAATAATCTCTCTTCTGCGGGTATTTCACTCAACTGTCGATCCATTTCCTCCCAAAACGCCACTTTCTCAACTTCATCACATCCTGCTTGAGGGGCATAAACACTCACGATACTGACTATTTTTTCATCTAGGCAGTTTCACAACCATTGCTCTGTCACTTGTCCTCTTCGCGCTTATTATGCTGTCTTTTAAGCTTTTTGATAGAATTATTCCCACTCCATACCTACCTTCCTTATTTGTTCCACTGTATAGCAGCTTATATCCACATCCCAGCTCTCTCGCCTTATTTCCCCTCCATCTAGTCTCCTGTACACACAAAATGCTTATCCTTCTTTCCATCAGATATGATATCTCTTCCCTTTCCAGTCATCGTTCCCACGTTCAAAGTTCCAACTCTCAAAGCTACCGCCATCTTTCTCCTCCTCACTCTTCTCATTTTTTGGACTCGCTTCTTTAACCAGGGACTCCTACTACCCAGTAACCCTTGCCCATTTATCACAGGGGGCAGGCGAGGCCGCTGCGCGTCGCCTACGAGAACGCCCTAACAATATCCGATTTCTGATGAAAGTCAACTGTCATATTTGGTTTTGGCTGGATTTTATGGCCGGATGCCCATTCCGATGTAAAAGTAAATTTAGTTAATGAATATACGATTATGGGCAATTCTACTTGAAAGGTCACTTCCCTTTATTGTTTATACTGATAACTATGTTATGGAGTTAGTTTCCTTATTAAGAAACTTCCATTTGCAAGCTAGATATTGGCAATTTTATCACATACCTGTTGGAAGCATATTGTCATTGTTAGTAATTGATATTGACACAGAAATTTGTATGTATTATGTGACTACATTTATTATCTATTCAGTAACAATGTCAAGTATTATTTCATATCTTTAATGCATACTTAAATTAGCAGATCTTTGAACACCTCTCATTTGTGTACTTTCAGACTGCGTTCTTTGTTGTTCTAAGTAAAGAACCAAACAAATAGACTGAGATCTTATGATGAATATGCCTCTGAGACACTTACTAAATAAGACCTAAAGGTTTAAGTAAAGAGTCATTTGTTGAAAGAGATTTTGTTGCATGATTCATTTTCCCAACGACACGTTCATATTTGATTAAATATGAATAATTGTTATTGAAATCTCCGCATTTTTGGGGGGGAAAGAATTTAAAGCACATCACATCGCACACACTGGTTTTTTTTTACTCCAATTTCTCATTTTTTATTCAGATGTGGGTTGGAAAAAGAGGCTGGGTTACCTCCAGCTCGGCATCATTATATAGAAAAACATATACATACAATAGTACGAGCATATCAGCATATACGATTATAAAAAAAATTGCACTAATGAGCAGGGAAGGGATTCACAGTGAAATTACTTGCAGCGTGTCAAATCATTTAAATGAGAGAATGTCATGCATACATGCATGTATGTGCTTGCATGCACATGCATGAGTACGCCTGCGCAAATGAACAAGAGCTGGTTCTGAACGTTTGCCTTAGAAAGATAAAAAAAACACCAAAGCAAAGAGCTGGTTCTGAACGTTTGCATGACAGTAAACAATCATAAATTCCACATTATATGTGAAACGTGAAAAATGCCACCAAGACATAACAGTGCGTGATAAAGACTGCGATGCTTTCTCTAAATGGAGGACTTCGTTGAATCATTAAGAAAACCTAGGAAGAAGAAGAGCTGATAAGAGGAAAGAGTTAGTAAGCAGAAAAATCCTATAATTAAGATTAGGGTAACGCTGAAGGAAAAAGAATCACTGAATCAAGCCAGTTCTTAAAGCCGAGTTCAATACTGCTTTTGTGTTTCGTTTCTCATTTATTATGGGGTTCATGACTGCATCTTCGTCATGTTTCTCATTCAGTGTGAAGTTCAAGATAACTTTATTGTCGTCGTAAAAATTCTACAGGCCCCACCACCCATCATAATTATTATTCTGGCGGTTTATGTCACACACCCATTCTCGAGCTCTGACCCCAGTGGCAGACAGATGATTCAGTTGGACAATTATTACGGACACACACACCGAGACAATGACGCATATCGTATGAGCTCTATCAAATATAAATGTAAATATGGAAAAGCCCATTTTTATGTAAGTATAATTGGGTTCTCTTTCTCACGTGACAAAAGATACTTGCCAAACAGGTGTTATATCAAGTCGAGTCACAGGATGAAACTATATCATAAAAATGATATCGCGTCACAGGATGGAGACAAATCGTAAGAGTATACTCACATCCGAACAAGCCACCCGGTTAATGCGTTTATCCTCTGAAAGTGATACGAGACAAAGGACGACTTATACAAATATGAAATTATCATTTGTTTGCCTGAGGGGGAACGATGACTGATGAATTTCTATTCCAGAACTGGGGTGAGAGAGGACAATATATTCACTTACTCATTATGTGTAAATAAAAGATAGTATCTGATAAAATGACAGACGCATATGTTTGTAGGCTGTATTATAGTTTTGGAAATAATGTTGCACATGAAATTTTATTATATATATATATATATATATATATATATATATATATATATATATATATATATATAGATGTATTATAGATGTATTACATTTCAGTCTTTCCAAAGCAATGACATTCTCTTCCCATTCAGTAACTAATTGCAATTTCATCTCAAATAATGAGAAAATACATAGAGCGCAGAATTACTCTTTAAATCATCTAGTTCATACATTCCTTCTCTCCTGTTCTGCATAGCACACCAAGACGCTAAAGCCTAAGTGCTTGATTTATATTCCGCTCAATTACTTTTTATGTCGACATGAAGAAAGAAGTTTGGAAATAAACCAATAAAAGAGGAAAAACCTTAATTTGCCAATAGCCCTCTGTACCCCTAGCTAACAATACAGATATAGGCCTACCAAAGCAGACATTGAAGCTTCCTCACCAAAGCAACAAGTGAACATCGGCTACTTGGCACTGAATAAAGGGATTACCCAATGACTAAACAGAAAAGTCCCAGTCGTAATATTTATCTTCCACCATCCTCCCGAAAGCTGAAACAAATGTTGATAAAGAAATTTCTTTGTTTAAAAATATGATTTTCTTTTTTT
>NC_089743.1:81332470-81342470 GCF_040412425.1 Macrobrachium rosenbergii | reverse complement strand
TGAGATCGCAACCTCACAGCGAAGTTAAAATGAATCCAAGGTATAAGTAAGGGCTATGTCACTGACTTAGACGGGTATTTGATAATGTAATCAGGAAGAATTATGGAAAGGAAATTCTCCGCAGACAATCCACGGAAGTCTGGATAAGTTCAATAAAAATTTGGATGTTGTTTTATCATAAAACACCTAAAGACCACACTCGGCTTCAAAGACACGAACATGTTCCGACCCATGATGTGATCCTTGAAAAATGTATGCTAGCATTTAGTTCTAATCCCAAAATACTAATAGATTTAAGTGGATCTAACTCCGAATTATAAAAGAACTATTCTAAAAGCAGAAGGGGTATTAGTAAAAAATAACAGAGGAAAATTAGTCATAGCAACGATTAAGAAAACAACACCACAGCTATGCTATTCAGAGCTATTTTTCAGATCTGCAATAACAGCCACGCACCGTGACACAAAATTTGATGAACGTAAGAAAGATAGCTGGGAAGGAAATGAGTGGGATTTGTGGACAACAGAAATGCCTGCTCAGGAATGAGTAAGATAAGAAGGATTTGAAGGAGGCTATGGATTTAAAATAAAAATAAGTAAAAGAGAGTTGAAATCACTACCAGGAACAAGGAAGTAGTTGCCTAAATATATGTGGCCGTGATTCTCCCTAGTTCCTCATTGGACGGGTCGATATCGTTCTCGGCTAGCACTGTGCTGGGCCCGTGTCCGATTCTCCGGCCGACCAATGAAGAATTAGAGGAATTTATTTCTGGTGATAGAAATTCATTTCTCGCTATAATGTAGTTCGGATTCCACAATAAGCTGTAGGTCCCGTTGGTAGGTAACCAGTTGGTTCTTAGCCACGTAAAATAAGTCTAACCCTTCGGGCCAGCCCTAGGAGAGCTGTTAATCAGCTCAGTGGTCTGGTAAAACTAAGGTATACTTAAGTGAGTCTCCCTGAACTTGAGAATTAAAGAAGCAAACCTATAAGCTGGTAATTTTACCAATATTGTCTAATATCAACTATGTCAAAGACTTTGGAGAATAAGGGCAAATAAATATGGTTCCTTGAAATTCTTCTAAGAAGATGAAGAGAAATGTCTAAAATGGTAGAGGAGATCCCCAGCTGATCTTGCCTAATGGCACCCAAACAATCGGGTAGAAAGAAACCTGTAGTTTTCCTTGAAGTGAAGGTGAGTGATGGTCGGTCACAAAAATTCACATTGAATAATAACTGCAGGAGTTACAGTGATTTCCCTTTTTGGGCACTGGTTGTGTAAGGACATACTTACATGATGGTGGTTTATGCAAGAGGTGGTGGCAAATTGCTGAAACACGTTCACTGGTGAACCTCTTGGGCAAGCAAAAATATGTGGCATAGGCCCCTAGACACTTCAAGGAATAGCCATCATGTTTTTAACTAAGTGATATGCTTGATAATAGGCCTATCCTTATCTCGGTAAATATATCATCTAGATCATGCCTACTTCTACAAACAATTGTAAGTTTTCCGTAGGTTTGGTTTAAAAAGATTGTACCCTAATGTTGTAGTTCATTTGTGTTATATTTTCACTTCTGTAGCTATAGTGACAAAACGACGCTGCAGCTTCTTTTTGTCAAGAAAAAAAAAAAAAAAAAAAAAAAACGCTCGTCTGATAAGTCTCACTCGAGCACGTGTTCCATTTTCTGCTACAAAGACACTGCGACTAACGGCAAAAAGTCGCTCGTCTGAAAGCCTTTAAACATGGGTAGTTTATAGACATTCCATCATGCAAGGAATTGCTGTGATTAAATAAAGCAAAATTAATTCAGACATGTCAAATATTAAACGTTGTCACAACAGATAGTCTAACAAAGCCCGCTCAATCACGATGTTAATGTAATATTATCATATATGCACAACCCCAGATTTCTGAGATTTGGTATAAACTTGAATTAACACGAAAAGAAGAAAAGAATCGTGGTTACCAAATACAGATGCTCGCCAAATGAAGTAGAGATAATCAACATTTCAAGAACCATGTTTAATTTTCGTTATTGCTTATACAAGTCTGTTGATTTAATGATATCAATGGTAGCTTGGGAAGGAAAGTGCAGCTAGAAAGTATTATGTGCATGTGTGCACGCGCGTATTTTATCAGCAATGCGGTTGCGGTCATGACTGGAGGTGCATTATTGGGATAAAAAAAAATGGGGACCTCTGGGTCAAGAGTGCTTCATACGATGTTGAGCTAAAATTTCCGTAAAAAGCCAGACAACTTTTTCCGCAGCCCTGCTAACAAACAGAGAAACATGCAGACAAACATACAAAGAATCTAAAAAGGGTAGGTCTAGTGCCGTCTGTGGTGCATCGTAGGCATAATTACTCTAGGGTGCCCGTTCAGCCCTTATTTGCACCCGCCTCTTACTGCTCTTAGCCTTGTACTTTACCTCCACTCCAGCTTCCTTTCTTCTGTCGTGCTGTTCAGCGTATCTAATTATTACTCTCTAGCGCAGCTGTGGAGATTTCTCTCAATTTCATCTTCCGGCCCTTGTATTGAATCTCATTTATATTCTGGATCTCTTTATCTTGCTGTCCAGCCACTTTAATTCTCTCTTTTTAGTTTTCAGCTCTGAGAGGCTGGAATTACTTTAGTGCTTAATTTTATAGCCTGAATTTTATAAGTCAATTAACTCAAACATACAGACAAAGAAACTGAACCAAAACTTGTCACCTTGGCTGGGATAATAATAAAACATTGATATTTATACTCCATTTAAAGAAATGGACAAAGTCTGCGTTGTCCCAGTTATCCAGATTCATTGTAGGAAGTTTACGCAAGATTTTAGAACAAAGCTGGGACTGTATTCTTTCTGGGACGTTCATCCCAAGGTCTAAAGAATACCATCCTTTAACCGTTGAAACAAGGAAGAACGTCCTTTCAGAAATCTGTCAGAATAATAGTAGTAGACCCTCTTAAGCACTGCATCACTCACTTCTGTCTAAGCATAAACTATGGTTACATAATGTTATATTTCACTCGGGACATCATACTAATTACCCCATTCTCATTTTTTTAGTTTCACCCTTTCGTTCTGTTAGCGTTTCTCTCCCGTAGGAGTCCATAAACTGGTTTGAAACTGAATCCTGTAGAAATTGTTAGCCGTAGGCTCTGCGGCATGTGGTATATGCGGAAAGTTTAAATGGTCTCAATATGCATCTGGCGTTTACTCTTGAAGTCTTCGTCATGACTTCCTATTCTTCTTTTTATCTCAGATTATAACTTACCGGCTCTAATATCTGGAACGAGCCTTGCGGTCTCGCCCACCACTCGTTCGCTGTAATTACCATTTGTTGAAACTTCTGTACAAGTTCTCCCTCTAGCAAAACCGTAACACGTTCATGCGCGGAATACAGCTTGTGAATTCAGTATCTGCTGTTATTGTTTTGCGTTTCTGTAAGATGAGGAACATGTTTTGATTCGATAATTTTGGGCAATTTGTTTTTTCGTCATAGTAAGTAATGTACCACAAAGTTTTGTTTTGTTTAGTACTGTAACGTTTTGTGATACTTTACAGCATTTTCTCTCTTTCCGAATGTAAACGTAAAGCATAAGATCCAGTTAAAAAAAGAAATAAACTGGCTTTGAGTGAACTTCAAGTAGCTCAGAGAGAGAGAGAGAGAGAGAGAGAGAGAGAGAGAGAGAGAGAGAGAGAGAGAGAGAGATGAACCCTTGTGCATTTCGGTGAACTGAATCCCTAACGCTATTGCCTCACTTTCCACGCCACCCTTAACAGTGTTGAATTGAAACGATCATCTCCTTTCTCATGACTGTGAATTTGTGATTCACCCCTCTCAGTTTAGCTTAATCCTTAGGCCAGTTTGTGTAGGACCTCTCTCCCAAACACCTTCATCTGAAGTTATTATGAATCAAGAGCAGTATCATGACCCTCCCTTTTCTTATTACTTTGCAACCGTTCATCAGCCGCCAAATTTCATAATTATTTTCCGCAAACCGTTCCGGCTGCAGCGTCCGATGTATCAATGTGTGTGTCAATAATTCTCAGCGATGTTGGGAAAAGCAAGTGGGGCTACCCCGGTGATTCCTTTTACGCTGTTGAACTTCTCAGTTCCAGAGATCCTTTATTCTTCACATCGTTACACTGTAGAACAGTCTCCCTTAGATTGTCGTGCAATTGGAACTTCAAACGTTCAAGCCAAGATGTAATGCATTGCTACCTTATACAATTCTCCTTGCATTTTGATAATTTACTCACATTTTTATCTGTTTATTTATTTATATTTGTTGATTTTTTTTCTTTTTTTAGTAAGTGATCTCTTCTTTCTGTATTTCCCATTACTGTGTGTTACTTTCTAATGAACATCATATTCTTTGGAGGCTTGAATTTCAAGCAAGTGGACTTGTTCCATATGAATGGGGTTCATCTTCTGAATAATAATAATAATAATAATAATAATAATAATAATAATAATAATAATAATATAATAATAATAATTACATACATTCGTTCCCTTCCGCAGATCAGTCTTGCTTTCTCGTCTTCCTCGGTCTCGTGACTCCTCTTCTCCGTACCCGCTGAACTCTTTGCTTGCATACCAACTATGCTTAACAAATCATTGATTTCGTAAAAGGCCAATTCTGTCGATACGTTCCACCTCAGTCGTGCTTGGGTTTGTTCGTCCCGGGCCAAAGCGGATAAATATACCACCTTGAGGCTGTCATTCAGATTCACGAGAAAGAGTTCAAATGACCATGGGGTGTCAGATTCGCGGCCAAAAACCACTCCCAGACGGCAGAACCTCATAGAGGCATGGCGTGTGATAAAATGGAGACGTGTTAAATAAAAAGCATTCTTGTCTGAAACGAATTTATTACTTTGGCGACAGTGATTTATTATATACTTATAAACATGCATGGTAAGAATGCATCAGAGTAATATACTCAAATGCATTCATACTGAAACTTGAATAAAACTTGTTCCAATATATATATATATATATATATATATATATATATATATATATATATATATATATAAAGTTAAGTATACCTTAGTTTATATAGACCACTGAGCTGATTAACAGTCTCCTAGTGTGTGTGAAGGATTGACTTATTTTACGTGGCTATATTAAACTACAGCTAATCACCACATTATACCAGAAATGAAATTTATCACCAGTAAATGGAATACCATCAGCCGGCCGGGGAATAACTCCGCTTCGATTGACCTTAAAACTATAGTTGATTTAAAAATATATAAAATTAAAATTACCAGATTTGTATATATTTGGAATACCCAATCTTCTTCCTTAAAGAAAAATGCAAAAGAAAAATTAAATTATGACAGATAATCTCAAAGAAAATGCAAGGACAGATACTGGGGTACTATTTTTGAACACCAAATTAACTTATCCAATGCAATGCAGAACTGCTACCTGTAAACAGTCTGTTGCCCCTTGCTCAGGGTTCTTTAGCTCTCTCTCTCTCTCTCTCTCTCTCTCTCTCTCTCTCTCTCTCTCTCTCTCTCATGGGAACCTTTTGATATCGTTGACCATCTTGCTCGCCCACAAAAAAAAAAAATAAATGTACCACTGTCATTCAGATTCACGAGAAAGACAATTGAAATGGCCTCCCATGGGGTGCCAGGTTCGTAGGCAAGAGATGGCTTGAAAATATCGTTACAGTACCAAAGAAGGCATAATTGTAAGCCTACTGCATCCAATAAATTCAGATATCCTGTGTCCTTCAGTTCCAGTATTATATCAAACTTACCAACAAAAGTTATCTTCCCTTATCTATAATCTCATAACTCCCCACTAACGATGACCGTGCTTCATCATTTGCACTCGCAACTTCTAACCTGTAGAATTCTCCTGCCCTGTACCCATGAATTATTACAACTAAGCCAGTCCACATGAACGACAGTGTTATACTAATGGTTGGGAGGCAATTCATACTCGACCTACCACGCCAAATACAATACCAGATCAAAAAATAAACGAACCAGTTCAGACTGAATTTGCTAGATTTTTCCAAACCAACGGCCGCTAAATTTGAGCCCGTGGTGTCAACGCCATGATAGGAAACGCACTATTAACATTTACGTTACCCGGCCATTTCCATGTCGCCAACGTACCTAAATCATACTGCATTGCGTGGAATGACTTTGCTTAATATTCTGCTTGCAAAAACACGACTTGTGTCTTAGGTTACGGGTTGACTCTCGCTTTGTCTTCCAGTGCGCTGAAGTGTTGATAGAACTTAGAACTATTTAACTGGGAGAAATATAGTGACATTTATTTCGAACGTGTGAAAATAATCACAGGGATTATTTACGCAAATGTGAAAAATCAGATACCTCAAATTGCCCAGAAAGATTTGCGATAGACATAAAAATGAACTGAAAAGTGATAAAAACATACCCATGTCGAGAGCTAACAAATGTGGTTCATTTGTAATTTTCAGTAAGTGATTTTTTTTAGGAAAAATAATAATTATGAGTAAAGAAAATACCTGCCACTTAACCACATCGAAATCCCAAAGGCTGTGCAACTATTAATATAAAAAAAAGTTAAATAATTACTAAAGGGAAATGAAAACTTGATAAAAATATTCTTTGTGACATCGCCAACGTTTATCGTATATTTGTAGGGAGTAATAAAAGAGCACAACAAATTTTTTCCATTAGGTCAATTCAGCTCTAAAGGTTCTGCTGTGTAAGATTTGAAAAAATACATCGTTGTTAGTATTAACCATTAGCTCGGTACCATTCCTTACGCTAATTTAAAGAAAAATGTAGAATTAATAGTAAACTAAATTATATAAAGATTAATAAGGATCCGACCGGGGGCCGCAAATGTAAATACTTTCTTCGGTAAATTAATGAATTGAACCCATCAATAAAATTCATTCAGGAAATGAAAAGTAACTTTATCGTACTCTTTTTCGATTGTCTAATACATGACGGTACTAATCGGTTTAAATTAGTGCATACAGGAAACCTGTCAATGTTTCTGTGCATGTTCATTCTGACCGTAGTAACAACGCAAAGAAATCTGCTTTCACATGCCTCTTTTGACAGCATCACGTGTACGTACCCCGAAATATATTGATGTTGAAAACGGATGTCGTTACGAAATCTGTCGAGAAAATAAAATATTCTGGTCTTGTATTAGACTATGAATTAAGATTGGCAAAAACTATTTTTATGCTGAACGCAACAAAGAAAAATACAACACAAAAAACTTTCTTGTACTACCAAATGATAATAATTTTATATATATTCCCAATGTACTTTACACTTCAAGTTATTGTGGCATTTTTAGAACAATAATACAAAGAAAAAAGAACTTAAAAGGAGGTCTCCTGAAAACACTAAAGATAAGTATCTAAAAGAAATGTAAGTCTTGTGACAGCTTTTATATTGCATTAGCCAAACAAGAAAACCATTGGAAAAGAGACTAGAACGGCTTAAAAGTGCATGCGACATGCAAGGGGTGACTGCCATTTTCGTTGATGTGAGTTGACGCGATCATGCGATCAATTGGGCATTTGGTAAAATGTTGCTCATTGCAATAGCACATTGGAACGAAAGTCAACTGAATCCATTTTATGAAAAAAAAAAAAAAAAGCTTTATTAAGAACATGAATTTGAGACTAGGAAAGTATAAGCTTTATCTGTTTCTTTCAGAATACATCCGCAAAATGTAGGCATGTTAAGTCTTAGGATGTAGTTTGTCTGTTCTTCATAGCAAGAGGTGTGAGCCTAACCGCTAAGCGAGAAACAAGATTTGCACTGGAGCACCCAACCTCAGTCACGACGGAGTTAGGGCTCCTTCCCCTCCCAGGAGCTGATATTCTTCCAGTTGTCTGATGTTCGTCTAGGCCTCGGTCCAGAAGGAATAGGTCACCCAGCACGAATATAGGGACGTGATTCATCACTCCGTGACGTCATATATCTTCTGTCATGCAGATGAGAGAGTACACTCAAGGAATTTGTAAAAAAAAAATTCGACTGCATACCATTAATTTTACCGTGATTATTTGCATTATTGAGAGCATAGGCAGAATCCTATTTAGAATAGCATGAAACTGAGAAAACTTGAAAGATATATATATATATATATATATATATATATATATATATATATATATATATATATATATAAATTCTGAAATTTTCTTAATTACTTATACGGCTTTCATTCAGATTTTTCAATCTCAAATAAGAAATAAAATAAAGATATTGATTTCTCAGCAAAGCTTCAGACCCTAGTTAGGGATAATCCTTTATTAATACATACCAGATTCATTATTATAATGCTGAAATAAAAGTCTTTCGCTTTATGAGTCAAATATATCGAATTAACTCACCACATTCGCCAGATATATGGACATACAAAACACACACACGAATTCCAACTTTCCAGTTTCCCATGGAAATCCTTGAACTCCAAGACAGGAAATTAAATAAAAAAAGAATACTCATTTCCAATGTGAAACTTTGAACCCTGGCTAAGAATAATAGACTAGACACAAACATCTAAAGTCCACTGCATCGCCATATTAAATACTAAAACTGAAGAGTTAGAATATATATATATATATATATATATATATATATATATATATATATATATATATATATATATATACTATATATGTATGTGTATATAAATTACATATATTTTTCGGGGAGGACAGTTTTTCTCTTAAGAAATTCTCGTGAAATCGGCTACTAGTGTACAAACTTGGCGAAAGGAGTATGTATTTATATACACATACATATATACTATATATGTAGTAGTTCTTAAGAAAAGAAATCGGCAACACTTCTCCATGTCCTATACATATTATCTTGAAGGTTGAAGTACTGAAGGAAAAGACAAAGATTGCTTTTATGTAGCTCCATTTATTCATTTTTGTTCCAACAGCTGTTTCAGCCATTAACTAACACCTGTCATCAAGATTATACTACATACACAACGGAAGTACTTCCCAATATACAGGTAATTACAGCAAAAAATAAACAAATAAGGTTAAAAACAAGAATTCTAAACATTATAATTAACACATAAACTTCATAAATAAGAAAAGGTGAATATTAGCAAAGAAACACCAATGTTGGCAGATCAGGGAGACCATCCATGACGCTTCACAGGGCTGATTCCTTTTGCTACAGTTGTAGTCCCAAAGGCCTTTAGCAAAACCTCATCCTGGTGCATGGGAGCATATTATAGTCTGAGGCTACTTGAACGTCCAACACAGAGCGCTGCGGTGTAGTATTTACCGCTTAAGCTATTGCCAGACACTCATAGTTGGCCTCTTGGTGAAAAACCTCAGTATATCTGATAAAGTCTACCAAAGGATCCTTTTGTAATGTATATCCGGTGTTAATGTATGGTCCCCTTGTTGGGTGGGCTTGTAATCGCCCGCTTAGGATTACTATTGTGGCAGCAATAATATTGAGTTGTTTTACTTTAGCATGTAATATATGACACTGCTGGTTACATCCATTGGAAAAAAAATACAACCACCATACAGATAAAGTATATACAATTTTAGCTAAAATTCTTCAAATAAATCCAGCATATTCATGTAGTGAATGTGCTGAGTAGATTTCTCGTATATTATTATCAGAGGGAAGGCGGATCACTTTCAGTTCTAGTAAACGCAACTGATTTCGACATATAGTCTACAAGCTGAGATGTATTTTTAAACTTGGTGGCGATTCAGTGGCTTCAGCTACTGAATTTAGTTTCCTCGTTACCTCTGACCAGAGTCTGAAGTCTCGCAGCAGGGAGAAAAGTATCATTAGTTCATTTCCTACTTAGGATTAGAAAGATTACTGTTGGACAGTATCCAGATTATTAGAGATATTGACGAGCAAAAAGATCATTACATGACTGTTGCATTTCCATTGTCTATGTACGTAAAGTTTTTAGTGCACATTTACATACATATATAATGGAAATAGATATATTATATATATTTATATAT
>NC_089743.1:81164970-81329970 GCF_040412425.1 Macrobrachium rosenbergii | reverse complement strand
TTTAAAGTACCAGTGAAACAATGAGAATAATAATAATCAGGCACTTTTATTTAAACTGTTTCTTTAAAGATGGTTTTTGCTCTCCAATTCTGTTGTAATGTTCCAGCATAAGAGTGGTGCTTCATACAGGGTCCCCCACTCGTATGCTCGTGTGGTCGTCTAACGCATTGTTGCAAGAAATTTCTACTTCTAATCCCTTCATGAGCTTAATTTCATTGCGTAACCAAATGAAGATTCCGGCATTAATGTCCAATAATGTCGTGATGCAAGACAACCTTGACAAAAAACAAATAAATTCTCTAAGTGATCTAATCAACCTGAAAATTTTGTGTCGCCTATTCTCTTATTTTGTTTGGCAGAACTCCAGCTGTAACAAAACAAAATTAATTCTGATGTCGTTAACCTTAACTACAAAAGGATCATGGCAAGTTGAACGCTTGCCAAATTACCACGCGCGCGCGCACACACTCACACAAAAGACACTCGTGGTACCAGCTACCAAGATCATCTTTGGAATTTACGGTGTCACTAAGTATCGTGGAACCTTAAAGCCTAAGTTACGAATCTGAGTCGAAATATCAGAATTTAGTCACGAAATGTTTCTATACATATGTATCTTAAAGATTTTGAGGGCATATACACAATTTATGTAATACTGCAGAAGCGTTTCTAGACAGTTATACATGGATTAGAATGTAAGAAGTGCTGTTGTTGAACGTGAGGTGTATAACATAGATGAGTTCCAGTGACACACATCTGTATACATAATAAATATACATATATATATATATATATATATATATATATATATATATATATATATATATATATATATATATATATATGTGTGTGTGTGTGTGTGTGTGTGTGTGTGTGTGTGTGTGTGTATTATGTATGTATGTAAGTATGTATGTGTTTACAGATGTAATGTGTGTGTGCATGTCTATGTGTGTGTGTATTATGTATTCGTAAGCACAACTTCTATATGCGAATCTCAAGTATGCTATATCATCCATTCATCAAATTATTAAATACAGTTTATACCTCCGTAACAGTAAGCCATATTTATTGATCGCAAAAGTTTGGCCACTACTGAAACAATGAGTATTGATTTCAGCTATTTTTACTGCTCTTTGCCAGCATAAAGGAAAACGTTTGCAAAAGTGATCAATATTTACTTCAGGTGAAGAGTCTCAAGACTAAACATAATAAAGATAAAACGAAATGGACATAATTCTTACAACAAATTTTCCTTTAGGCTCAACAAAATGGAAAAAGCAGATAAACGTTTCATCGAGAAACGTTGTCCTCGCCCGTGACAAAAAAGGACCTTTAAAATCGTTCAGCTTTACCAAGACTTTGGCTAATATCATTAAAAGAAGTTCTGTAAGAGGACTATTCTATAAAGCTCTTCTCATTTAAAATCATTAGTTTCTCTGGGGAGAAACTTACAATCGTAAATTAATTTGTCCACTTGAGTGATGCGCATATCCGCGCTACCACTACTGGCCTCTCTGCCCTTTATTAAAACCATTATTGTGCCAAAGAACACGCCTACGTGCCATTGACCAAGGACAATTATTTTGAACTTTGTCTAAGGAATACCTCAAATATGATTAGTCCTCACATTTGGCGGCATTGATCTGTAAGCTATCTCACCGAGACTTTAATTTTGTGTGACCTTGTAGGCTAAAGAAAAAATAAAACAATCACGACTACACGCAACTCTTCGAAGGTGGGATTTCTTTCAATTGCATCAATAAATGATGCAATTCCCTGTGCAGTCTAGAGAAGAGTACCGATTGACAATATACACTACTATATTTCACACTTAATGAAAAAGTGTGTGTGAAAATTATGCTATCCCAAACGGAATGACTGGTCAGTTCAGGAAAAATAAGGTTAAATGAGAAAAATCATCAATTTTGAATCACCGCGCTTAGCACAGAGTAATCTCCGCGAGCCAAAGTAGTCCGCACAGAAAACCGGATATTTTGCTCCGGAGCATCCTTTTTACCACATACAATTAGGTTATTTGGCACAAATCATGCATAGTGATTGGAAATGTATTCCTGTATGACGGGAATGATTAGTAATTAGCCAATCTAACATAAAGCTCTACGAAACGCAAATCCTTCGCAGATATGCAGGTGTTGGGGACTCCAAACTATAATGCTAATATCTCCAAAATTATGAGATGTTTAAACTGAAAATACACTGAATGTTGTTCAATAATGTTTTAGCCTTACACTGATATGGGTAAACACACTGACACTTATTTAAACACTTACAAAATTAAGGAAAGAAGACACTTTTGCATGATGCCTACCAAACATGGCGCTGGTAGGGCACATGCTCAGTATACGCTACAACATTATCGCTGCGCCGCCGCCATTACTCTACTACAAATATCCGTGAATGCAATCTCCGTACTAGCCCCATCGACATCACATTACCCCATTTATCCATTTCACACGTCTCCTACGACACTTAAAATGCTACAAATAAAGGTAAATATGTACTACGAATATTCAATTGTCAAGAATATTAGGCCTAGAGTAGACCCCCTCCGTCAGCGACGGCCCTTATTTTCGCCGTCGATTTTGAGCCTTTTAATTGGCCCTCTGGGCGGCGATTGGCGACATCCTGATATTTTGAGCTTTCAAGGTCAAGATGGCCCACAAATCTTGAGAGAATGGCTTAGAAGTGAGTAGGAAATCGATGTCGAAAAACGTCAACATTTCGAGGTAAACAATGGGGAGGGGGGTTGGGGAGAGGGCACAAGGGGGTTTATTTTGGGTACACCTTAATGCCCTACCCCTAACAAAAACGAGGTCATTGCCACATTGGCAAGAAATTGACGTAAGTCCCCCCGCTCGTTTTATTGTTGTTATGCCCGAAAATCCAGGGGGTTCCTATATGGTTGGGTTCGTGTTTGTTTACTTTTGTTACTTTTTTTTTTTTTTTTAGCCTGTTTACTTATTGGTGATACTCTTGTTTCGTGGCTGTCATATCTATCAATTCACATTTATCCCGTCCGAGGCTAGGCTACAGCAACGACGGTAATTCCAGTTGCCACAAATGTTCCTAAATCTGCCCTAACCTGAGAATTAGGCCTAAACTTGGCCTTAGGCACTCGGTAAATTTCGGTGTTTCCTCCTGAAGCTCTATTTTCTCTATTTCTCTTAACCTATGACTCTAGGATGCCACTGATGCCCCTTATATTCTCTTTGGGCCATTAACTCAGCCTAGGTGTGGTAGCCTAGGCTTTTCTAATTGAAAATAGGGAAAATCTTGACGTAGATTTCTTCGATTTGTCCGGTGATCTCCGCTAGGCAAGGCTTGACTAGCCTAGTTAACGTTGATTGTTTCAGCCAGAGGTCATGCTAGCGAGATGTAGGATCCGTAGGCTAGTGTGTAATGTAGCTAATTTTTTGGCAGCGTTGGGTCGTGTCAGAAAAGTGCCGAGACGCCCTAGAAGCAAGTAGCACATTAAGCCTGAAGAACATTAATAGTTTAAATGTCTATTAAATTTTTAGGCCTTGTTGTAGGTTGGGTTTTATGTTGAAAAAATCTGGAGTGATTTGTGATTATTGTTACAAAATTAACTGTCATCGTCGTGTTAGACAATTTTAGAAGTTTGCATAGGCCTATATGACATTTTGAGTTTAGGTTGGGAGGTCTATTGATAACTCGTGCTAAGAAATCCTTATGTTAGACTTACAACATTTTCAGCAAAATGTTAAAAGGGTTAGACTTGTAAAAGGTTATTTGACTTTTGTAAAACCGTAAGGCATTATTATTAGTCAGTTTTGATTAAATTTCCATTAGGTAGGAAGGTTCTTAGGTTAGGGCAGTGTACCAAGGTGGTCTGATGTATATGACGTTTGTCGGTTTGTCATTAATGTTTCATTCAGTGTTGTGGGATTTTGTTAGGCTGTACTTGATCATATGGTTATAATTAACAATGGACTGCTCACTTGCATGTAGAATATGTATTTTTATTTAATCTTGAGTTTTGCCATGCAAGAAATAGCCATGATTCGAGAATTTATGTTTTTGTTTGTTATCTTAAACCTTAGGTCTTTTGCCTTTCTTTTGTGTAAAATATTTGTCATTGCAGAAATGAATTGGATGTTATTAGCAACTTGACTAATAACTGTTTTGGAAGTATTATACAGTGCAATACATACTGTATTATGATTTGGTAGGGAAATGTGGGATTTCTGTAGTTTGCGGTAATCCTGTGTACATTAGGCTACTTAGCTCTGCAGTTAGAATCACCATTTGTTCTGATGAAAATCCAAACATTCATATTTGTGTAGTAGCAGCTTTTGTTGACTGTTGGTTTGGTTGTTGAAGCTTGTTAACAAGTTGTTTAGTTGTGTGTGTTTGCGTGGTGGTGGTTAACAAGAGGAATCCCACACTCACCTTGCTGAACCCTTATATTTCTCGTGCTGTTGTCAATGTGAACCTTTATTATTTTATCCTTTTTTGTATTTGTGGTGTAGTGTATTGGAGCAAGGTTTGGGAATTTATATATTCATTTGCCTGTATTTCCAGTGAGCTTGTAGTCTTTACTAAATTTTAGCTATATAATTGCTTCGGGTTTGTATTATGTTAACAGTTTGCACAGTTTTTTGTTTCAGTGAGATATTCAAGTTTTGTCTTTTTCATGAGCCAGTTTGTCTTTTCAGCCATGAAAACTTAGGTTTGTAGACTAGAGAAAGTGCAGTGCAAATTATCCAATGGGAATCACCTCAAGTATATACCTCTTCTCCAATAGTCAAGATACTTTTCATTGTTTCCTCCAGGATTGTAGTACAGTACTAGGAGAGGGCTACCAAGTCGTTATCACAAGTGCTAGTGATCTACTATTCAGTAGTACTGGTGCTGGTAGACCTGCTTGTCCCTTGTATTTGTAAGGATACTTAATGAGGACAGGTCCCACCTGCAACCTTACTGTTGAAGGTTTTTGGAATCATTCTGTTCTGGTGTTGGGACTCTTTTCCAGCTACCAGATTTTGATTTCAGTTTTGCTTGGTCAGTTGCAAGGTTGTGGTAACTTATTATACTATTCTCTAGATTTGGCTTTGGACCTTAGCAACTAGGTTCTGTTTTAAGTGAATGAATGGGTTGTCTGAAGAAGGAAGAATGTCTAGATTCTTGTGTGTAGTTGGAACTGACTGATTTTTGCTGTGACTGATTACTATTCATGGCTAAGGTAACTTAAGTTGCCACCACTGCCTTGTGCTTGTCCACTGGTGTTCACGGCTGGTACCACCATACAGATGTATGCTGTTGCAGTATGATGCTTTGCATGTTGTGCATTGTTTGTGTAAAGAGTCACCAGTTCTTATAACCAGTATTAGTTATTACAGTATTCGGTTGCCTTTGGTATACGTGTTTGTTTGCTGATCCGCAAGCTGATTGGTTTACAGAACAGTTGCAGCAGCTCTTATTAATATGGTAACATGCTTGTTCATCTACTGGTGTTTGGCAATGGTCCATTGCATTGCAGACCAACACTGTCCACCCCAAAAGTTCGAGCACCAACTCAAGCTTGGTTCCAGTATTGTCAGCCTTGATACTGTTACCCAGCTGGTCTTCATGTATGGGTCCAGTTGCAACTCCTGTTGCTGTTTGATGCTCGTATAGGCTACATTCCTTAATCCAAGCTAGTGGCCTGTTACCCATTTCACCCCAATGCCTTTGTCAATTGCTGGTATTATGCAGTGCTATTTGGTATCCAGTAGTGGTCTGTGAATGTTACCAAGGTGTGTTTTATTCCATTCCAGCATCTGTGGTCTAGAAGAATAAGTGATTTGGTCCAGCATGTGCATTTCAAAGATTTTTGTGTTGTCAGTGTTTCTTATTTTAAGACATTTTGATATGGGAATATAGTAGGTTGGGAAGCTACAAGTCAGATCAGCTTCAAGGGACTGGGGACACTCAACACGCTGGTGATGTTTTTGGATGACCTGTGAGGGTTCTTGGGGAAAGCATTCCCCTTAATTTATTGTGGGTCATAGCTCTCCCCATGCTGACTTTCATATCTGCTTCCTTGCCTTCCTCACCAGAGGAAATCCTTTTTCATGGTGAAATTAATGGACTTGAGATCTTTTGTTTGTGAAAGGGCAAGTTCCCAATCTGTTCCTTGTCCTCAAACTTGGTCCAAAAAGGTTACTACTTTTTCCGTACCTGCTGAGTGATGATCAAGTTCTCTTTCATTTCTCAGGGATGAGTTACTGCTGAAATTCCTCCCACTCTGAAGTGTACAGTGTAACAGGGTCTCCCCTTTGAAAAAAGAGGAATCAAAGTGAGAGGATAAAATAACATATAAATAAAGATCATTCAGTCCTTTGGCATTTTTTGGTTATCCACATGATACCTACAAACATGTTTAAATATGTATGGTTATATTTTATAAAATCTCAAGGATAACATTTGTTTGTCATTTTACATCATCTAAATTGTAAATACTGTACTGTAATTATTTACAAGTACAGGACAAAGAAATCAGGTGTACTAGTCAGTTTTTCTAAGCGAGTAATGCTTGCTTGTATTAGTTTTACGGTATTCGTTGAACAATTAAGGTCATAAATACTGGTCACATAAAAGCAATTTTCATATTTCTCTGAGAATTTTATAACTCTTGAATCCATTGGCATGAATATAAATTAAATTGCTTTTTTGTGAACGGTAGGGTATATCAGAAATGGAGGACAATGGTTGACTAGTTTTTAGTGCATCTTTATCTAAATTTTTTTTATCAGTTATACTGATTACGTAGCTGTATCATGTACATTCTGCTTTACTGTTGTAGTGTAGTAGTCATAGTTAATCACTAAAGTTACATTATAATTTTTTCTTATTTTTGTACATTTTATGCACTCCCAAGGACACTCCTGTCACATGATATTGTGGGTTTGTATGATAGGAAAAATACAAATTGTTGAATTTGTCATTTTTTTTATATTTTATTTTGTACTCATGTTAGAAAGTAGTGTAGTGTATTTTATCTTTTGCCTCCAAGTCTCCATAAACATTTCCTAGTCACATTACTCTTATCCCACTTGTATCGTTTGTAGTTCCATGGCTGTACGCCAGTTGTAGATCTCTTCACCTGCTGTAAGGCCGAGAGGTTTTGGGAAATCGTATTCAGCTTGTGGCTGACCTGCTTATTGTGATTTGTAATGGCCTAAGTCTGCATGATTGGTGTTAAAGTATCTTTTTGTAAGTTGAGCCAGTTTCATGTGTCAGTTTGTGATACATATAGCTGGAGGATTTAAGGATTAAAAGATTTATCAGCTTGGGAGCTTGAAAGATGATAGGAATCATAAATTCTAAATCACCTTCTGGCAAATAAATTTTGATGCCAAATATTTTTCTACAGTGAGTGTGTGGTCACAATTTGGGAAATCTATAAAAGGATGTTATTTTGAGTTTCTGAGATCCTGACATATTTTTTTTTCATTTACCTTGTTTTCTCCATAGGATTGCAATTAAAAATGGAATCAGATATTTTCAGTGATGGAAATTTATATGATTAACGAATGGAAATGAGAGGAAGGTGGAACATCATTTCATGGTTGAAGGACGAGATTAGAACTTGTAGAATGTTTTACCTTTGTGGAGGCCAGCCATGTAAAAGTTAGGATATTTAGCTCGAAGGTCTGGCTAAGCTGTCTGTGATTAACTGAGCTTTGGGGAAAACCAAAGTGTGAAACAGGTTTTTAGGGGCAATACTGAAAAAGAGTAGCAAAAGCACGGATGAAGTGGAAAGGATTGTTAAACTATTGATAAATAATGGTATTCCATTAGTAAACAAGGCAAAAATTTTTTTGTGATATATACACTTGTAGCAGAGGCATGGACACTAGCAGGTAAAATGGAGTTATTGAAGAGGTGTGACTACAAATGACTGAGTGCGTAGGGAAGGAGATCATATTGCAAATGAGTTTGTGGAAATAGTTGGCGTTAGTAGCTAGAAAATGGACTGAGATCACAAACACTGATGAACTTATGGACAATGATGAGAAGGGATGAAGATTAGTTAGTCAGTAGCAGAATGAAGAAGAGTACAGTAGAAGACCCATAAAATCTTGGAGAATGTCTTAGATAAAGCCTTTTTCCATATACAGTAGAGGTTCAGGCATAAAGTGCATAAGTTACAAGACACTGGAAATAACTCATTTCACTTCTAACACACTGAAGGGAAAATCCAACATTAAAATGCTACTGATGATATATGCACTTATTTTGGGTCTTTTGATTTGAATCTACTGACAGAAATTGTGGGACTTACTGTTTGGCTATTAATGATAGTAAAAGTAAAGTATTATTTTGGATGTTTTTGATAAGACTAGTTTATAATTAGTAGAGGTTATCAGTGACTGAAGCAATCAGAATGGTTGCTATATGTGCTATTGAGGGAAGTGCAGTATATGCATGTTGTATTGTAAATTGTATCAAATCTATTATGTCAGCTTTGTTAACATTTGTCATTATACTGATGCTCATCTTTACTTACAGGAGGCTTGTGAGTCATCGTGGTAACCATGATGCAGGAGAGCCCCCGTTTGCCCCCTATGCTCAACCCCGGCTGGACCCCACCCACCATATCTAGGTATTTTGAAAAGATGAGATTACTATATTTGGAATGTTTTGTTTGTGTACAAAGGAATATAGACCTGATTTTGTACATAGACCTATCCAAACTGTATATTGTGATGAATGGATTGTTAATATTTGCATGTTTTTAAGGCTGCTAATTAGAGCACAGCTGAGTGAGGGACAGGTCATTGCACTTTTGCCTAATTTCCTGAAGGCTGAACACACACACATGGTGCGTGTTTAGGCCACATCACCTCCCATGTTGGATCTGGGGGAACCAGGTAGGGGGTTACGAATGACTCAGCAGGTAGACATACATGCATTGCCAAACCTGTCATCCTTAGTTTATGGTGATGGAAAGGGCGTCTTGCCAGTGAATATCTATTAAGCACTGATTAAGACTCCTAACTTAAACTAAGGAGACAGTGGGAAATCCAAGTGATACCACTCAAGGTAGAATGACTTTCGCATAAAATACATTTGACCAGTAATGATCATGTGTTTCATGTTGCCTACAGTATGAAAATAAGATGGTAAAAAAACGTTAGGTCCTTTTGTACCAATATATAGGCTATGTAGATAACTGCAGAATATTACTTTTTTTCCACTCTATTTTCATGAAACATCGAGCCCTTATTAGTGTGTTCTGTTAAGATGGCTTAGCAGAGTTTTCCCCAGCATTTTGCTTGGCAACAGCCTAGTTACCACTGGTAGTTGTGTAGCCCAGAAGGTTGGTGCTCTTGCTGGGCAAAACATTTGCCCTGTACATCAGGATGGAAGTCTACCTTCTGGCTAATTTTTTAGTGAAGAAATTATATACTGGTGTGTAAGATCTTTTTTATCTTTGCTCTTCATGGACACTGGGGGCCTGAGGGTTTTGGACACTCTGGATCTTTCACTTTCCTGTAATACGTTAGTCATGGAACACTTTGAGAAATTGACAACAGTGGCAACAGGAGGTATGATGGCAACCTTTGTGCCACAGTCTGTGTGCGTACTCTTACTCTGGTAAGAAGTTTCTCTTCCTCTTTGCTTTCCCACAGGTATGGAGAGCAGGAATTCTTGCAACCTCTTCTAGTTGGAAGATTCTCTTTCTCTTTTTTTTCCCATAGGTCTAGAGATCAGGGACACTTGCAACCTCTTTCAGGAAGTTTTACTTGGTGACTCCCACTTCGCAGCCACCTATGAGGAGACATCAGTTGCCTTTCAACTAAAGAGAAGACAATATTTGTCAGTGAAGTGTCCAACTCACGATGGTGAAATTGTCTGCCAGCAAGGCTTGTCTCTTGAGATTTTGGCAAGAGGTAGGAATGGAGCCATGAGTTGTAGATGTCATCAGAGGTGGATATTGGCTCAGTTTTTAGAAGAAAGGACCCTCTGCATGATGCAGTCAACAGATTAGAAGACATATGCTGGTGACCCAAGGTCCTCAAGGCACTTAATAGTGCAATAAGGTATACAACTGAGAACCAGTCAGTTGAGGAGGTGACAGATGGAATGTTGGGATTATAGTTTTTTGTTTTTGATTCCAAACGTGCTGGGAGGTGTGCCCAGTATTTTATAGCATATCCTGTTCAGGATGGAGGCAATGGAGTTGATGTAGCAATCCATTCTGAAATGGAACCTCCCAGCATCCTTGGACCTCAGGGGTGTATATTTTTATGTCTGGATTATTCTTATTTCATGGAAATGATCTTAATTTCATGTGGGCAATCCTGGGTATTTCAACCTGGTGACGATTGTGCAGCTCTATGCTCTAATTTAGGTGACAGTGGCAGCATGGGCACATATGTCCAATGTGAGACTGCCAAGGTACTCAGATAACTGGCTTGTAATGGCAGAGATGGCAGTAACGTTATCCAATCTGCCAATACCCGAGTCTTCATCCAGGAGGTTTAACATGGTTTGATAAGATACAGCTACATATGTACTTAGGGATGGAAATCAACACTAATGGCCCTAGTGAACAGAATTAGATGACTGCTGTCAGTGATCCAGCAGTTCCAGCACCAACCAAGTCCTCCAACCAAACTATGGCATTCCCTGATCAGACACCTGTCATCTTTAAAGTTCACCCTTCTTAAGGTCCTTACAACTTCAGTCAGCCAAGTGTAGGTTTGCTTTGTTGCTTTCAGAATTTCACATAGTCATAGCCTTATAGAAAGTGCTAGAGTATCTATACTGGTGGCAGGACCCACGTCACTTTATGGTATGTACCCCTCTGGTCTTTGAAGCCTCAGATGTCCTTCAGTTCATGGACACATCAACCCAAAGTTGGGGTGCACACCTTCTCATTTGCAGGCAACATGCATTGTTGCAGTGGTAGTTATGGACAGTTCCACCATGGTCGCTTGCTTAAACCAGTAATCTGCATAGTATGGTCTTGTAGATCTCCTCCAACTTCTGGTAGGCATCCCCAGGAGCCTGCCAACTAAGGAGGCTTTCATATGCAGCTACATGACAACTTCAGTAAGATGTATTTTCATGCCCAGAGGTTATTGAACAAGGTCTCACAGGTCAAGGATTTTCTGAGGACACTATTGCAGCTATCACCTAGGCTATGAACTTTTACTAGGCTATGTTGGAAAGGTTCATTGATTGGATCAGTAAGAGTTGCTACTCCCATTAGTGCCTATGTTCATGTGGTTGGTGATTTTTTGCACTTTTCCTGCCATAGTTGTTCAGAAGTACAGGCCCCCCCTGCAAGTGGTATTGGTGAAGAAGGCATTGTAGTGGCTGCATCCAGAGATCTCACAAGGCTGTTCCATCACTTTGTAAAACATATACCATGGAGAGCAGTTCAAATATCGAGTGGGGCCTCTTCTTAGTATTTTGTAGTCTTGCCAAGGCACTGTACCATTCCAGGAATGCGCCCTACAGATTTTAACTATGAAAACCATCTTTCTTTTATTCTTCACCTAATTTCATTGTGAATGAGTTGCATGCACTTTCTGGCGAAATTATTCAATAGTTCACTGTCTAAGTGACATGGGTTAACTCAACTGGCTTTGCATTTAAAAGGGATGCAAAAATTTGGCTAATGTCAAAATTAGAGGACCTGTAAAAAAAAAAAATAGTTCCTCTCAAAATGGATAACAGTAAATCTTGATTTAGTTGCAAAAAAATCCTAAAAACATGAAAATAAATACTGTCTCCTGCTGATGGTTGCTCATTGACTCTTTTATAAAGTCAGCATGTACTTCCATCAGAAGAAAGAATAGTTTTTTTTTTTTTTTTTGAGAAATCTGTCCTCATTCATGTCAAGTGTGAAATGCAATAATAAGTGCTCAGCTATAAAAAAAAAGTAGAGGATGATGAAATTTTTATAAATATTTAGGAAAAATTTTAGACATGCTCTGTTAATTTGTGAAAGGTTGCTTCTGCCCTTGACTGTTGTAATACTGTAGTTATTTACGTAAATTTTTGTGATAAAAGTATAGTAAATTCTAAAAAAAAAAAAGATAATCTCCCAAAAGCAGAAGACAAACACAAGGTCTCTGGATATGCCAGAAACTCCCTTGCCAGGAAATGAGTTATGCAAAAAGTTCAATTAAAGTAAATAAGAATCCTTGGCTAATACACCTTCTTGAGCAAGGCCCTTCCATGTTTCATTCCATTTCTCCACAAGACAGTGTGTTGCAGTTATCTCAGGATATGACCATTAGGAAAAGGATGAGTTGGCTCTGGGAGATGTTGATATATTTGTGAAAGATCTTCAACCTGTAATCAGAAAAGAGGGAGATGATCATTGTCCTTACCTAAATTTGTCCAAGTACTAGGAATTGTCTCAAAACAGGCATGACATACTTTGCCAGATGAGCTTGAAATATGCTGACATGTCCATTGTACAAACCATTACAGGCACATTAACTGCGAAAATATCTGATGCTGAGGTCAAAAGGAAGCAGTGAAGGTCATCTGGAAGTCTGCTGACACTTGAAACTTAACCTGCAGCTATCTCGGAGGCAGAACAGCACACTTGTCCAAGCTGTCCCATGGCTTTAGTGTGACGTAGACTGCCCATGCATCTGGATCTGGTTGAGGAGAATAGATTAGAGGAAGCCTGGGTTCAATGATATGGCAGACAGATCTTACAAGGGAGTCCTGATAACTGCGACAGACTGTGGATGTCTAGGTGAAGAGACAACCTGGTGGATCCTACTGAGTGCATTTGGTACCACATTTTTTGCCCCCTACAGCAAGGCAAGGCACTCTGATGACACTGTGCCTTTCTGCCCACATGAAGATATTTACCCCCAGCAGGCAGAGTGACTCTGACCATGTTCCTTCTTTTAGAATTTTTTAATATTTGAGTTTTTTACTTCTCTATCTTCCATTAAAATATCAGTAGCAGTCACAGGTCAGAAGCCTGGCAAAGATCCAGAACACCTGTAGAGTGCCGGAGGTTGGATTGAGGCGTTCATGCGGGTTGGCTAGCACAAACGATTTGCATGCGCCAGTGTTGACCAGGAACTTCATATTTGATCATTCGTCTGCGATACAAAAACCTGTCTAGTCTTTTTGCCTGTACCTGCAAGAAAGACAGCAGAAAGCAGATGCGGTTTCTTTTACGAGGCAGCTGGTCTGCCCACTGCTGACATTTAGTTTGTTGCAACAACCCCTTAGCATGTTTTTTGACATGCAGCAGTCATTTTCACACTTTCGGGCTTCACTCCCAGTGGTAGAAACAAATGCCCTTGGGACGTTCTATTTTGGGCTTTATCTGGGTTTGATTTTCCACTTGGAGCTCCGGTAGCAGTGTATGGGGGTGGGGCCCTCTGGATCGCTGTCTGTTTCTGCATTGGTCTGCCGTTGTGGCTGTGGGGCTGGTGCTGGTGGTCTTGGTGACGTCGATTATCTTTGGGGTCAGCAGTATAATGAGATGGCGAGTAAGAGGCAGAGTCAAGGTGTAATCTGATGTATTGACACAAAATCTCTTGATAGGTCAAGAACTCTTGCGACCGTAAAAGTAGCATTTGACATTAAGAAAAAACAGGGTGACATCTATATACAGCTAGATGTGTTTACTTACACCTGAAGAATGGTTAACAATTCTATATACAATTTATGAAGAGATTTCAAATACATATGGTTGGAAAGCTTGCAATGCCTGACATACATTAGTAATTACAGCTCTAACAAGGACATAAAGTAGCTTCTGAAAAATTTATAAAAGGTCATTTGAATCAGGAGTGCTAGATCTGTGTTTCTTGAGAGTACTCGGTGCGTCGTAGATTTTGTTTTGAAGCAAGGATTTCCTGAGGTTCCTGGCAACAGATAGGGACCTCACAAAAAATAGAGCAAGAGGCTGGATTTTTAGAACCATCTGCAGTTTTATTTTTTGCTTGTCAGTGGTCTCAAGGACAAGGTAGAACACTTAAAAATGAGAACCAGCTTATTAGAGTTTTTGTTGATTTTGGGAAAAGCATTCTATACCACTTGGATAGTTGTCAAATTAAATGAGCTTTCTAAGTTGGGAATTGGAGGTTACATGTTTGCCTTTGTAGAGTTTTCCTGGTGGTTCAATACTTCCAGGTAGGAGTTGGAACTGAACTTTGAGCACTTTATCTAAAGGGAGGAGGAGTACCACAAGATGGTCTTTTGAGTATTAATTCACAGTAACAATTAACTACTCAACTAATAAAATCCCTGTGGGATCTAAGTAAACTTTAGATGATGTAGCAAACTATTTTTATATAAGTAACTTACCAATTAATTACATAGCTATCAGTTTCTAGTAACTGGCAGCTAAGATTTGAAAATTCGCAGTAGTGATTTTTTTGTTTTGCTTATGGTGTAAGTAACTAGCCCCGCCCACTTTTGGGGAAGGAGAGGAAAAACATGGCAGAGAGGCTCAATATATTTCTTCCAACTCCCGAGGAAGGTTGTGAGCAGCAGCTTAAATTTTGGATTTGTGTGGGCTTTACCGGTTGTTATCCTGAAGTTATCGATGAAGTATTTTGGATTCTTTTGTTTGCCTTTCAGTAATTATTTAGTCAGGATTACTTATTCAAGACGAATTATCAGAATTTTTACTTGTTTTCCCTTTTTGAGACTTAGTGAACTTGCTTTTGATAGTGTCGGCCTTAGTACATCTAGCACTTGTTATTGCAATGCTGCTGCTGTGTCTGAGGTTGACTTCTGCCAAGTACAATTTGCATATAGTATGTACGAGTTGCAGGGGTCAAGTGTGTTCATTAGATCTGACTTTTGCAGAATATGTTGACTGGGACCCTAGACAATGGAAAATTTTTTTTACTTCTCACCTTTCCAAGTTGGAAAGAGACAGGAAAAGAAAAGCAACTGCTGGGATGGCAAGTCATTAGCTAGCCAGGGATCTTTGAAGTCTTCCTCTGATGTTCCTGTTATTTCTGTCATATCCCAATTCCCAGTCCTTCAACTACCACCACCTGTTCCCGTGCCCAGCTCTCATACTTCTGACCCCAGTGCCATTGCCACCTAGAAGTGAAATTTGATTGTAAGTTTGAGTTGTTGGTGAATTCTATAGCCCAGTTAGGTGATACAGTTCGTGCGCTTATGGACCGTGAAAAGAGTGCTTGTAGTGAAGTGTTAGTGGAGGACTGGCTGTCTGTCCCACCAATTCTCCTAGGTGAAGGTCCCTGACACACTCCCCCACACATGGGAGAAGTTAAACCAGAGGCCCAAGGGAGGTTGGTGGGGTCTGCCCCTCAGTTGCACCTGTAGTCGAATCCCAGGTGACGGCAGAACACTGTTGGGGAGGTGTCTTTTCGGATGCACACCATCTTTCCTCCAGTTCTGAAGCGTCGAGTCCTGAATGCAGGCACCAATGGCATTTTAAGGATGAATCTAGACCACTGAAAAGGTCTGCAGTGGATGTGTCTAGCACCCTTCAGCTGCCTCATAAGAAAGTTAAGGAGCCTGAACCCTTGTGTATCTTTTGGGACAGCCCAGAGCATTTTTCACCATAAGTTTCTCCTGTGAAGTGTCATGTTTCAGTGCTCTTTTACAACCAAAGGGGTATCGTCAGCGCAGAAGTTGGCCCTTCTCTTCTCCCCTCTAGTACGTGACTTCCTTCTCCCACAGTCGGTGGTTAATGAGATCGCCTCAGACATGCAAAAGAAGATTACACAGGACCTCCTATCTCAGTCCTCTAAACGTGCTAGGGAGAATCCCTCTCTCAGCTCCAAGTCATCTTCACCTTTGCAGCATCAGCCCTTTCGAGGGGGCAGGCAAAGGGTTCAATCAACACCTAGAGCTAACGTCCACTTTTCCTTCAAGGCCATCAAGAAATCGTCAACCAATGGGTACCAGAGTCCTTCATTTTTGGGAAGAATGGAGCAAGAGAGAAGCAGAACAGTGGGTCGCAGAGGTTCTCAAGAATGGCTACTCTATTCCCTTCAAATAATATCTGCCCTCAGTCATGAAGCCCATCACCTTGACTGCTTATTCAACAGCCTCAAGAAGGCTTGCTGTCCTGTCAAAGGAAGTTTCATCCCTTCTTCAAAAAAGAGCAATAGAGGAAGTCACAGATGTACAGTAGAATCGGAGGGATTTGACATTTGCATGTTCGTGGTCCCAAAGTCTTCAAGTGGATGGAGACCGTGTTAGATGTCAGCGCTCTGAATGTCTTCGTACAGAAGACAAAATTCAGAATGTAGACAAATCGCTCAATTCTTGCATCCATTCATTAAGGAGACTGGATGGTCTTTGTAGACATGCAAGACGCCTACTTCCATGTCCCCATACAACCAGACCAGAAAGTACCTCAGATATGTTTTCTGCACCAGGTTTCCAGTTTTGGAGCTATGCTTCCAGACTGAATGGCCCTCAAGTTTTCACCCGCATTCTGACTCCGATAGCGGGTTGGCTCCATCTATTGGGCATCAACATTGCTCTCTGTTTGGACAACTGGCTCATTCGTTTCTCCAACAAAGGAAGGTTTCAAGGGGACATTCAAAGACCCTTCTTTTTTTAGCAAAGAAGTTGGGACTGTTGATCAGTCTTCAGAAAGTCTCAGGTGGTTCCCTCCCAACAGATAGTATATTTGGGAATAACTCTGAATTCTCTCCTTTTTCAGCTTTTCCATCTCCCAAGAGGGTGAAATCCTGTCTAAGGACAATAGACAAATTTCCCTCCCTTCAGACTTGCCTGGCCAACAAGTGGGCAGTCCCCTTGGGACATTGACTTCCATCGAGCAGTTTGCCTCCTGGGAGACTTCATGAAATTACTTCAGTTTTATCTCAGAGACAACAGGGACAGAAAGGAACATCTGGACTCATTCGTTTTTCAGGTAACCCAGGACATCAAGAAACACCTCCTTTGGTGGAGGTCTGAAGACAGGTTGCTCTAAGGGAAGTCCCTTTTTATCAGAACCCTGACCTGAGCTTCTATGCAGACGTGTCTGATTTAGGTTGGGGAGCTCTCCTGGGGGACAAGGAAGTCTCCGGGATGTGGTCACAAGAACAGAAGAGCTGGCGTATAAATGTTGGAGAACTGAAAGCAATCAATCTGGGATTGCAAGCCCTCGCATCGGAAGTCCGAGACAAGATCGTTGCAGTACGCTCGGACAATATGACTGCCTTGTTCTATATCTGCAAGCAAGGGGGAACTCATTCCTTCTCCCTTTGCAAGACGGTGAGGGACCTTCTTCTCTGGTCTCATCAGAACCAGAAAAGAATTGTAACAAGATTTGTAAAAGGCAAAATTAATGTTCTAGTGGATCAACTAAGTCGTGGCAACCAAGTGATACCCACAGAATGGGCTTTGGATCCATTTTTCTCCTTAGACCTTTGGAAACCATGGGGAAGGCCAACAATAGACTTGTTCTCGACCTCCAAAAATCACTGTCTTCCACTTTATTGTTCACCAGTACCGGATCCATCAGCATGGGCAGTGGATGCCATGCTTCTACACTGGTCCGACAAGAATCTGTATGCCTTCCCTCCCTACAGGGTGATAAGGGAAGTGATGAACAAGTTCTAATCTCAAAAGAATGCCTCGTTGATCCTCATAGCCCCGTTTTGGCCACTAAAGGAATGGTTCCCAGACCTGATATGTCTCCTAGCTGACTTCCCAAGACTGCTTCCTCAAAAACACAAGCTTCTCAGACAGCCCATCTCAGGCAATTCCATCATGGGTTATCTATGCTAACTCTGGCAGGATTCAAACTATCAAGGAGCTCCTCAGCACTAAAGGCTTTTCAAAAACAGGTTCAGAAGCTATCTCAAAATGCAGGCAAGAGTCATCGTTCAATGTCTGCCAAAACAAATGAGCTATTTTCCACACTTGGTGCAAAATAAATCACATCTCTTCTTTTAAAACATCTGTGAAAGAGATTGCTAGTTTTTTGTTTGTTTCTGAGAACGTCTAGGGGCTGATCCTCTTCTAATGTTAAGGGTTACAGAGCCACACTGAGCTCGGTCTTCAGACATAGGGTCTGAATCTTTCTTTGAATCAGGACTTATTTGATCTTACTAAATCATTCGATACTTCGAAATGAAATGATATAGAACAAGTGTCACGGAACCTGGACGTGATACCTAAATGGCTTTTTGGTCCACCTTTTGAACCTTTTGGCTCTTTCGTTAAATGGATGTAACCAAGAAGACCCTCTTCCTAGTAGCCTTAGCTATAGCCAAGAGAGTAAAAGAATCGGTTTCTCTAATGGCGATGCAATATGTTCCTACACTCTTGGTTTTCTCGCAAAGAACAAGAATCCAGCGAAACCTTGGCCTCGTTCTTTTAGCATTAAGAACCTAATACAAGTACAGGCAGTCCCCGGTTAACGGTGGGCTCGGTTAACAGCGATCCAGTTTTAAGGGGCTTGTTTAACAACAAAAATCTGCAATTTTTGTGACCGAAAATTGCAGATTTCCGTTTATCGGCACCGATAATTGGATATTGGCGCCAATACATACCTAACAGAGGAGCTGATAAGCCCCAAAAATCACCGAAAAAGACCCCAAAATCACCGATTTTCAGTTAGCGGGATTTTTCGGTTACCATCACACCCTCAGAAAGGAACCCCCGCCGATAGCCGGGGACTGCCTGTAGTAGGTTCTGAAGATGAGGAGGGATTCCTTTGTCCAGTAAGGGCACTCAAATTCTACCTCCATAAGACTGACAGTTAAGAGGTTCTTCCAATAACTTATGGTGTTCAGTGAAGAACTCCTCGCCACCTGGAAGAGTCCCCTCTCTTTCTTCCCAAGAAAGAGCTTCTACCCATTTTGAAAGTGAGTGCTCATGAGATTAGGGCTGTGGCAACATCTTTAGCATTCAAGTATAATCTCTCTTTCTTCCAATCTCCAGTCCACATATTGGAAATATAATTCGGCATTTATGTTGTACTATTTACATGATGTTGAAACAGTTTTTAATAATTGCAGTACCTTGGGTCCTATATTGGTGGCTGGCATGGTGTTGGGGAAGGAAGTATAGGAAGCATTCCTTCCATCCTTACCCTTTGCCTTGGAAACTGATGTTTAGTCTTACAGGAGTCTGGGGGTACTCTGTACTGGGATTGGTGTGTTTTAATAGTTGGGTGGTGGTGTTTTTAATTTTTTGGTGTAGGTAACAGTTATTGTGTATCGGTACTGAGCCCAGGGCAGGGGGCAGCCTTTTTACTTTGCTGGCATTTGGAGAAGCCCTACACTGCTAGGTCCCCACTTACGCAGTAGGTGACACTTAGCCATACCGCCACACCTCTACGGGGTAAGATGAGTGCCACCAGAGATATTATCTTCGTGCAGCAGCTCTCTTACCAGGCAAGGAAACAGCAAGCATCATACTGATGCTAGCAACCTTTTCTATTCTCAACTCATTACTTTTATTAATGATTGGGGTTAGAATAAGTCCACGAATCCCACCTCCTGTCAATGTGGGAATCGGCTTTGTAATTACTTTGTAAGTTACTTATATAAAAATGACATTTTTATAATAAAATAAAGTTTTTATTATACTTAACAAGTAATTACAGAGTGGGACGCCTCCTTCCTCCCCTCTCTTGACATTATGGCATAAACAATTGAGCCTCTGCTGTGTTGTCCCTTTCCTTCCCTGAAAGTGGGCGGGGCTAGTTACTTACACCAAAAACAAAATAAAGAATTGCTACTGTGAATTTTCATATTTTAGTTGCCGGTTACTAGAAACTGATAGCTATGTAACTATGTGGTAAGTACTGTATGTATAAACTTTATTTTATCATAAAAATGTCATTTTCATATATGTAACTTTCCAAGTAATTCCATAGTTTGTTTGTTTATAGTGTAGGTAACTACCCCGCCCTCTATCGGGGAACAATAGGTACAACATAATAGTGATAGTCACTTCTTTTCTGCTGGCTTCGACGTCAAACATTGAATGTTTTGTGGGTGAATTTGAGGCTTTTTCCTCCACTTTTCCCAAGAATTTGGTGAAGTGCTGATTGTTTTGGTAGCTTTCATCTTAGCCTAGTGATTTTCCTTCAATTTCTTTTTTGTGATGTCCAATTCCAGTTTGCCAAGTATTAGACATTGTAGGGAGTAGCCGAATGACCAAAGTAACCTACAATAATCAAACGATCTGTGCAAAATGTAGAAGACAAGAGTGTCCAATAGGTCTCACTTGTGCTGAGTGTGTTGGATGGGATGTGAAGAAATGGAAGGTTCTTAGGTCCCGTTTGGATAAATTAGATAGAGATAGGAAGAGGAAGGTGGCTGTTAGAGCTGAAAGTAGAACCTGTCACTAACATTCAACTCACTGACCGTAACATTCCTTCTTCTGCCCTTGTTTTATCCCCCAACCTTAGTCCCCCCCCCATCAACTCCTATTCCTGGCTCCCATGCTTCCAAACCTGATGCTGTAGCCAGCCTCGAGAGTAAGTTTGATCGTAAATTTGATCTCGTAGTTAATACTGTGTCAAAGTCGGGTGAATTGCTTAAGGTCCTTATGGACTAAGTGCAAGGTATTAAACTAGTGCAAGTGCCAGTGTCAGTGTCAGTGCTAGTGGAGGAGGTGGCTGTCCGTCCCGCTGATGCTCCCAGACGAAGGTCACTGTCACACTCCCCTGGTCCTGGGAGAAGACATACCGAAGGTCCAAAGGAGGTTAGCGGGGTTTGCCCCCGGGCAGTCACCCTCTCATCCGATTCTCAACAAGTTCAAGAATCAACGTATCAGTGACCCTGATAGTGCCCTTTTGGCCTCTCAAAGAATGGTTTCTGGACCTTCTAAAGCTTCTTGTGGACTTTCCAAGGTTACTACCTCAAAGTCCACATCTTCTCAAATAGCCTCGTCTTTGGAAGTTCCATCAAGGGCTGTCTGCTGTAGCTTTGACAGGCTTCAGACTATCCAGAGACTTATCAGAGAGAAGGGTTTTCCAAAAGCAAGCTGCAGAAGCTATTTCTAGATATAGACATAAGTCTACCAGCCAAGTCTACCAGGCCAAGTGGTCTAACTTCCGCAGGTGGTGCAGCAGCAATAACATCTCGTCTGCTAAAACCATTGTAACACAAATAGCGAACTTTCTTCTATTTCTCAGGACCTCCAAGGGACTCTCTCCATCGACTATTAGGCTAAGGTCTGTGCTGGGATCAGACTCCAAGCATAGAGGAGTGGACTTGGCCTCTAATAAAGACATGATGGATCTAATTAAGTCTTTCGAGACTACTAAACAGGTGAGGGACAACTCTGTGTCATGGAACGCTGGATGCAGTGCTTAAATGGTTAACAGGTCCTGCCTCTGAGCTCTCCATACCATTTCACTCAAGAATTTGACAAAGAAGACTCTTTTTCTAGTACCCTTGGCCACTGCCAAGAGAGTAAGAGAATTGCAGGCTATAGATAAGCACATCAGTTTCTCTAAGGGAGATGCTGTCTGCACCTTCTTGCTTAGCTTCCTAGCTAAGAATGATTCCCCTTCTAATCCCTGGCCAGGGTAGTTCTCTGTTAAAAACCTCATGGACATGCTAGGACCAGGAGGAGGAGGAGAAGGAGGAAAGGGTCTTATGCTCAGTGAGGGCACTGAGGTATTACTTAGATAGGACAAAGAGAATCAGAGACCCTGCCAGTAACCTCTGGTGTTCTGTCAAGAACCCATCGAAACCCATGTCTAAGAATGTGCTGTCATTTTTTCTTATAAGTCTTATCAGTGGGGTGCACTCTCAAATAGAAGATGATGTCCTGCCTTCCTTTAAGGTGAGAGCGCAAAATATTAAGGCTGTCGCCACTCACACTATCGTAAAGAAATTGAAACAACGTACGAAAATCGCAGTACCTTAGGTCCGTTGTTGGTGACTGGCTCGGTGTTGGGGAAGGAAGCATAGGAAGCAACCCTTCCTATCCGTACCTTCTTCGCCTTGAAGTTTTGGGTGTCGAGCGCTTTTGGGGAGCCTGGGGGTACTTGTATCCGGAGTGCCCACCAGTCTGTGGTAGTGGTATGATGGTTTTTAATTTTTATTGTTGTCGGTGTGGGTAACTATTTTATTTGGTCTATTGTATTTTGGTACTGCACCCAGGGCAAGGGCAGTTTTTTCTCTGTTGCTTTATGGGTGTTCGGAAGGCTCCTTCACTCTAAAACCCCCTCTCAAAAGTAGGGGCTTATAACGGCTATTCCGCTAAGTTGCCACAGGTCAAGATGAGCACAGACCAAGGCAGTAATCATCTACTGTGGCTTTCTTACCAGGTAAGGTTACAACGAGCATTTTATTGATGCTAACAGATTTTTATGTCGCAAATTCATCCTTATATCTTATTGCTTTTGGAACAGAATACAGTATGTCCATTTAACCCACCACCTATCAATGTGGGATTCAGCTTGGTAAGTTGCATATATGAAAGTGATATTTCCATAATAAAATTAAGTATCATATATACTTATGAAATAATTACAAGATCAGAGCCCTCCCTCCTCCCCTGTGATGGACATATAGCACAAAAGAAGTGACTATCACTGTTACGTTGTACCTGTTGTTCCCTGATAGAGGGTTGGGTAGTTACCTACACTATAAACAAACGAATCTCTTCCGCGAATTTAAAATTTTTTACTGCTGCACAAGTAGAAAGTAGTAACTGTTTACGATGGGGGTTCCATTCTTACACTGCTTCATAAGCCAAAAATCGTCATAAGCCGAACAATTGCCAAAAATCCCATGAAAACTTTACTTTTAATCCTTTGGGTGTCTTGAAAACAACATAACCTGCATTTTAATTGAGTTTTTCATCAATAAACCTCCAAATTTTGACCATTCTGCCATTTTGGAGCCACGTCTTCTGTTGGATTGGCATCGTAACCCCAGAAAACTGGGAAATAATTTGTATGAATATATTTGAAGAGCGTTGTAAGTTGAGTCCGTCGTAACCTGGTGATTGTCTGTACTTGGTAAGTATATATGAAAATTAATTTTTTTAGGAAAATACCATTTTTGTGGATTTACTGCTCTAGAGGTCTGTAGAAAACTCCAGATAATAATAGATGTTTCTGTAGAGTTGTGAGTTTTCTTTGCAAAATTCTGAAGCCCTATGATTAATTAAAACTGAGAAGTAAGATCACAAGTCTATTTTGAAGATGCGAAAATAAAAGTGAAATTTCTGGATGTCCTTTTTCTCATGAAACTGCACTCAGTTCCAGAAATACTGAGCTCTTTTACGTGGGCTAAACTATCTAAATATAAATGTCACATTTTGAACAGCTAATAGTATACACAGTAAAAAAAAAAGTAAGGTTACTGAAAGTCTTGATTGCGAGGCCATGGTACAGAGGTTACAGGACAATGCCAAGGTTTGAGAGAATTGATATATAGATCAGTGTAGAACTACTGATGTCACATAAACACATTTTCCAGTTTCTTTTAGCATCTTGCTACCAAACTTTCAATCAAGAAGACAATAATTGTGTGTCGTCTCTGTAACGAACATATGCAGCTGTGATTTGATTGGAATATGAAAAATATCTGCTTCTTGGGAAAAGTTTTGGAGGAGAAAATTATATTTTTACCTTTGTGCAAAGTTAGGAGCAAGATACTAAAAGATGCCAGAAATTGTGCTCATGTTACACTGACTTAAGGTGGTTTCATGTGGAACATGAGATAACTCAGCAGCCGTAAATAATGATGAAAGTACTTCAGCCAAGCAAAGCATAATTGAAAGGTGTTGAGGGGCTCGGTTATACTGATGTACTTCATAAAACATTTTTAAACTGATTCTAGCAATGTATAACACATATAAAGCAGTATATTTCATTGTTATCTACATCCAGACTCCTTAAATTGGAATTGTCTGAGCATAACAACAACTTTGTCACTGATCTGATAGCATCCACATTGGTTATAGTGTCTCAAATTTCAATAGCCAGCGCTAGTAATCCTTGGCAGTACCTGTCAATTTTAAGTGGTTTACTGTGTTCAGCAGAAATCACTTAGTAGATGTTTGTATGGAGACATTAAAATTTTAAGATATATATATATATATATATATATATATATATATATATATATATATATATATATATATATATATATATATATATATATATATATATATATATATATATATATATATATATTATATATATATATTTATTACTTGTCTTGAAATTTGCACGTTTGAATTGTAGGAATGTTGCTTTTATTAATCCAGTATTCATTTTAGTATTGCCTTCAAAAGTTTTTTTTTCTGGTGTGGAGAATGTTATTACAAATTAGGTATGTGTATGAATGTTTTCTGGTTTTTGAGAATGGAATGTTTTTTTTAATGTGTTTGTTTTTAAGAGAGAGTTTTCATTTTGGTGTAGATTCCTTCATACAAGTTTTTCATAGCTGTTGATTCTTCACAGTAATAGTGTGGGTGCAGGTCATCGTGGGACGGGTAAGCGGGCACGGGGGACAGGGATCCTCAATGGTCACCATGGGAAGCCATGTTCAAATATTCATCCTCATCAACAGCAACAGAGTACCCAAGATACCCCACATCCACAGAGTCAGGTCCCGTCCCCTGCCCCACCGCCAACCTCGCCCCAACAGCCTTCATCTATACCGCCCCAAGCACCAATGTCACTCAGGGATACACCCAAGTTACAAGGTAATGGTCTAATATGCTGTTCTGAGGTGATTTTTGGTCAGTTAATCATTTTATTGTACAGTGTATATATATATACACGAATCCGGGGGGTTTACTATATACTATTTTTAGTTTGTAATGATATAGAGGTGAAGTTATATAGCATAGTCTTATGGAAGTGAAGTCATATACCATTGTTATGTGCCAGTTACAGAAAAGTTGATATACAGGTACCTAGGGAGTACAGTAATATTCATCGCCACAAGCAATGATATATTCTTTTAAAAATTTTATGTGATTAATCTTCTGATAATGTATTTTAGCCACTCCAAAGAGGGCAAGTGGAGCAGTGTCTGTGTCATCGCCTGAGTCTCCTTCTCCAGCCAATCAGACGAAAGGGAAAGACCTCTGGGGAGGTTGGCTTGGAACGTCCCTCGGCTCTCAACGCAATCATGGAGATGTGACCAAACAGCGTAACAGCTCCAGTCCCTTGCAGAGTTCTGAGCTTAGGACATCTGGGTTTGATATGACCAAATTGTATCCTGAATTATCAGCCAAATTGGGTCTCACTAAACCCAGTCCTAGTGAGAACACTAGTAGCCATAAAAATGGCATAACCTTTAAAGAACACCTTAACTCAGGCTGTTTAAAGAAACTTGAGCATGTGACTGATGATTCTAGGATTAAGATAATTTCTACTGGCCAGATAGTTAGTAACGCAAGAGGGATATTAGCAAAACTTGGCAATGGAATTCAAACAAGTAAATCTTCTAGCAGTAGTAAATCATATAAGCAAAAACACAAAGCCAGTGACAGAGGACCAAGAAAAGATGGTCATAACCGTTCGAGTATTCGTTCTGATTCTGGTGGTGACAGGGGATCAAAAAGGGATAGCCACAGTCGTGTACGATCAGACACAAGTGATAAGATACCTAAGAAAGATGGCCATAGCAGGTCAAGTGGACGTTCAGAATCGGGGGATAGAAGTGGGTCTAGGAAAGACCATTCTCGTTCTATGGGACAACCTGAGTTTTTGTCAAGTGGGGTAATTCATTCATCTACCCATGGGCTAAGTCGATCTCCCAGTAAGGGACCAAGTTCTTTCAGTAGCAGAAGTACTGGAATTGAAAGTATGGAAAAGAAGGCTATTGCTAATAGTGTTCCTAGCAGCATATTGGAAGAACAGCTCCGCGGAGGGGGACCAAGCTCTCGACAGGTGATGAGTCTCTCATCATCTGTAGTAGACTCTCCACTTCATTCGAGGTTATCAGAAGTTGGCTTAACCAGACCCGCCGGCTCATCAGCTCCTTTATCTATATGTGAGTTTCCTCATCAAATATTTTCAAAGTTTATAAATTTTATATGGCTGCCCCATTTTTTCTCTAGTAATTTTTACACTCCTATTTCATAATTTACATGTATGAAAGTAAATTTTGTTTTAGTGAGAAGGGTATAGGTTATCATGAAAGGCTTATGCATAGTTGTATGTTTTGAAGTTTGTGTACTCGACAGCTTTGAGGTTTTTTATTAGGTAAACATTTAATAGTAGTTTGTTTCACCACAATCCATTGCTTATACTTTGTTAGTTTAAATTCATGTCTTTGTATACCTTATAGATGTCTGTTTCTGCCAGAGATTTATCTCTTTTAGATAGAGTGGTTCATGGTGGTAGGTTTCTGTTTCATGATACTAGTAGTTATGACTTGGACCATCAACATTGTATTATATGTCAGTATTTCATAAGTCGTATTTTAACAGAAATCTTTCACAATTGATCCCTAATCCCCTTTTCCTGCCAAGAACAACCAGATTTGCTGAACAGCAGCACCAATATGCAGTAAATATGTCTCGCTGTCGAACTTATCAGTTTCGGAGGAACTTTATTCCTCACAGTGTCAGAGGAACTTTATTCCTCATACTGCTGGATTGTGGAACAACCTCCCAGAGGATGCCATGCAGTTGGAACTTTGAAAGTTCAAGCAGAGATACAATGCAATACTACCTTAATGTAATTCAACCTGTATTTTAATATTTTATTTAAATTTTTTTTTAGTTATTAATTTGTTCAATTTATCTGCTTTTCTAATAACTTTCTGTATTTCCCATTACCCACTTTTACCTCTTTCGAAATAACATCATATTCTTTGGAAGCTTGAATTTCAAGTCAATGGCCCCTATGGGCTTGTTCCATATAAATATGGTACATCGTCTGTATAATAATAATATTAAGATCACTTAAGCAGTTCCTGAGTGGGTCAGTCAAGGAACCCTTTCATTCTTCTTGGCCTTGACCGATCCCTCTTGTCTCCAGTTTTAAGACTGAAATTACAATCAGGTGTAGATTCATTTTGCAAAGCGTTGCACAGTCTCTTCCAGTACCACTTTTATGTATCCTGAAGTAGAGCATGGCCTCCCTGATGCTTTGTTGTTATCTTTGAAGGAGACCCATGCAAGCAAGTGAGTCCCATTCCAGATTCTTCTTGAGTACATGTCATGATCATGACTGTGCTAATGTCAGGAGTCACGATAGGAGCTGCAAATGCACACTTCATCATGACAGCACAGATGCCAGGACCAACTGAACTACTGGGCTGTTTTCAGCCTACCCATGTGCTTTGATTGGGACCATAGTCATGGTACCAGTTAGGAAAGCAAGACAGTGACTTTCCAGGTGATGTTTGCTCCCTGCTTACTTAATGAGGAAATTCAGCAGGAGTCAAGAGACAGTGTCCATTGTTAAAAGTAATGAGGCCTCTGTGACCCCAGATAGGCAGGCTGCTTGCCATATCTCTGGTTTTGCTGATATTTCACCAAAGAGGACCAGGTTTGATTGAAACCTGGAAAGAGTTCATTAACTGGTTCACTTGAAGATTATGTTCCATTTGTGCCCCCATTGATCAATACATGAGGCTTCTTTTACCAAGAACCTTGACTTGTGTTGTTTTATCTTGAGTTTGGAAAGGCTAAATGATACCCAGGAAGGTAATCTGTGTGGCAGAGCTGAAGATTGATATAGCTGTAGATGACTCTTCTTTCTTAGTCTTCTTCCTTTCATTAGCCAATACAAATTTAGGACATGCCTCGCTGGGAGCAGCATAGGTGCACAGGAATGGTATCAAAGTGAAGATATGTGGATGACTGTCTTGTGATGGAATTGTTATCATTGGAGCACGTTCAGCATCTCTTTTGTCTACTTCAGGCCTATGTCAGTTTGTCAACATAGGCTTCACTACTACTACTGGAAGAAGTCAGACTATGGGCTAAACCCTAGGGTAGTGCATCTAAGTGTAATGTCCGACATCATAGAGAATAGCTCAGTTGTTGGAGTGCTGGATCTAGGGATTGTCATCTGTGATGCAAAAGTTCATATGAACCTCAAATCCACCTGTCAGTAGTATGGTGATTTCTGATTGTGTATCTTCATAAAAAACTTGGCTTCTTGCAGTTGGTGTAAGACTCACTCTCAAGAGCTGCAACTCATCAGGTCATGACCTGCAGCAACTCAGCCAGACTACCTTCTATTTGCCATCTGAGAAGTCATCTGAGAAGATGTTTTCTGCTGATGGCAGAATACTAAGAACTTCAAGACAGGATTGTTCATGGTTCCACTTTCTCTGGAGGTGCTACTCTTCGTAGATACCCCAACTCAGGGAAGGGGTGCCTTATGTGCTGGACCTTCTAGCAACAGATTTTGCCCTTGCAGGACAAGGAGCATCACATCAGTTTAATAAGAGTTGAAGGTTTTCGATATAGGTCCCAGTTTTTACCTCTCACTTAGGTAGCAAGACAGTTTTTACGCTCTCACTTAGGTAGTACCAAAAGACAGGTACAGGGATCTGTTAGTAAGAGGGTTTTGAGTGGTATCTTTGACACCTGCAAGATTTTTTGGCATAATGGCAGGAATGATAACCCAGGTATTCTGTTTGTTGTTAGTAAACCCTCCCAGGAATGATAACCCAGGTATTCTGTTTGTTGGTAAACCTCCCAGAAGTTTTACCTTGGTGGGACAAGCTTCTTTGCCAGCCTCAAATTCAATGTGTTCATAGGAATATGGAGACATTGGATTTCCACGTATTGAGGTTATCCAGGTTCTTAAAACTAAGTAAGGATTTTCAGCAGTAGCTGCCAAGATGATTTCCAGGCTGGACAAAGTTTCAACACTAAACCTGTAACTGCCTTTGGTTTTGGCATTTAAGAAATATATGGTTGCTCTTTTTCAGGTCATTTTAGTTGTGTCGACTAGATGTTACCTCTTCATTGGAGACTTGTTGGTTATGGAGAGTCTCTTCAGACTTTCCAAAAAATTTTTTGACCAGAATTCTCATCAGGACCTCTTTTCCACGGGATGTTGCAGCAGGCAGGTATCAAGGAACACATTATCATACTGATTCTTGCAAGTTATCTTGAGAGCATAAAGTAATGCAACAAATGGCAAAGCAGTACGAGTAAAGGTTCTAGTCCATGAAATTAGAGTTGTCTCTGTTTCTCCTTTTTTTAATGATAGGTCATGCTGAGTGTTGTGATGCTTTCATAATTGCCCATATACCTCCCTCTTATCACAACGAATACCTTTGTTTGTTCTGTGAAGGTATCTTATTTTGTGGATATACATCGTTTTTGGTTATGAGATTAATCAGTCATTTAGTATGTATTCCATGAAACAAAGCATACATTGAAATGAGAATGAAAGCTTGATAAAAGGAAGAGAAAAGAAGAAACCAGTTTGCCTCTGGCTACACCAGTGTTGTCAAAAACTCATGACATAACAACCCTACAACTGCCACCATCACCACCACCACACAGCAAGTTCAGCAATCACTATTCCTACTTGCCCAGATGGTACCACTACTAACAGATGATGGTAGATTGGTTACTGGCTGTAAGGAACAGGCTGAACCGCTTCATCAAGCTTTTGAAGCTAAGCAATCATCTGAGGATGCTCCTTTCCCTGATACTAGTCATCCTGAACCTCTTCTTACGAAAATTTGCTCAAGGGGTGTTAAGAAAATTCTTGATACACTTGATAGCTTGGGTTGAGAAGATCCTGATCCAGGTGGTTTCTTCCCTTAATTTTTTTTAAAAAGGTTTCTAGTGTGTTGTCTCCCAAGATTAGTAGATTCTATAGATTTTTATGTTGATGTAGTATTTTTGTGGATGAGCACTAGCTTAGTAATATTGCCTGTTCCAAAGAATGGCATATCTGCAGATTGTAGTAACTAAAGGCCAATTTTTATTCTCCCTGTGCTCTCCAAAGTTGCAGAAAAACTTGAATTTTAAGCCTCTATACTGTATAAGTATGTGGTATCTAGGGGATTGTTATCTGCTAGTCATTATATATACATATAGGGAGCAGTTAGATACCTGCATTTGACATGTGATTTGCAAGAGAACCTTGATAAGGATTTTGAGTGTAGAGCAATTCAAATAGGTTTTAGTGCTGCTTTTGATGTAGTACATCACAAGGCACTTATAAACTTCAGAATCTTGGAGTGGATTGATATTTTTTAGGTGTACTTAAAGTTTCCTTACTGGTAGGCAGCACTAAGTTGCTATTGATGGTATCTTTGGTGCACCAAGGCCTATTATGTCTTGAGTTCCACAGGGTAGTATTCTCGGTGCACTGCTATTTGTAGTGGTTACAAGTGATATGGTTGTTGGCCTCTTAAAACAAGATTGTTCAGTATGGTGATGATATAACACTTGTGGGTGTAGCATTCTTCACTTATGAGAAATGAAACTGCCCTTAAGTCGCAATCGGGACATAGACCGGATTAGTGAATGGTGTAGTCGTTGGGGTACGAGGCGGAACTCCAATAAAACGGAAACACTATTGATTAGCAGATATCGTACAGATCTTTCACCACATCCTCCACGTCAGGTGGATGGGATGAGTCTGAAGATTTAACTATCCCAGGTGTAATTTTTGAGACACATCTTAATTTTGAGAAACGCCAAATAAAAGTGTCTGCAGCAAACGGCACAGAAGACTAGGTATTGTTCATAAGGCCTCATATATTTATGACAGTGATGAAGTCATTACAAACTGTTTTAGGTTTTTTGTCCTTCCTTAACTAGAATACAGTTCTTTGGTGTGGATCTGCCTCTGCCAGAAATTTATCTCTTTTTAGACAGATTTATTTGTGGTGACAGGTTTCTTTTTCTTAATATTAGCAGTTATGATTTAGATTATTGATGGATGGTCTCTTGTTTGTCAATTTTTCATAAGTTTATTATAACATAGATTTTCACGTTTGCAATTGATCCTGATCCCTTTTTCCTGCTGAGAGCAACCAGATTTGCGGAATAGCCACACTCAGTATACAGTAAATATGCCTCACTGTCAACTTTTCAGATCCAGAGGTCCTTAATTCCTCACACCATTGGAATGGAACAGTTTCCCTGAGGATGTCATGCAATTGGAACTCAGAAAGTTCAAGTGAAGATGCAATGCATTACTACTTTAATACAATTCTCCTTGCATTTAGTAATTTATGTACTTTTTTATTTATTTATATATTGATTTGTTATTTTTGAAGTGAACCTTACCTCTCCATTACAGTGGATCCACACTAGATCACGGATCAGCCTTCAGTTAATCATGGGTTTATCTGTGGAACTTACCTCCAAATGTATTGCGGAAAACTCACTAATATGCAAATTTTTTTGAAGAGCGAAAAGTATCATCACACTTTTAAAAGTATCGTTCCTCAAATAACAGAGGTTTATCAATTGTCTAATTTAATAGGTGATAGCGATATTCACTAACTCCTGTATTTTCGTTTTATTTTCATGACTAAATGAAAATTTAATGTTAAAAAAATGATTTACTAGTTTTCAAATATTGATACTAATGTAAATACAGCAAATATCGCAAAACGGCTTACCAGTGTTAAACACCTCAGTTCAATCTCTCTCTCTCTCTCTCTCTCTCTCTCTCTCTCTCTCTCTCTCTCTCTCTCTCTCTCTGTATACATATCCGTTAATACAGAATCCATTTATTCTGTATATATTTTTATATTAATCTATTATCATCGTAATATCGTATAAAAAAATGATTATCCCAACATTGGTTTTTGTTTTTACTGATGTAAACATATGTATGTAGGTACTTGTTGCCATATTTTTTCTCTCTCTGATTTACTGTACTGTACTTCATTACAAGTTTAGTTGACTCTGTGGTATGACACATATTATAACGGTACGCAAGAGAGTATTTTATCACTGTTGATGTTTCATCTCTAAACACTGTAGAAATATTTAAATCTGAATTTCATATGTAGGCAACATAAGGTTACACTCTCTTCCCCAGCTAGAATAACCATGCTTGTCAAGTCTCATCCCCAGCTACTGCTCTGAGATTTCAGTTGTAAACACCTCATCTCTCTCTCTCTCTCTCTCTCTCTCTCTCTCTCTCTCTCTCTCTCTCTCATTAAATAGTCTCGAGAAGTCTCTCCTCATTAAAATAGTTCGATAGTTCCATCAATATATTCATGATTCTTTCGGCAGTAGGTTCAATCGGCTGATTCTGAAAAGTAAACATTACAAATGTCGGGCTATCGTATTTTTTATACATATTACGATGATAACAGATCAATATAATAATACTATACAGTATAAATGGATTCTGTGAGTGAAATAACATTTTAATGATGTTTTGCTGTGTACATTAATATTGATATTTGAAAATTAGTAATTCATTGTAACATGTACAGGCAGTCCCCGGTTATCGGCGATCTGGTTTTTCGATGCTTGTCTAGCGACAAAAATCGGCAATTTTCGGCACCGGTGTGCCAATTTCCACTTATATGAGCTGATAATTGGGTATTGGCACCAATACATACCTAGCAGAGGCACTGATCGCCGGTTATTAGCGCCGATTCTTGGTTATCGGCGATTTTCGCTTATCATCATGCTGTCAGAACGGAAACCCCACCGATATTCAGGAACTTTCTGTATATACACAAGAATATTTTATCACTGTTGATTGCATTGATAATTTTTTTTTTTAATGCATATTTAGATATTGAAATACATTATTTAACTCGACTTGAGAATTCCCAGTGTTTCCCCTATCAGAAAAAAGAAAATGGGACAGCTTCAATACTGTATGAGAGAAAATGGCTCTGACTGAATATAGGGGTAACCTGATTATGTAGTTTTCACACGTAGCTGTAAGCCATATGAAATATATTTTCATATAAGTAACTTACTAAGTAATTACATAGCTGTAGTTTCTAACTCACGCGGCAGCCTTTTATTTAAAAAATCACGGTACTACTTCAATTTTTTAGTGTAGGTGGCAAGCCTTGCCCACTACGGGAGTACTGAGAACGACTTACCAGATAACCTCATCTTGTTTCTGCTCGGCTCTCGAGTTGACATTGGGGGCTTGCTCCAGCTTTTTCATTGGTTTTTTGGTTGTTCTTTACCGGAATTCGTTGAAGTATTGTTGCTTTTTTATATAGCCCTCAAGCTTTTATTAGCTTTCAGTCAACCTAGCTTTTTGCTTTGCATTGTCTGATTTGAGTGCATCTGGTTTTTGCTATTGTAGTGAAGGTTGTGAACTTACCTGCCCCCTACATTTACTGCAAGTAATCCTAAGATCGTGTAGTAAGTCTGGTTTTCACAACCTTCACTACAATATTGAAAACCAGACTTACTAAATCATCTTATGATTTGCATAGTATTTGCAGTAAATGTAGGGGGCAGGTATGTTCTAAGGAGAATACTTATGATGAGTGTAAGGATTGATGAGAAAAAGTGGAAGGTTCTTGAATCCCATCTTGATAAGCTTGAAAGGGATACGAAGAGAAAGTTGGCCTCTAGGGCCAAGTGTAGAGCTTCTGTTAACCTAGATTCAGCAAACCCCCTCTTGCAAATGGCTTCATTTAATCGGCATAAACGTCAGTCTTTACTTAGACACTGGACTCTTCAATCCACTACGAAGGAGAAGTGCACAAAGGACTTGCAGACCATTCTTCACCTTTTGCAGGAACGAGGCATACTCATAAACATTCAGAAATTCCAGTTGGTCCCGATGTGAGAGATCCTCTATTTCGGGATGATTCTCAATTTTCGGACTTTTCAGGCTTTTCCATCCCCCAAGAGAATTGCCAACTGCTTTCTGATGATCCGCAGTTTTCTAGCCCTCTCGTCTAGCTCGACCCATCAATGGACGAGCCTACTGGGGATGACAGCATCCATTGAGATATTCAGACCCTGTCATGTTTCCCATCACCCAGGAAACCAAGTTGGACACCGGATAATGGTGGCTGTCTGAAGGTAGAATTTTGGAGGGAAAATCTATTCATCCTCTGAGCCCCAACCTAGACTTTTACACAGAAGCCTGGGATCTAAGTTGGGGGAGCCCTTCTGGGGAATTTGGAAGTTTCTGGGATGTGGTCCCCAGAAGAATGGAACCTTCATTTCAATGTTAAGAGAGTTAAAGGCAATTCAGCAAGGTCTTCCGTACTTCTCGACCATGACTTACAACAAGACAGTAGTAGTCCATACAGACAATACCACTGCATTGATGCACATTCGAAAGCTAGAAGGCAGTCATTCCTTTTCTCTCTGCCAGGCAGCAAAGGATCTTCTATGGGCAGACCAAAATCGAGTGACACTAGTCACTCGATTTATTCATGGAAAACTAAATATTCTGGCAGACGAACTGAGACATCAGAAGCAGGTCCTTCCCACTGAGTGGACCCTGGATTCCCTGGTCTGTCTCGATCTTTGGAAGTTATGGGGCAGGCTAACTTTGGACCTGTTTACCATCTCAAAAAACCATCACCTTCCTTCTGCTCTCCAGTCCTCGACCCCCTGGCATGGGCGACAGATGCCATGCTTCAAAACTGGTCTGACCTGGAGCTTTTTGGCCCCTGAAAGAGTGGTTCCAGGACCTTCTATGGCTACTGGTGGACTTCCAAGGCTCCTTCCCCAAAAACCGTGGCTACTCAGACAGTCTCACTTCAAGAGATGCCACCAAGGGTTGTCCACGCTTTCCTTGACAGGCTTCAGACTGTCATGAAGCTCATCAGAGCGAAAGGATTTTCAAGAGCAGCTGCAGAGGCTATTGCGAGATGAAAACGCCAATCTTATTGCAGCGTCTACCAAGCAAAGTGGACAGTTTTCTATAGATGGTGTCTCAGACGTAACATCTCTTCTGAGACATCTTTGACCTAAATAGCAGATTTCCTCCTTTATCTGAGGACCTCTTGAGGCCTGTCCTCTTCCACCATTAAGGGGTATCGAGCCATGCTGAGCTCTGTGTTCAAGCGTAGAGGTCTGTACCTGTCATCAAACCTGGATTTTAGTGACATCAAGTCATTCGACATTCTATACAGAAGAAGGCCCTTCTTTTGAGCCTTTTGTTCCGCTTCTCTAAGGGACCTCACTCGGAAGACACTCTTCCTTGTGGCTTTGGCGACTGCCCAACATGTAAGTGAGCTGCAGGCAATTGATATGAGGGTAGGGTTCTCCCAAGGAGATGCAGTGTGCTCCTTGGCCTTAGGTCTCCTAGCCAAGAACAAGGATCCGTCCAAGCTCTGGCCTCATTCCTTCCACATTAAGAGTTTGATGGAAATCCTTGGCCTGGAGGAAGAAGAAAGGGCTCCTTGCCCCATTAGAGCCCTAAGGTATTACCTGCACAGGATGAGAAGATCAGAGGGCTATCAGCAACCTCTGGTGTTCTGTCAAGAATCTTTACCGCACTCTTTCTAAGGACATATTGTCGTTCTTCCTGAGGGATCTAATTTCTGAGGCGCATTCTCAGATTCAGGAGGACATTTTGCCTTCTTTCAAAGTGAAAGCGTATGGAGTCCGAGCAGTCACTACCTCTCTTGCTTTCAGTCATAATATGCCCCTTTCTTCCATTCTGCAATCAACCTTTTGGAAGTGCAAATTGATCTTCGTGTCTCACTACTTAAAAGAAGTCAAAACAGTATTTGAGAGTTGCAGTACCCTGGGGCCATTATCAGTGGCTGGCATGATATTGGGTGAAGAAGCATAGGAAGCACTCTTTCTCTCCTCTGTCTCTTCGCCTTGACTTAGGGTGTTGAGTTTTGGGGAGCCTGGAGGTACTTTGTACCTGGAGTACCCACCATTCTTAGTGGATGGGTTGTGGTTTTTTGTCAGTGTACAGTAGGTTACAGCATTGTCTGGTTATTTGTTATATTGGTACTGCGCCCAGGGCAAGGGCACTTATGTATGTCATGTCAGTGATCAGGACTGTCCTCCGTTGCAAGACTCCCACTTTCGTAGGGGCAACCCACGGTTCAACCGCCATGCCACTGCAGATTAAGATAAGCACCAACCAAAGGCAGTATTCTCCTGCAGTAGCTTTCTTACCAGGTAAGGAAATGACAAGCATTGTTGTAGTGCTAGCAAATTTTCTATTTCAAAGTCATTACCATGCCTTAATGTTTTGGAATAGAATATGTCTATGTATCCTACCCCCATTCAGTGTGAGATTCAGCTATGTAATTATGTAATTTCTTGGTAAGTTACTTTTATAAAAATTATATTTTCATAATAAAATTAAGCTTCATATATAATTACCAAGTAATTACAGAATCAGAGCCCGCCCCCTCCCCTCTCATGGACATAACGGCACAAACAGAATGAGGTTATCTGATAATTCGTTCCCAGTACTCCCGTTTATGGGTGGGGCTTGTCACCCACACTAAACAATTGAAGTGTTACTGCAATTTTTTAAATAAAAAGGCTGCCATAAGTGTTAGAAACTATAACTATGTAATTACTTGGTAAGTATATATGAAACTTAATTTTATTATGAAAATATCAATTTTAAGGGTAATGTAAGATGACTTTGAAATTACATTAAAGGGTTTTAGGGTGATGGTTTAAGGTATATTTGGTGTTTGAACTATTAAAATAGGCAGTGAACTGTTAAAATACAGTAAACCCCCCGTATTCGTGGGAGATGCGTACCACAACCCCCGCGAATAGTAAACACCCCCCACCTCTAAAGATGTTTATAACTGCCAATCTTGAAAGTTCACATACCAAATGTATACCTTAAACTAGCATCCCACATCGAATATACCTTCAACTATTATCCTATTACTGTACCGTATTAATCTTTGAAATGATATTATTAATATCATTTCAAGGTCATCTTAAACATTTTACCCTTAAAATATATATATACACACATACTTGTAACCCTTCCAGCCAATAACACAGAGAGAGAGAGAGAGAGAGAGAGAGAGAGAGAGAGAGAGAGAGAGAGAGAGAGAGAGAGAGAGAGAGAATATATCTTTCTATCAACCACTCTCCCTTTCTATCTGTCTATATATCCATCTTTCACAATCTGAGTATCCTTTGGCTGAGAGAGAGAGAGAGAAATTTTTCAGTATCCCTCATAGCATTATTTTGACCACCAAGTGGGCAACACTTCCTCCCCTTCTGGTCAATATACAGGCAGTCCCTGGTTAACGGCAGGCTCGGTTAACGGCGATCCGGTTTTACAGCGCATGTCTAGTGACGAAAATCAGCAATTTTGGGCACCGAAAATCGCTGATTTCCGCTTATCGACGCCGATAATTGGGTATTGGCGCCAATACACACCAAACAGAGGCGCTGATAACTGAAAATCAGCATTTTTCGTCACCGATAGCCCTGAAAATCGCCGAAAAAGCACCGAAAACTGCCAATTTTCAGTTATCATCACACCCTCAGAACGGAACCCCTGCCGATAACCGGTGATTGCCTGTACAGTAAACCCCCTGCGAATAGCTAAAATCCGCGAATACTTAAAACCCCTCAAAAAACACTCAGAACTGCCTATTTTGATAGTTTAAACACAAAAAACCCTCTAAAAATGCTTATACCTGAGTATTTGAATAGTTTTATCACAAAAACTGTATTTAATCATGAAAATATGAAAATACAGTAATTAGTGAATATTTTTCAGTGAAAAATACCGTGAATGGGTGAATTTTCCTCGAATAATGGGTAGATACGTTCCACAGAGAAATCTGCAAATAGTGAGACCGCAAGTATGGGTGGTTTACTCTGTCAATATGTCAAGATAATTGACAGTTAGATTACACCCCCCTCCCTCCAAGCTTTCGGAGAAGACTGGGAATCGCTATGTTTTCTTTTAAAATTGTACATAATTTACTATAGATATGCATAAATGTTATAGTTATAGCATGGAAAATAGGAAAAAATTAATAACAAAGTAACACCACATTTTTCTATATAACTACTGTATACAAAACAAATAAACATATATGTAACATATGCATAAAAAATCTGTCAGAGAGAGAGAGAGAGAGAGAGAGTTGAAATGCAAAAAACATAATCTAAACTCTTCGTCCAGGTGCTAACCCTATTTTTTTATGATGATTGTTATGCCTTCATCCCTCCCCCTAAGTCGGGTTACAGAAAAAAATCAGGGATTGAACTAAAATCTTAATAATTCACTATATTTTCTTTAATTAATTGACATTTTGCTGTGTTTACATTAGTATTGATATTTGATAATTAGTAAATCATTTATTTATCATGCAAAACAAATAAACATACAAATTAAATATGCATAAAAATTTTCTCATCTTAGTAAGAGAGAGGGAGAGAGAGAGAGAGAGAATTATTATAATTATATTTATTGTTACTATTTAATCTTATTAACCTTAATGTTAACATTTGAAAATTAGAACTGTAAATCATTATTTTATCATAAATTGTATATGTATGTAAAGTACAGTATTGTTATGAAAACAATATGAAAATACAGAATATTGCTCTACGAAAAAATCCATGAATGGGTGAGTTTTCCTGCGAAAAATTTATGGATAGGTTCCACAGAAAATTCTGCAAGTTGTGAGAACGCGAATCCAGGGGGTTTACTGTAGGCAGTTATAAGCATTTTTAGAGGGGGTTGTTTAAACTATTAAAATAGCCAGTTATAAGCATTTTTAGAGGGGATACCAACTTAACATGGATTTTCGCTTAACATGGGTGGTTGTGGTCCTAACCCCCGCAATTAAGGGGGACATACTGTATATAGCTTTTACTTCCATGCCAGTTGTAGTATGACAGATTAAAAAAAAAAAAAGAGAACACTTGGTTTTCTATGAATATCCGTCTTCTATCCATCTACTTCCCCTGCCCCCACCAGGGGACTGATAGGTACAAACACTCATAGCTGATCAGTCTACTCCTGTTGCCGGTTTGGTAGGAATTTGACAGATCATACACGATTTTCTGTTTGTTCTTTTATTTTTAAATACAGTATTCATTCGGTAAGAATTTGTAAGGTAAGAGTTGCCGTAACAGGCATTATTCCAGTTTTATTGACCCTCATGATATGTTTTTGCTGAGTGAAAGGTTCTGATTGATGAAAGGTTTCTTCACAATCCCACAAGCTGCAGATGGCTGCATGATATGGTCCATGGTTCTGGTGAGCTCAAGGAGGAATCTTGCATTAATGCCATTATCAGTGCTGAGAGAGAATCTACCAATCGATTCTGCCAACACCACTGGTCAGGGTGTAAGTCATGGTCCCACATTAGGGGTTTTTTTTCCAGCACCGATACCTCTATAAACAACATGGTTAGGTTTCTATTGTTTCTCAAGAATGAGGAAACTTCTTGGTAGCAGCCTTTAAAGCTAAAGGGCCATGTTGGCTTTGGCTATAGGCTTGTCTGAGGACAAAGACATCTAGATGTTTTTCAAGGTGTTAAGTGAAGTTTCCCAGGTCTCTGCTACTTTACTTACTTTACCTTGGAATCTGTATGCTGTTCTTCAGTTCATTATTTTGTCAACCTTCGAACCATTTAGAACAAGCTCTGTAAAGAATTTCTATAAAAACTTCACAGTAAGCCATAGACACAGCAAGAGCCACAATAAGTAGTTTCTTTGTAAAGACAAGGCAACTACCTTTTCCATATGTTGGGCTATGTACAATTTGGGCTAGGCCCTTAACTACAACATTATCTTTACCTAGCCTGGAGTCAAAATCCTTGAGGACTTGACCCCTTGGGTGTCCAGTACTGTCTGTAAGGATTGTTGGAATTGCACTAAAAGGATTAAACCTGATGTGGTTCTGTCTGTGTGATATGGAAACTGAGCTCCAAGAGTTGGAATGTAATGTCCTTTTCATTAGGTCTTTAGTTAAGGACTTTTGTGCTAATTTCTGTCTTTAATGGAAGGTAAAGCCACACTGAGCAATGGTAAAAATTTTCAATTTGAAAATGGCATGGATAACATATTGAAATCACCCTGGTAATCTTGCATTTGCTTTGTTTATCCTCATGGTGCAGATTAAATTTATTGCAGAATATTGCTCCTCTGGTTTGTACAGCGGATATTATTTCTGAATCAATAGGTAGCCTACTGCTTTAAATCTGGTTGTGGGTTTGGGAAGCTTGGAGGTACTGTACTCAGTGTTGAGTAATAGAAGTCAGTATACCTTTTTTTACATGTCTAGTTATCCATCATTGGCTCTGCAGGGTTTTGCAAATCCATACCCTCCTGCTGAAGGGGGCCAAACCCTCCAAATTGCACTAAAAGGATTAAACCTGATGTAAAGGTTCTGTCTGTGGTGATATGGAAACTGGAGCTTCCGAAGAGTTGGAATGTAATGTCCTTTTCATTAGGTCTTTAGTTAAGGACTTTTGTGCTAATTTCTGTCTTTAATGGAAGGTAAGCCACTGGACAAGTGAGCAATGGCTAAAAATTTTCAATTTGAAAATGTATTCATGGATAACATATTGAAATCACTCTGTGGCATGGTAATCTTGCATTTGCTTTGGTTTATCCTCATGGTGCAGAGATTAAATACGATTATTGCAGAATATTAACTCCTCTGGTTTGTACAGGGGATATTATTTCTTGAATCAATAGGTAGCCTTTTTTGGTCTACTGCTTTTTAAATCTGGTTGTGGGTTTTGGGAAGCTTGGAGGTACTGTACTCAGTGTTGAGTAATAGAAGTACAGTATACCTTTTTTTACATAAGTACAGTACTTAGTTATCTATCATTGGCTCTGCAGGGTTTTGGCACAGTAACCATACCCCTCTTGCTGAAGGGGGCCACCCTCCAAAGAGACCTCAGTTATCTTTGTGATGAAGGTTTCGTACCTGAGTGACAATCCTCCTAAGGCCGCATTAATAGCCTGTGTATTGAATTCACTGGTTAAAACAAGCACTTGTTTAGTACAAAATATTTTGTTACTAAGTTGACTTTAAAGGGTTGGCTAATTTCCACTTTGCCCACCTCCTTTTCCAAATGTGGGAATCAGTTATATAAAGGAGAGGTAAGGTTCATTTAAAAAATATAAATAATTTAAGATTTGTTTTTTAAATACTTAACCCTCCAACCTCTCCATTATATAAATTGCCCTTCCAGCCTCCCATTTTTTAAATACTATCCTCTGTTATATAAATTGCCCTCCCGACCACCCCACATTCAAAGTGGACAGAAGTAGACTGGTTGACTACAAGTGTTTGTACCTATCAGTCCCCTGGTGGGTGGTTGGGGAGGTAGATGGATAGAAGACGGATATTCTTTGAAAACCGACTGTTCTCGTTTTTTGTTCAGTCTATCGAACTACCACTGGTGTGGAAGTAAAAGCTATATAGTGGAGAGGTAAGTATTTGATAAATAAATTTTAATCAAGTATTTATTATTTTTTCTTTTTTAATAAACGATCTCTTCCTTTGTATTTCTCTTTGCCTCCTGTTACTTCTTCCTAATGAACACCATATTCTTTGGAAGCTTGAATTTCAGGTCAGTGGCCCCTGTGGGCTTGTTCCATAAGAATAGGGATCATCCTTTGAATATTAATAATATAATAATAATAATAATAATGAGAATCAAAAGTCACAGTATTGTTTAAAATATGTATGAACAAAGTTAAAACTTTGTGCATAAATATTTTGAACACTACTGTCGCTTTTAATTCTCGATATTATAGCCTCGTTACAGGATCTTCTTGTTTCAGTAATAATAATAATAATAATAATAATAATAATAATAATAATAATAATAATATTGATAATAGTCCATCTTTCAGGCAAGTGCAATTGAAAGAAATTGCTGCATCAGCTGCATTGATCTTGTATAGAGTCTTCTCTATTTTCCTTATAAGTTTTCTCTCTGTTACTACAACTGGCGAGTAACGCACCAGTGTGATTCATCAGGTGTTAAATTCCAGGGATAAGTAAGTCAAATATGGTAGGCATAGTCCGTAGAATTATTTGTTTATTTATACATAAGGATAAATATATGTCGATTCTGTTGACAAGTCGAAATCTTGAAGTGGTAAACATTTCTCCCAGATTCATCCGAGTATGAACATGTCAGTGGGTCGGAGTAGACTGGTGATGCTAGAGGGATCTACTCCATAAATAGTCGTAGGTCAGCAGGGGTTTTCTCATGCTGATTTGTTGTTGGTTGGTGCGCACAGCAGCTTCTATTGGCTGGAGAAAGTTTTCCCAAGTCCTTTTCGGCACTGTTGCGGCGAAAGGGACTTTCTCCAGCCAATAGGAGGCTGCTATGCTCCATCAACCAATGACAAATCAGCATGAGAAAACCCCCTGCTGACCTACAACTATTTATAGAGATCCCTCTAGCATCACCAGTCCACACTGACCCACTGCCGTGATCATACTCGGATGAATCAGGGAGAAACATTGGACACTTCAAGATTTTGAATTTTAACCAGAATCGACATATATTTATCCTTATACAGGCAGTCCCTGGTTATTGGCAGTCCGGTTTTACGGCGCTTGTATAGTGACAACAATAACCGGATTTTTGAACCGATCTCTAGTTATTGGCGCTGATCCCTAGTTATTAGCGCTGATCCCCACTTATTGGACGCCGATAACCGGATGTCAGTGCAGATAACCAGGGATCGGCGCTATTATCACCGATTTTCGGTTATCGTGACGCTGTCGGGAACAGAACCCCTGCCGATAACCAAGGACTGCCTATATATAAGTACATAAATAATTCTACAGACTATGCTCACCATATTTGACTTACTTACCCCTGGAATTTAACTCCTCCTGATGAATCACATTGGTGTGTTAACTCGCCAGTTGTAGTAACAGATAGAAAACTGTTAAAAGGAAAATAAAGAAGACTCTGTTCAAGATCAGTGCAGCTGATGCAGCAGTTTCTTTAAATAATAATAATAATAATTATGATAATAATAATAATAAATAAAAGCATCTTAGCCAGATGATTGTGTGATACTGCCACCTCTTTGTTTATGCATTCATGTACAAAGAATATGTAGAAAGATCTTTTTCTGTTACAATAAAATTAGTTTTTCTTTGAACACATTAAGCTTAAATGGCCTTACTTCTTGTAAAGTGGACTCAGTCACACCAACTTAAAGCTTAAATGGCCTTACTTCTTGTAAAGTGGACTCAGTCACACCAACTTACAGATCTTTAAAGAAGAAAAGGCATACTTGCCTGCCCATTCCACTCCACTGTTCCACAAGACAGTGAGTCTCTTGTGTGTGTTAACCTCCATCTCAAATAGTGATGGGAAGGAACTAGAGTACTTAAAATTCTAACCAATTGGTTTGTTGAAAATTATGTTGTATTATAAAAACATTGGTTGATCATAAGAACCCATGAGTCCCTAATAGCCTGAATTGCAGCAACATGGTGAACAGACTTAGCAGTGGTGTCCCCCACATTTGTCATAGGGCTTTGCAAACATTCAAGTGAAGAGACCTCTGCATCTTTGGAAGAATCTCCTCCATGGCACCCTGCTACAACATGGAAGCTATCTTGTTGTGGAGAAGATTATCTTGACAAGATTGGTGGAGTAAGGATTGAAGGTAATCGGCTGGGACAGTAGGGAGGATCCACATTTATGAAAGAAAGATGGTAACCATTGCAGAGAACCTCTGAATGGCAGGACTACTTCTCTGGGAACATCAACTTGATGGCTTAAACTGAGACTGACCTCAGCTTCAGAAACTGAACAGAGGCTAAACTGCTTGGCTGAAAAGCAGAGTGGCATTGATCTGGTGAGGAAGGATTCATCTTAGTGGCATAGTAATATTGCTGACAATTTAGCTTATAAATTCCATGGACGTGACCAAATGAAGTACTCTTGTTAATAGTGTGACCTGGGTTTGATAGTTGAGCAAGCAAACTTAAATTGAGAAGGCTAAACCATCCAAGTTAATGATAGTGGCTGTTGTGGCTGTGGAGGTGAGCTTCTCCCTGAGCTCACAAACCAGTCTTTAGGGAAAAGATGAGGAGCCATGTTGTCAGACACACACACGGAGCAGAGTTCTGGAAGAGAGCAAGCTGAAGAGGTTCTCTAAGGTCACATGTCTCTTTTATCATCAAATTTGCCAGCATTTAGTGAACAAGGAGAACCAAAGGATGGCCTAGGGAGAGCATCAGATTGTTAGCCCTGGCCAGAACAACTCCTTGCGGAATTACAAAGATATGTCCATCTCTGTTGCAGTCTAGTGGATTGAACAATGTGTATAGGAGGTTGGGCCTCAGTAGCAATGGCCTCTAAGGTGAAGGTAGGAGCCTTTCCTAGGAAGAGTAGCCCATGATTACAGATTTGTCAGTTACTCTTGTATGCAGCAAATTGTGTTCATGTTCTCTCATTCTGTCTACTATTAGAACTAGAGGAAAAAAAGTGTTTCTTGAAGTTGGATATAACTTTATAGATATTACCTCTCTCATCAGTATTCTTTTCCTAAGGCTTCTGCTACTGTCACCCAGGCTTGAATAGAGTATGTGATGCAATGTCATAACACATATCTGACGAGTGAGAGTGAGTCACTGGTAAAAAACTGAGTTTAATGAAATACGTGTTATATTGATGTTCAGTTTTTCACCTTTCTGGTAGAAAAAAATAGAGGTTTTCAATTTCTGTATGTGTAATTATCTTTTAATGTGCTCAGATCTGTTGAGTAGCAGGTACTTTTATTGTTTAGTACAGTAAAGTAAGAAAAAATTGAAACTTGGTTATATACTGATAAAGTTACATTGGAAATTTTCATTCTGAAAAATTATTTTTAAGCTGTTATTTAGTAGTAGTACTGTATTTATGTCTCTTGTGTTCATTAAAGTTCATATATAAGTGCTATAGTGTAAAGTTCCTTGCTAATGATTGTCTTGCATTTTAGCACCATCATCAAGCTGCCCCAGCAGGAGTCTAGTCATGGCCCCAGCCACATACCCGCCTTCAGTGGCCGCCCACCAACCCAGGGTGGTTACCCTACCTCCTAGGAGACTGCCCCAACATGCCATCAGTCACGCTACTGCTGCCTCTCTCCCCAAGTCTCTCTTACGGGTCTATACGCTACGGGAAAAACATTACGCTTATAATTCCGATCTCTTTCCTTTAGGTATGTTTTATTGCTCTAGCAGTACTGTACTGCACTGTAGTTTTAATTTTTTTTTTATTTAATCTTGTGGAATACCAGCACGGTAGATAGCAAATTAGTCTTGTATAGTTAATTCTGCTATTTTGTACAGGAATATGCTTTTAAGATAAAGTACCAAAGTTAATTTTCAATATTATGGACCATCTGTATAATAGTAAAAAATCAAAGAATATTCCAGACTTCATTGTAGAAACTACATAAATAGGAAAGAAAAATATGGCCTGGTGGATCAGAATTCTAGTATATTGTTTTAGGAATTTATTTTTAGTTCCTCATTGGATGGGTCAATATCGTACTCAGCTAGCACTCTCCTAGGCCCGCGTTTGATTCTCCGGCCGACCAATGAAGAATTAGAGGAATTTATTTCAGGTGATAGAAATTCATTTCATGGTATAATGTGGTTCCGGATTCACAATAAGCTGTAGGTCCGTTGCTAGGTAACCAATTGGTTCTTAACCCGTAAAATAAGTCTAATCGCCGGGCCAGCGGTAGGAGGCTGTTAATCAGCTCAGTGGTCTGGTTAAACTAAGGTATACTTATGACTATCACTCCTATTGTCTTGTGTTATCAGATGCTATTATTGTCTTGTGTTATCAGATGCTACTTCAGTCACATCCCAGATTTCCCTGACATAATTAGGTGCAGTTTTTTTTGTTTTTTCCTCTCTCTCCATTTTACCCCTCAGTCTATCAGCCTATCCGTGCATGAATAGGGTTTTGATTGCCTGTAGAATGTGAATAATTGACGTGATCAAGTGAGATGAAAGTCTTGGGCAAAGTGCTCTAAGTGCTAGGTCTGATCTCAGAGACTGTTACTATGGCTGTCAGGTTATTGTGTAAATCTTGGTGTAAGGGAAAGGTTTATCCATCTCTCAGTTCTTGACAGGTATGAGGAATTACCTACATAAATTTTAGTGATGTTTTAGTCTTGGAGCAAGTAATCCTTTAACTTAATATTAACTACTATTGTGGGAACATAGATACTTTAAAGATATTTTGAGTGAATCAGGTCACAAAGAAGCCTGATGAGATATGCTCAATCCAGTGTTAAAAGAAAAGGAAAAACACAAAACACATCCAGTCCTAATATGCTTTGATTCACTTTTCAGGAGTAAAAATTTATTCTTTATTAAAATGAAAAGTAAAAATTTATCCTGTATAAAATTGAAAACTGATCACATGATGAAATCCACAATAATAAAAAGATTAAGGTTCCAATCAAAAGATATGACCGTTTTGTTTGAGAGAGATGTTCTTATTATTATTAATAAAGTTTATAACGTAAAATTGTTCTGAGACGTGAGTGTAGAAATGTGGTGTCAACTAAGTATGATAAACAACATATTGACAAAATAACAGTACTTCATGAGATTGTCTCTGAATAAAAATTAACATTGAAGACATCAAAACTTACCCCCAAAGTCAGAATTTTAAAGCAAAGAGAAGTCAGGTCATATGCTCCAAAATTGCACCACACTGTGGCTCTTGCTCCTTTTAATGTTGGGATGCATTTCATCATGACTAGTAGTATTAAGAGATTTTATATAAGTAACTTACCAAGTAATTACTTAGCTATAGTTTCAAACTTGCGCAGCAGGTTAAATTCAAAATTTGCAGTAGCGATTCAATTGTTTAGTGTAGGTGACCAGTCCCGCCCACTAATGGGAATACTAGGAACGACTTAGCAGACAACCACATTTTGTTTCTGCGAGCTTGATGTAGACATCAGGTGTTTGCAGCAGCTTGTTCATTGTTTTTCAGTTGTATAACTGGATTTCAGTGAAGTATTATCGCTTATTTTGAGTAGCCGTCAAGTTTGAAAGCTTTCAGGATCATTTTTTTCTGGTTTTTTAATTATTATGTCTGATTCAAGGTTATAAATTTTTTGCTACTGTAGCAAAGTTGCAACCAAGATTAATCATCACCTTATCGCTTTATTTTGCAGAGATCTGAAGAAGTGTAAGGGCAGGAATGTATTGAGGAGAAATGTTGTGCTGATTATTATGGTTGGAATGAGCATAGGAAGAGGAGGTGTTCTCGATAGCTGAGAATCATGCTCCGAGCACTCAGCTCCAGCTCACTTGGTGCCAACTACAGAGTGCCCAGCGTCTGCTCTCATGCGCCCGGTGCCAGCTCCTGAACGCCTGGTGCCAACTCTTCCCTCTTTCTCTCCTGCTACTAGCTCTCCTGCCTTTACCCACTTACTCCCATGGGCATACTGAAAGTGCAAGGGAGGTTTGAAGGAGGTCCCCCAGGTAGTTGCCCCTGCAGTCGAGCCTGTAGACATTCCCAGGTATCGGCAGACAGCCACTGGAAAGGTGTCTTGTTGGATGTGTAGTTTTGTCATAAATCTTCAAAGTGACCTTTCCAAAAGAATTAAGGGCAGATCTGAATCCTTTTGGATATCAGTCTCCTCTCACAGATTTTCGGGTTTTTCCGTCTGCCAAGAAGCATAGCTGCTTCCAGGAAACGGTCCCTGTGGATGGAACCTGGGATTCTCTTGGCCTTTGAGATGTTAGTCAAAGTCCAGGCTTCATGAGTTTTGCAATTCTACCTCTAGTTATCATCCAGTTCTGAGGATTCCGGCACAGGCGGAAAGCGCTGTAACGTTTTTTGTTTTGTCATGGCCACTGAAGATGCAAGCAGATGAAGGTCTCCATTCTACGCTTTCTGTCAAGCAGTAAGGAATCTAGCCTTTTCTCGCAGCCATCCTACAGATTCGCTGTGTTCCTTTTGTCTCTTCCTTGGTCTGACTTCCATTGGAGACGTGATACCTTCTCTCCTGAGGCCTTTTGTTGAGCCACCTCACTTGGCTCTGAGCAGGAAGAGAAAGTTCCATGAACCCTCTCAGACCAGTGTTTCTGAGGGGTGTCAATTCCCGAATGCCTGGATTCACTTCCAAGCTCCTGGCGCCAACTTGCGAACACCTGCTCACAGACTATTTTTCTGTGTCTTGGTATCAGGCGCCAACCTTTTTCAGTGTCAGCGCCAGTTCCTGTTTGCCCGGTGCCAATTCCTGAATGCCCAACACCAGTTCCTGAGCATTCGGCACTATAGTACTTGGCGCCTGTCTTTTCTGGAAGCACGCTGTTGTTCTTTCATGAGCACCGGTTCTCAATTGAACATCTGGCTCTGGTTTTCTAGCAGCCTATTGAAAGTGTAATTGGCTGGCGCCAGTCCCTGATCCCCTGGCACCAACTCTTCAGTATCAGTCTCCTGCATCTGCGCACCATGCAGCCTGCTCACAAGCATTTTGTCTGTCTTCAGTCTGTTTCTCCTTCGCCTATGGTTCGAGGCGAGCTGACTCCCCCTTTTAAGGGAGTGTAGTTCAGTGGCAAAGTATTCAACTGCCCATCGAGGGGTCCTCGTTCAGTCCCGAGCGCCACTCCACAACAGTTGGCGTCTTGGGGTCCTGTCCTTTGCAGACAAAGACATTTGTGTTCCAATTTGTGAGCTTATTGAAGAGAGTTCCCTGCTCTGGCATTTTCTTCATCATCCAAGGGGGCCCTCTTGGGGAGTTGGGAGTTTGGTTTTCTCATAAAGGAAGTGAGATGGGGTGTCTTTTATTACCTTTCCTCCCTCTGATGCTTCGACGGAGCTGGACCTCCTTGTCAAGGTTCTTGTCAGGTTTTTGAAGTTCCTGGCTTTCTTGTTTGGCTGCAGCAGCACTGGCTGGAAAGATGGAGGACTTCCAGTTTTTATTGAGATAACATCTCGGATTGTCTGAGTTCTGTCCTGTGCGGACAACGATGATTCAGATGGCTTTTAGAGATTTTTTCTCTTTATTTTGATATCTCAAGAGAATGCTCTGAATTGCCCCTTTACTAGACAGAAGTCACTGATATGTCAGCCTGTTGTTTCCACCTCCTGGCCTACATCACTTCTCTCCTCAGAACACAGTTTAGAGAATTGTGTCTGATGTATAGGATTTGTCACAGTCTGGTTTTTTGACAAGGCCACTGTTATGTCTGTGCCTAAACTTCTGTGGCTTTATGGTGGCTGGCTTAGTCAAGTCTGCAGAAGTGAGTCACATGTCTGCATAGCTGTCAAGAGTTCGCAGGGTGAGCAGCCAGTCAGCACGGTTGTCTGCGAGTCTGCACGATGATCTGCAAGTTCGCTCAGTTGTCTGCGAGTCCGCATGGTCATCAGCAAGTCTGCATGGCCCATAACACCCTTTTTCTGTTCGAGTAGAAGACGAAGTTCAAGGTGGAGACGAACCAGACAGTCCTGTCATCCATTCTCCAGGGCGATTGGATGAAAACCTTGGATATACAGGACGCATCCTTCCATGTCCCCACCTGACGCTCAGGGTATCTCAGGTCCATCTTACGGGGCACGGTCTCCCAGTTCGAGGATTTGTGCTCAGGCCTCTTTACGGCACAAGTCTTCTCTCAAGCCCTCGCTCCTCTTGTTAAGTATATCCTAGTTTAACCAGACCACTAAGCGGATTAACAACTCTCTTAGGGCTGGCCCGAAGGATTAGATTTATTTTACGTGGCTAAGAACCAACTGGTTACCTAGCAACGTGACCTACAGCTTATTGTGGAATCCGAACCACATTATGACGAGAAATGAATTTCTATTACCAGAAATAAATTCCTCTTAATTCTTCACTCGCTCCTCTTGTATTTGACTTCATTTTCTGGGCACGAACATCAGTCTTTACCTGGATGACTGACTGACTTCAATTCCCTCTGGTGAAAGATGCTCGAAGGTTTTGAACACAGGACCAGCTGGGACAGGGAAACACAGCCAGACACCTTTGTTTTTTCCCATACCCCCAAATTAAAGTCGGACTTACAGTGGTGGCTGTCTGAACATGGACTTGGAAAGGAAGTTCCTTCATCCTATGAGCCCAGACCTAGATTTCTTTTTGACACCTTGGATCTAGGTTGAGGAGCCTACTTGGGGAACAGGGAAATTTCCGGGACATGGTCCCCAGAAGAACGGACCTTTCACATCTTTGTCAGAGAGCTGAAAGCTTTTCACTGAGGACTTCAATGCTTCTCAACCCTAGTTCACACCTAGACTGTAGGAGTCCTTTTAGTCAAGACCACAGTCCAAACGTATATATGTAAACAGCAAGAGAACTTCTACTGTTTTCCCAGTTACTCGACTTATTCAAGACAAACTATAAGTTGTGGCGGATGAACCAAACCGTCAGAAATATGTCCTTCCCATCGAGTGGACCTTGGATCCCTGGTTTGCCGGGGTCTGTGGAATCTATGGGACAGACTGACTTTGGTTTTGTTTACCACCTCAAGGAGTCATCACCCCCCTCATCTTCATCTTCTCAGACATCTATCCCTCAAATAGTGGATTTTCTTCCTTTCTTGAGGACTTCTCTAGGAAGGTCTTCTTCCACCATAAAAGGCTACAGAGGAATGCTCGGCTCTGTTTTGCATCACAGAGGCCTCAACATTTCTGCTAATCAGGATATTTCAGACCTAATTCAGTCATTCAACACCACCAGATCTAGAAAGGAGGAGAATTTCACTTGGAACCTAGATGTGGTGCTTAAGTGGTTATCAAGTGAGTGCTTCGAACCCATGTGCTCTTCCTCTCTGAGGGATTTAACTAAGAAGACTATTTTCCTAGTATCGCTGGCCACTGCGAAGAGAGTTAGTGAAATTCAAGCGACTGACAGCAGAAGGATCGGCTTTTCGAACGGAGACACGGTCTGTTCCTTCTTATTAAGTTTTTTGGCGAAGAACGAGAACCCTTCACACCCTTGGCCTCGTTCCTCCACCATTAAGAGCCTCACTGATATTTTAGGCATGGAAGAGGAAGAAATTGGTTTGCCTGGTGAGAGCTCTCAGGTACTACCTGCACCGAACCGAGAAAATTAAAGGGCAGTTTTCTAATATTTGGTGCTCAGTCAAAAATCCCTCTAGACCCTTATCTAAGAATGCCATTTCCTTCTTTTTGAGGAACCTCATTATTGAATCTCACTCCCAAGTGGAGGAAAATGACTTGAAAGTCATGAGAATGAAAGCTCATGAGTTAGGGCAGTTGCTACATCAGTAGCTTTTAAGCACAATCTTTTCTTATCCTCCATTCTTTAAGCAACGTATTGGAGAAGCAAGTTGGTAAGTCGGTGTTTGCAATGCACTATCTGTGGGACATGGAAACTATTTACAAAAACTGCAGTACCCTAGGACCGATGTCAGTGGCTGGCGTAGTGACAGGTGAGGAAGTGTAGGAAGTACCCTTTCCTATGTGTTCAGCTATTCACCTTATTTGTGGTGGCAAGTTCTGGGGAAGCCTGGAGGGTACAACAGTGGAGTGCCCACCAGTTTTTTAGTGTTGGGTAGTGGTCATGTTAATTTTTATGGTGTAGGTGATTCTACTACTAGTTTTTTGTTGTTTTTTGGTACTGTGCCCTGGGCAGGGGCAATGATATGAGCTTTGTTGACCTTTGGTATTCTCCTTCGTCACAAAGTTCCTGCTGTATGTTCTGTATGCCTTTGGAGTGCTCCTTCACTGCAAAATATCACACTTCCATAGGGATGACTTTGACCATACCATCACGTCTCTACAGGTCAAGGTGAGCACCAACCAGAGGCAGTAATTATCTGCGCAGCTCTCTCACCAGGTAAGGAAACAACAAACATTGCTTCAATGTTAGCCTTGTTTAGGTCATTAATTTTTCATATGTAGATTGTCATTTTACTGTCCACGATTCCCCATCTCCTTTCAATGTGGAATGAGCTAAGTAATTACTGAGTAAGTTGCTTATACAAAAATATTTTTATGATAAAATAAAGTTTTATATATATGTACTTACCCTGCAATTACGGATGGAGGCCACCCTCCTGTCTCCTGGGCGCCCTTTTGTTGAGCAACCTCACTTAGCCTCAGAGCAGGAAGAGAAAGTTCCATGAACCAGCCTCAGAGCAGGAAGAGAAAGTTCCATGAACCCTCTCAGACCAGTGTTCCTGAGGGGTGTCAATTCCCGAACGCCTGGATTCACTTCCGAGCTCCTGGTGCCAACTTCTTAGCATGGAATTTTTTGCATAAACAAATTGATCTATTGGCTTAGTTGTTCCTCTCTCTTACCTTGAAAGTCGGCAGGGTCTTGTCACCTACACAAAACAAGAGAATTGCTACTGTGAATTTCAAAATTTAAGCTGCCATTCGAGTAGACATCTTAGCTAAGTAATTACTGGGTAAGTATATATGAAACTTTATCATAAAAATATTATTTTTCTTTCTTTTGTTATACATATGTGTAACTTAGGGTTTATTATATCCGTAAGTGTTAATCATAATTGGACAAATGAAGGGGAAGATTTGGCATTATGTTGACCATATACATTCATTTCCATGAGCAGTGGTGTTCTGAAGATGCAAATTTCTAGGAAGTAAGGCATTTTATCAGTCTTATTCACACGTATTATGATAACGGTATATGTAAATGCCACGAGTACATATTACAAATATGTTTGAACCTATTATGTCTTGAGTGGCTGACAGATCAGTGGTACTGTTACTGTACAAAGCCAGTGTTGTATATCTATTCACATGAAAGTAAAAAAGATGGATCAGCATCAGTTACATACAAAATGGGTAAAACTTATTTCATATTTAAGGGTCCTGAATCTTGGAAGTCACAAGTGATGAACCGTCTTGCAAACTGCAACAAAGACACAGTCAAGTGACTCACCAGCTAAAAAGGCTAAGGATCAGAGTTCAAAGGAATAAAGCTGTATGTAGCATATGTTAATCTCAGATTGATAGGAGAAGAGGATGTGTCACTTGTTTCTTATGGAATCTTTGTCTCAGAACGTAAAGAGTTAAACTGAAAAGCTGCATGTGGCATACATGAATCAAGAAAAATTTTATAGAATTATCAGAGGTGCAGTGTGAATAGTGTTAAGAGAGATAAAAGCACTTTATTACAAAATTGTGCATACTGGAATATGTAGATGGGTGGGTGATTGGATTCGGATGGTAGCTGAGTGGTGACTTTGCACTGCGGGGATCCTAAGTTCAAGCCAAGTGCATGGTTGATGGATTTTCAGTGATGCACAACTTGCTACTCTTTTGGATAAGCTAGGGATGGGGGTACTGTAGGTCTGCCTACAGTCATCAGCAGCTTTTTGTCTGTCTCCTCCAGGTCCTACTTAGGCGAAGACGGGTTGAGCACTCATCGTATGTGTATACTGTATATGTTTGATCACTGGAACATTGTGCAACAGCACATAACCTGTCCCTTGACTGCTACTCTTTGGTGATCTTTAAACCTTCAGAATTGGATCTGAGACTAGAAGTGTCATTGATGGAGTGATGCAAGAAGTCAAGTGAAAGACAGATGTAGGTGCTAAGTTGTCAGATAAGGAGTCATGAATGGAGCAGGGAGTGGGTAATATTACAGATGATAGTGTTGATTGAGGACAGTAAAGAGAAATGGATACTAGTGAAATTTTAAGTTAGCAAAGTAAGGTCATGAGGGTTAATGGAATCCAAAAAGATGGATCAATGAATAATGAATGTTAGTATGGTAAGTAAAAAATGAATCGGTTGGCTTATATTGGTACATATTGGGGTATAGCTGTACAGATGGTAGTAACCTGGGATAGGGTAATCACCGAAGGAAGCAATATGTATGAAAAATTTGGAAGAGAAAATTAATATCTGTGGATGCCAGAGTTGAAATGTATGATAGGATTGTTGGACAAACTATCCCAAGTGGAAGGGAAGTGGGGATGGTTAATGCAAAAGATTAGCAGTAAAGATAAAAATCAAAAGTAATGCATGTTTTAGATGGTGTTTTAGTAATTGGTAGAGAATTGATGACAATAGAAAGTATAATTCATTGAATCCAAATAATTGAATGAGGTAATGGAATGGAATGTATGCAGGGTGGTGACTATTGTGTGTGTGTGTGTGTGTGTGTGTGTAGGGGGCTCAGTGTGCCTATGGTAAGCTTTCAGTGTAGATGTATGAAGTGGTCAGTGTTATGGAAGCTTTCTGTACCTTGGTTAATTCTTGGTTTGGTAAGAATGACTGTGACTGTTGCCTTGTTTTTTCACTGGTGCCATCAATATTGGTAGAATTGGCTTAGTGCTGAAAAACACTACATTACTTATTCAGATAGAAGAGTCCACCTTGTACTTGATTTGTAGACTTCCCACGTAAAATTTTGTTTTACTTCGAGTTTTTTTAAATCCTTGCCCCTGTATTGGACAAGCACATGCATGTTGCTTGTAATGATAATAAGAGAATGAGAACTGTTGTGGAAATGGATTAGCCTACTATGTGCTCTGTAGATGCTGATAAAATAGGGTCTTTTTTTTATCGTAGGCGTCGAGACTAGTGAGGAGAGTGACTTCAGTGATGTGGATGATATGTGTGGGAGTCAACAAGAATGGGTTGACCCAACTGCAGGTATTTGGGACACAAGACAGATTGGTCCTGACCTTTCAACACTGGATCTGTGTCAGCCATCTGGTGGTAGTAATTGCCAACGGTCTGGTATTCTTACGGCTGCTCTGGAATCTTACAGAAGACAGGTATGTCATTTTTTATTGTGTTGACATGATGGCATAAGACAGTGCTCATAAAATCGAGAATAGTTCATGTTCTCTACATGATAGCCAATCACTGGGTATCACAGCAGTGCTGTATTTGCTCCAAGTGAGATACCTTTTGTTCCTACCTCCATAAAAATTATCATTTTTTATGTACTGTATTCTGTGAGCTCTGACTATAATTTATTATTATTATGGATAAATCTTACCTATTGTTAAAGTTAGCTTACAACTTCACGTCATAGTGCGATTCGCATTCAAAATAAACAAAAGAATAATGCTTTGCAGACCCTGATGGACTATCTATCATCACTTGTTTCCCTCCAGGAATGTTTACAATATCTCCTATAACTTTGGGCAAATTATGTTTTTCACACGATCAAAATACATAAGCATAAAAAGAATAGTGTAAAACAAACCCAATAAAATCACTGGTACAAAATAAAAACACTAAAACCTTTTTCCCAACACCTGATCTATTCTCTCTAACCTCTTTCTCCTCTCTCTCTACTCTCTCTCTCTCTCTCTCTCTCTCTCTCTCTCTCTCTCTCTCTCTCTCTCTCTCTCTCTCTCTCTCTCTCTCTCTCTCTCTCTCTCTCTCTCTCTCTCTCCTTAATGTGTGAAATTAAATTAAATCCCCTGTACAGAAATAAAGTCTATTCTACAAGAAAACTAACATATCAGGTTAATTATGGTAAACATTCATAATGAAGGGAAATGATAAAACGAAATACAAGCAAACAAACGACTTCCCCTAAGCATTACACCATTTTAACAATAACAGAATTATCTCCTGTCTCTACACTGTCATTACAAAAAGCCCCTCCATTGTCAACTTCATTGTACCAGACTCAATTGGCCGTATTCCCATAACAGCCGAATTCTAATAGGCTCACACGTGAGCCCATTTTGCCATACATAACACACATGTCATTCATGCCCACAGATGCAAAACATCTGCAAGGGAGAAAATATCTCCTATAACTTTGGGCACATTATGTTTTTCACACCATCAAAATACATAAGCTTAAAAAGAATAGTACAAAACAAAACCAGTAAAATCACTGGTAAAAAAATAAAAACAGAAAATAATGTGATTAATGTCTATCTCCAAAACTCACCAATTAGGCGACAGTTTGAAACCAGGTGTCCAGGTTATGTCTTGGCCTAAAGCAGAGTAAAACATATCACGAAAGATCTAAGCTCGAGGCATACACAGGTATGTGCAAATGAACTCATGAGCCTCAATGTGAACTCATGAGCCTCAATGTCACACCTATAAACCAGTTAAAACTAACAACTCCTTCTAGGAGGTTCCATGCCCTTCAGGCTTCTCAAACAATTCAGCTGACATATTTCTGCTCCCATGTGACCAGAGTGTTTCAACTGGACACACAATGTTGAGTTCTCAGTGGAAGTGCTATGTTGGCTTGGATTGCGCTGAACTTGAAAAATTTCAGTTATTCATCCTCTGCGCTAAATGACCTTTTAAGTGTGTGGCACATAACCCTGTAATAGATTACATAGACAATTAATCAGGTCTGGCCATAGGTCTACTCCATCAATTCTGTCTTCTTCTTCCAGTATTGTTCCTCCTCTCTATCGCCCGTCTCCTGATAGGTCTGAGTCCCTCTCACTGCTTTGATTCATTTCCTTATGCCCCTCTATGGTTCAGAGAAATGGATAGGCAAACTTGAGGAGATATGAGTTAATTTTTATCATCTGTTAGGAACTTGACTGAGTCTATTATGGGTAAGGATAATATTATGGGCACGGGTAAGTTTCCTCCATAGTGGTTGACCTTTTACTGAAAGGGTGGGGTTGGTGGGTGGTTGGAGCCTTCAATTGGTTGTAGCTTGCCACCTGGACTACTGCATCAGTAGGTCTTCTCCTCTGCCAGGGAACCAAGGCCTGTCTCAGGACAGAGATCTGTGCACTTCTCCACCTCTCTTAGGCGTCTGCCATCTTACATTCAACTTGTTCACCTAAAGACGTATTTGGTAGAGTTAAGTGTTTGTGTCAGCTGACTTGCATGTTTTATCATATTGTGAGAATGATCATATTGTGAGAATGGTAGTGATGTGCATGGTCCTATTGAGTTATCAAGGTTACATAGGGATAGCATTCCAGTTACTTGGGTAGTTTCTGAACTGCATGTCAGTTTCCTTCCATTGTTCAGTCATATATTGTATTTGCACATATTCCATCCTTTTCTAAGATTAATCCTCCCCCACAAACTCCCCCCCGTTGCCTCATATTCCTGATCTTTAGACAACTGTACCCATTTGTATTAGTGGCCCTTCCTCCAACACTTCTTGAATTGTGCAAATGGCTCCTGCTGTCACCTTAGCAGGGTATTCACTCAAGTCAAAGCTTTCATCTCTCTTGGATTTATTGCTGAAGCAGGTAATTTGTCTGCCTTGGTGACGTCTTGCGAGAAACCTCTATCTTCTTCCATCTAGCTGCTTCCCTTCCAGTTGTCTTGTCATCTAGTAAGTCACCTGTTCCCAGTCATCTTGCTCTTCTGAATTGCCTCCCATAACATCATTGCTGGCATTCCCAGGTACATTGCTGTCCCAGACGCCTGCTGCATTGTTGTCTCAGTCTGTTGTTTTGCTGGTTTCTGCAGCTCAGGTTCTTCCTTTACTCTTGATGAACTTTGAACCTGATTCGGATGACTTTCCATTGGCATTGAAGTGCTTGATAGTTCATGTTACTTTGTTTTATTTTACCTTAATCCTTTTACCAAGGATGAACCTGTTCATTGAAACTTTTCTTTGTGCCCTGCTTTGGCTCCTGTTTAGGGAAGTAGAAGCTAAAGTTATCTGATTGTGTTAAGGTGCATTTTAAGGCGATCTCCAAAGAGTTATTCCTTAAAGCTGGATGTAGCCCTAAAGTTTTTGACATTACCTTAGTTTGAGCCTTTGTATAAAGCTTCTCTTTAAGAACTTAACTTTGAAGACTTACTTTTAACTAGTTCGATGGCAAAGTGTATGTTACAGTAATGAGCTTCATGCCCTATCTTGTGATGTGGGCATTGTTCAAGGGGACACGTCTCTTTTTCTACCAATGTTTGGGGCTAGAAACGATGTCAAAGTGAAGGGCTTTCCCAGATTTGTGACCGTGCCTAGTTTAACTTCTGTAGTAGACAATGAAATGGAAGCTTTATGTCCAGTTAGAGCTCTAAGGATTTACCTAGATAGACTTAAACCTTCAAGAGGTCAAACACCCGTTTGTCCGTCCAAAAATGCTATGTTCTTTTTTCTATGTTGCTTGCTTAAGTCAACACACGCAGAGTTGAAGTCTGATCTTTTGCTGCTTTTGAAGGTAAAACCTCGCAGCATCCGTGCTGTGAGCACATCTTTTATTTTCTCTAAAAACCCTTCACGAGAGGGTTGTTAGCACAGCTCAGTGGAGGTGTAACCCACTTTTTGCATAGCAGGATTTGCAGAACACTGAAATTTCATATGAAAATGTAAAGATCTTAGTGGTACTATTGTTGTGGGGTTGATTTTATCCTGAACTGAATACCAGAGTAATCTTCCCTTCTTTCTTATCGTTAGGGTGTTAGGAAATCTCAGTGTTGTGTTTGGGGAGCATGAAGGTACACATTGGCGAATATGAGTGTGCCCTCATATGTGAAGGTATTTGCTATCTTTAGTTTTAGGCTTTTAGTTGTGGGCATTCGACTGTGGCACAGCAGCCACTAGCACTCTATGAGATAAAGTCCTTTTTCCCTCTAAGGATCCTCTGACAAGTCTTGCCTGCTGTGGATCTAATCTGGTGGCAGTGCTTAACAGGAGGGACCACACAAGAGGTAGGAATTTTTAGAAGCTTTTTTCATCATTAAAAAGCTTTTAGGTTGCCTGGCTGAGCGGATGTTTTTCTGGCTGCACCAACTCGCCATCCTCATGCAATGTTGTAGTCAGCCAACTTTAACAGTGGGTAAGGTTCATCCCAAGTAATGAAAATTTTCATGATAAATATTTGGATGCTTACCTACTAAAGTGGCAACCCACCTACCTTCCCCATATTTTAGTGGATGGCCATCAAGGATTCTGATGAGAACATTAAATTTTAATGCCACCTGTTTGGAACATGTTTATGCCAAGCATAATTCTTATGTTTATTTTGAATGCCAATTACACCTACTGGCTTGAAAATGTAAACTGTCTTTAACAGTAAGTATGTATCCAAATATTTAATTTTATTATAGAAATTTTGATTATGTAATTTATAATGTAATACTTTCGAGAAAAATTCAAGTTTTGAAAGCCAAGTCAATTTTATGTATAAATACAGTTACTTTTAATTGTTCAAATTTTTTGCTCATGAATTTCTCTGACACATCATTCCTCATTAAAGAGAACAATTGCAAAGAGGTAGGCACATGCAGCTTGGTCTCTGCTTGTGCTCTTTGACCGAAATCATCACTGCATAGAAGTGGAAAGTTGCAAGGAAATTGGGCTGGGAGGTCACTATTCATTATAAGTACTACTATATTGGTTTGTATGGAATGTTTTTTGTTTAGAAAATTACTCATGTTTCTCAACAGACCCACTAATAATTCCTTGAATAGCCATTTAGGTGGAAGGAATGGAATAGCAACACTATTCAGGCTGATGGTTGTACCTGAATCTGCACTAGAGCTCCTGGAAATGAATAAGCATTGAATTTCGTGGCTTTAAGTGGGAAGTAGGAAGTTATGGTAGGCCCGCTAGAGTCATAATAAAAAGTGAATGTAATAAACTGCTTGTACCTATTATGAGTCTACTTAAGGTTGCCTGAAGAATCCTATTAAGAGGAAGACATACAGAAAATAAGGTCAGTAGAAATGTTAGTTGTAACACTAAATACCTCAGAAGTCTATGTCTTGTAGGATGCCATAATGAAATATGTAAATGAAAAAATAATGAATATGCAGAATTGTGATTCCCTCTCAAAGCATAGACTACAGCCAGCCCCCAGGGGTTCCGTTCCAACGCTGCATCATAAGCTGAAAATCGCTGTGACTTGAAGTAATCATCAAAAATCATAAGAAAACCTTACTATTAATACTTTGGGTGTCTTGAAAACAAAGTAACCTGCATTTTTTTAATAAAAAATCATCCAAATTTTGACCATTCTGTTGTTTTAGAGAGAGAGAGAGAGACTGTGTTTGCCTCACCGCTTATATACCAATCTACCAGAAAAGACTTGGAATTTCACAGAACTATGTAAAATCCAACCTAATTTTTCTTGGTTATTGAAATGCAAAAGGTAATTATAGCAAGGAAAATATGAAAAAATGAGTGACAAAGTAAGTCACGTTCATATATAAAACTATACAAAACAAAGAAACATACATGTTACATATGCATAAAAAATCTCTTTCTCTCTCTCTCGCGTATCTCATTGAAAGAGAGAGGCTGTTTGCCTCACCGCTTATGTACCAGAAAAAGACTTGGAATTTCACAGAACTGTGTAAAATCTTAATCTAATGTTACCTCATTTTTCCTAGCTATTGAAATGCAAAAAGTAATTATAGCATGGAAAATATGAAAAAATTAATGAAAGTAAGCCACTTTTATCTATAAAACTATATAAAACAAATAAACATACATGTTACATACAAATAAAAAATCTCTCTACCTCAGAGAGAGAGTGAAAAACAACCACTCACCCTCCTGGTAGTGTATGCAAAGCCCATGAGGTACAAGCTCTGTGGTTGGCTAAAGTCCCACTTTCCTTAATCCTTCCAGCCAATAGCATATCGTCATTGAGAGAGGTGGAGGGTTACTGCAAGCTCTTTTATTGGCTACTTCCAGTCCCTCTAGCCAATAGCGTGTCATCATGGATCCTGCGTCAAATTAATAACAAAAGTTGTCTCTGAACTTCCTGGAATTTTAATACATTTTTATGGTGATAAATTAATCCATATTTCATTAAAGGATATATACCGTACAGAGGGAGAAAGAGAGATATGGGTGGTTGGCCTTACTTAAATATCAAGAGTGATATTCATGAATTTTTACGGAGAAAGAGAGACTACATTAATATTAATATATGAAAATTACTGAATGATTTTTGTATCATAAAAAATGTATTTAGTTAGGGAAATAAAATAAAAATCAATTAGCTGAATATTGCTCTATGAGAGAGAGAGAGAGATAAACCCCAGTATTCGTGGTCTCACTACTCACCTACTTACTATTTCGCGGATTTCTCTGTGGAGCGTATATACACATTATTCGTGACATTTACATGCATTAGCGATAGTTTTCACTAGAAATATTTACTAGTACTGTATTTTCATCATCATTTCATGACTAAATGCAATTTGTGATAAAACTATTAAAATACTCCAAATAGGTATAAGTATTTTAGAAGTTTTTGTGCAATCTATCAAAATAGGCAGTTCTAAGTGATTTAGAGAAGGTTTTAAGTGATGCAGTTTTAACTATTGGAGGGGGGGAGGTGTGGTAAGCATCCCCCGCGAATACAGGCGGTGTACTGTAGTCATGAAAATAAAATAATCAGTAATTAGTGACTATTGCTCTACGAATGTAAATTTTATTTCTTCCGTTCGGATCGGCATCATCCAAAATATCATTGAAATTCATGAGAAACCTTACTTTTAATCCTTTCAGTGTATTGAAAATAACGTATCCTGCAATTTTATTGAGTTTTTCATAAAAAAACCCTCCAAATTTTTATCATTCTGCCATTTTGGATACATATTTCTTCTATTCGGATTGGCAACCTGGGCCCTGAATTAACTGAAGAATTGGTTGATTGACTAATTAATTGACTGATTGTGGTTAGAAATCTAAAACCATGACTTTTTGGTGTCACCCCAGGTAAAATCAGACATTGAATCTCAAGGTTGAACTCAGACTTGGATTTGGTGTTGGTATTAGCTTCAGATGGTTTGGCTTTGGACTTAACCTTTGTCTTATAATTTGGTTATTTAACTATACAGTGATACTAGTGAGGATGATTTTTGATGAGAGATACTCTTATTGTATTTTTTCAGCCATTTTGTTTGCGTGTTGTTTTAATTATTTGTGAAAGCCAAAGGTTAGCCAGTTGTATCATTTAAAAATTATTTTCCCAACTAGTACTTGAGCAGTGCTCTAAATAATACTTTGGATCTTGTGTAGAAATGTAGTTATTTTCATATAAATGTTTATTTTTGGGTTGTCCTTGTGCATGAGGAGAATGTCCATCTACAGATTAAAGTAAATTTAAATAATTTCTCCCTTTCATAGGTTGAAGCTTCTCGATTACGGTCTGAAGTGCGTGCATGGGAAGTAGATAGAAAATGCCCTCTCACCAACTCTTTGGTAGATGCTGCCTTTACACCCTCATGACCCAGCTGATGCTTATTGTCTCTGCAGTACTTCCCAAACTCGTCAAAATCTCATAAGATGAAGCATAGGTAAGACATTGATGGAATGAATGAAAACCAAATGTGATAGAGTTGTGTTCAAAAGAAAAAGATTTTTGTTAGCGAATTGGTGTTTTCCTTTTTGTATTGAACTTCAAATTTTACCAGTACATTTAAGTGTTGAACATATATTTTCCATCTTTAGAAAACTATGGGATTAAGAGCTTCATTCATGTTGTATATGTAAAGACAAATGTTTGGCAATTGACATTTTGTGTATTAAGAATTGATTGCATTAATAATAATTCCTAATATGTTTATTTTACCTGAGCATAAAAAGTGCTTTAGGAAATCCATGTACAGTAATAGTAACAGTTATCATTCATATGATCAGGTTTAAGTCGTCAGTATTGGTGCGTCGGGCTTGTGTATATGACGATGGTGAAGGTAAAGGAGAGTGTGGTGAGCCATCTTTGCCAGGCACGAGACACTGCTTACGGCATATAATGTATAATGTTGATCAGTTATTATTTACACACTGCACAGCGCGCCTCTCCGATAACACCCTTTGTCGGGTACCTGTTGTTGACGTTTCCCTTGAGCTTCCACTATGTCCTGAGCATAGCAAAAAGAAGGTATGTATTAACCAATTCTCTCTCTCTCTCTCTTGATGTAGTACTCTATGTAAATATCAAATCATTTTCATGGCAAACCCTTTACTTTATAATAACTTCAACCGTGTGTGAGTAACTTCTAATTTGGTTTCATCTTAAACCTATTATTTTAACAGCCTATTTTGGTTGTCATGAAAATCCCAAACATATTATTGGACTAAAGGAGAAAAAGATGATGAGCTGGCTCTATTGAGTTACCTAGTGATTAATGAAATCAATTTTGTATGTGCTCTAACTGGCCTCAGATCCTAGAGTCTCCCTGATTTTTTAACTTTTGTGGATAACAGTTTATTTTTATTTTAATCTATTCTTTCCAGCATATATATCAGTACATACCAGTCTATTTTACCTCTTACTAAATTTTAAGCATGTGAGGTATTTTATTACCTACATAAAAAGCAATTGGTATCTACAGTTTAAAAGTGTAGTCATTAGGCAACACTTCTTATGATTCTGAACATTGCATTGCATTAGCTATCTTTGGATGTCAGTAAATAATATTTAAGGTGGCACTGCGTACCAGTCATCTTTGCTTAATATAATTGTGTAATCATTAGGTTTTTATATTGCCTCTGTGATAAGCAATTAGCTTCAACATTGTAAAACTTAATTGTTAAGTGTCATTCACTATGTCTGCTGAACATTAGGTTGTATTTTACTTTTCTTGTTGGTGTTGCAAAATCACTAGAACAAAAATATTGTTAAGTATCATTAATTAGACATGAAATTATAGTCCAGTGATTGTTGATTGTACTGGTTGATTGTATTCAACCTGATCCACTTCCATCTCTTGTTTTGTTAAAAAAAATTGAACTTATAGACCTAGAGACCACTGTACAGCATTTTTTCCATTTCTTCACTATTAGCACTTGCTTCAAAATGTACAGTATGGCATTTTTTTTATGGTAAGAGCCTGATGTTTTGCATCCACTGAGAAGTGGACACAGAGACGGTAAAACAGGCTTATAAAGATGATGTTTATTAAAAACGTCATTTCATATTTCTTCTGGGAGGTGATTTTAAGAGTATATGCTAGTGTGACAGATGGTGAAGTTCCCCAGATTAAGGTGAATGCTCTAGCAATAATGGTGTTATCCATTTAATTTAAAAAAATGTTAGTGTATTTTTAGTACTGCATTACTGGTGAGCTTATAGTTTGATTAAGTGACATTTGGTGATCTTTTTTGAGGAGAGTAACTTTGCAGGTGGCTGTACTCATACTGCTCAGGCCCCTAGAAAGGGTGATGGTGTCAATGTGGTAGGGACAGAGTTCTTCCTTTACATGTGCAGGGGTGACTTCCATCTTTCTTCATTTTAGATTTAAAGTGGTATACAGACTTTATCATATATATATGTAGCTTCCTATAGCTTGAAAAGATTGAATGAAAAAAAAAATTAATATAAGTAAACCCAGTAATTACATAGCTATTAGTTTCTTTTAACAGCAGCTCAAATTTTGAAATTGCTGGTCTGCTAGTTTGTTATAGTTATGGTGACATGCCGCCACTTTGGGTGTAAGAAGAAAGGTACAACATAGCAAAGGCTTTAATTTGTTTCTGTGGCTGTGGTTGAAGGAGGACTGTGGTTGGACAACTCAGATTTTGAATTTATAATTTGCTGGTTGTTTGACTTATCTTCAATTGGTGAAGTGTTTAATTTGCGTAGCCTTTCAGCATAATTAATATAGTGTTAGGAGAAATTTGATCATTGATTGTCGACTCTGCTTTTCTTTTGGACTCGTATTTGACTTTTCTAGGATGTCTGACACTAGTAGTACTAGTATTAGGTATTGCAGCAAAGGCTGCAATACTAGGATAACTAAAGAATCTTCAAATCATACGCTGTTTGTATTCCTTGTAGGGGACAAACATGTTCAGTAGATTTACGTTGTGAGGAGTGTAATGACTGGGATATTAAGAAGTGGAAGACTTTAGATGCACATCTCAAGAAACTAGCTAGAGATAGGTAAGGAAAGGTATTGCCAGGGGATCTAGTAAAGCTTTAGCTAGTCAAGATTCATCTGCTAAGTCGGATGCAATTGCTCCTGTAATTTCTTCTGATCCCATTCCATCTCCTCCACCTGTGCAACCCTTTCCTTTAACTGGTTCTCATGTTTCCGACCCCAACGCCATTGTCAGTCTGGAGTTGAAAATCGACACTCGCTTTGAGTAATTGTGCAATCGATCGCTAAATTGGCATCATCGGTGAAAGTGCTTATGGATAAAAGTGAGTCAGAGCATCCTGTGGCGCCCAGTGCAAGTGCAATGGCAGTGGAGGAGGTGGCTGTTCGGCCCACCAATTCTCCTAGGCCAAGGTCCCTGTCATACTCCCCAGCACCTGGGGCGAGAGACCAGCGGCAGCCTGGGGGTGGTGTGGTCTGCTCGAGCAGTCACTCCCTCAGTTCAGGCTGTTGATGAATCCCAGACTGCAACCAAAGGCCATTGGAAAGGCCTTCAAGTGAGTGCTCATTGTTTGTCCTCCAGCTCCGAAGATTTTAGTCCCAGGCGCGCAGCTATGCGGACAAGTCACTCTTGCTAAAGCAGCATGCAGTGGAGTTTGAGATTTCTTCCCCTGTTCCTTGCAAGAAGGGCAAGGATTCAGCGCGCCCATCGTGTAGTCATTGGGATAGCCTGGAACAATTCTCTGCCACTTCTTCTGACGACGATCGTACATTGGCGCCGAGGCGCCTTGTGGCGTGGAGACGTTTGTCATTGTATAAAACTGCATCAGGAACTGCGCACCCAGCACCTTCATCTCTACAATCAGCGCCCGAGTGGCCTTCAACTAGCATCGAAGCGACCAAGCTCCCATTTCCGATTGAGCGCCCGTTGGCACACGTTCACCAGCAGCTTTCGTCACTGGCTCCCGTCTCCCACAGCGCCCGTTGGCGCCTGCTCCTCCACCGCTTCTTAGTAAAGTCGTTACGGACATTGTTCCTCCCGAAGTTGACCCGATTCAGAGCAAGCTAGATAATATTCTTAGTTTTGCTTGAAAGCTACCTGCAGCCCAAACAACGGCGGACTTACATCAGCTTTCCCCTGTCTTCTGGGGAGGTTTGTTCCGATCAAGATGCCTTCATCGTGCCTGGCTCTGTTGAGATTCCTGTTAGCAAATTATCCAAGCGTCTTCTCATAGCTATTCCCTCTGTTCCTGCTTCAACTTTCTTTATGGAAACCCCTCAGTTTGTCCTTGAAACTGCCGAGTAGTTCTTTCCTCTTCAGCTAAGAGGCATTAGAGGAAGTAGAAGATTGGTTTTCTAGAGGAACAAAATCAAAGCAGTTTTTTTGTTTCCCTCCTTCCAAATTGTCAGGTCAAGCTACAGGTTTATCGACCAGGAGCTCCTTCCTTGCAGGGTCTGACCTCCTCTCAGGAGACTTATGGTCTCGGCTCGACTAGGAGATCAGCTTTCTCCTAGAGCCAAAATTATGTTCTTGGCCTCAGACTTACACACCTTAAAAATATTTTTAGGTGGTGAAAATGAAGCTTCCTTGACTGGTCGGTGGGCACTCTGATGCGCAAACTTAGTGATTTTTTTTACCTCATGAGATTTCGTTGGATCTCTTGGGAGTACTTTCCTGTATTGACAGCGTTTGCGATAGTGGCAGGAGTTGCCAGTCTGTGCATGCATGGGTATTCTTAGAAGCAGAGGAGCTTTGGTGCTCTTTCTTGAAGGCATCCTCCCGTCTCAGAGATCAAGCCCTCCCCATTCTTCTCCATCGGACAAGTGTATCTTTTGAAACTACAGTACTGAACATCGCCTCTGACCTGCAGAAAAGATCACTCATGACCAGTGCAATCTACTAAGACACCTAAGGATTCTTTACGGCTCTTCTCCTAGATCTTATTCGCTGCAACCTCTCTCCTTCGAGGCTCCGATCTAGATCCCAGACTAGGACAGAACTTATTCCCGTTTCCCAGAGTGTTCCATCAGGAAGTCTCTTCAAGCCCTACTCAATGAAAACACCAGTCCCCTCCGTACTCAGATAGGAGGCGGTTCCCTTCACTTTTGGAATGGTGAGACAAGGGATCAGAATCTTGGATCGTGTCTGTTGAATTGACAGCTTACTCCAGGCTCAGAAGAGTTTGCTGCTCTCTTACTATTAGAGTCTTTGTTCAGAAGGAGGCTATAAGAGCTAGTAGGGCATTCTTTCTCGATTCTACAACCATCTCTTTGTGGTGCCAAGTCATTGGTGGGCTGGAGCCCGTTTTTTGGGCGCAAGTGCCTTAAATGTCTTTGTCAAAAGACAACATTCAAGATGGAAACAAGCCATTAGGTCCCCTTTTGCATCCATTACCAGGAGAATGGATGGCATCCATCAACATGCGGAGACGCGCCTTTCACCATTCAGTACATCTGGCACCAGACAGTTCTCAGGTTTGTGTTTCAGGGCAAGGTGTTCCAATTTTGGGCTCTTTGCTTGAGCCTCTCAACAACACGCAAGTGTTCACCAAGCTATTGGCTCCCCTAGCGAAATGGCTCCATTTGATGGGATAGATCTCCCTATATCTAGACGACTGGCTACTACATTCCCGGATGAAAGATCATTTATGTGGATGACATTACGCATGACTCTTTTGGCTCAGGTGGGCCTTCTCATCAATCAGGACAAGTCTTTCATGACACCTTCTCAGGAGATTCCTTATTTAGGGCTGACGATCAACTCTGAGGATTTTCGGGTTTTTCCAGTCCCAAAAAGAAAAGAAAAGTGTCTCCAGACAGTGGAAAAATTTCTGAATCTAAACTTTTGCTTGGCCAATCAGTGGATGAGTCTTCTAGGTACCCTCTCATCCATGGAACAATTTGTCACCTGGGAAGACTTCACTTGAGACCTCTCAGTTCTTCCTCAGAGCCAGTTAGAACAGGAAAGAGTTTCTGGACTCGTTCATGTTCCAGATAATGGTGGAAATCAAGGAGGATCTTTGTTGGTTGAACTCCAGGGAAGAGACTATCCAGAAAGGGAAATCTCTTTATCTCTGAACCCTGTAACCTGAGTTCTTTCCAGGCGCGTCGAACCTAGGTTGGGGAGCTCTTTGGGATCAAAAAGTGTCAGGGACCTGGTCTCAGGGACAGCAAAACTGGCACATCATTGTAAAAATCACAGGCGATATTTCTGGGCCTACAGTGCTTCACTTCAGAAATTCGGGGGAGGACAGTAGCAGTGCATTCAGACAATACGACGGCACTGGCACACATCAAGAAACAAGGAGGAACCCACTCTTTTTCCCTGTACGAAGCAGCAAGGGACCTTCTTCTTTGGTTACATCAGAACGACACTCAAGTGACAACGCGTTTTATCCAGGGGAGATTCAATGTTCTCGCGGACGAATTGAGCCGTCAAAGACAGATCCTTTCCACAGAATGGACATTAGACCCGTAAGTTTGTCTGGATCTGTGGAAGCTCTAGGGGAAACCCATGATAGATTTGTTTGCATCCTCCAGAAATCACTGACTTCCTCTCTTCTGTTCACCAGATCCAGATCCCTTGGCATGGGCGACCGATGCGATGTTACAGGATTGGTCCAACAAGATCTGTATGCCTTTCCCATTCAGTTTAGTGAGGAAGTCATCAACAAATTCGGTCTCCTAAAACCTATCCATGATATTGATAGCCCCTTCTGGCCAGCAAAAGAGTGGTTCCTGGATCTACTAGAACTTCTTGCGGACTTCCCGAGACTGCTGCCACAGAAGCAACAACTTTTCAGGCAACCTCACTTTCCGCCGGTTCCACCGTGTCTTCTGTGACCCTAGCAGGGTTCAAACTGTTGGCGCACTGCTCGAAGAAGGGTTTTTCAAGAAGCGGCTGCAGGCGAATTGCAAAGTGTAGAGGACAGTCTTCAGATAATGTCTACCAGGCAAATGGTCCAGCTTCAGGTCCTGGTGCAGACAAAATAACGTGTCCTCTTCTAAGACCTCTGTAGCAGAAATAGCGGACTTTCTTCTGTTCCTACGGTCCACTAAAGGACTTTCCACTTCTGCCATTAAAGGATACAGAGCCATGCTTAGCTCAGTTTTCCGCCATAAGGACATTGGACTTATCATCTAACCAGGATTTGTCCGACCTTATTAAGTCCGTTGACATCATTAAGCTAAAGAAAAGCCTTTTGCATCCTGGAACTTAGACGTGGTCCTTAAGTGGCTTTCCAGTTCACGTTTTGAGCCCATGCAATCTATCTCTAAGGGATATAACCAGGAAAACTCATTTTCTGGTCGCCTTGGCCACCCTAAGAGGTCCAGTGAAATCCATGCTTTAGATGGAAACATAGGATTTTCTCAGAGGAATGCAGTTTGCTCCCTTTCCTTAGACTTTCTGGCTAAGAACGAATCGCCATCAAATCTGTGGCCTCGTTCTTTTACGATCAAGAACTTGTCCGAGATAGTGGGTCCGTCTGAAGAAGAAAGAACTCTCTGTCCAGTAAGGGCCCTTAAATTTTATCTTCACAGAACGAAGGACATTAAGTGATACTTCAAGAAACCTTGGTGTTCTGTGAAATATCCTCTAGATCCCTGTCTAAAATGCCCTGGCATTTTTTCTGAGGAATCTGATTCGAAGCACATTCCTTGGGTGAGAAGGCTCGCTCTCATCTTTAAGGTAAACCCACGATAAGAGCAGTTGCTACGTCTTTGGCGTTTAGCGCAATCTATCCCATACATCAATTGTACAAGCGATGTTTTGAAGTGCAAGTCAGTGTTTGCATCATTATTTAGGGATATCGGAGACAACTCCCGATCAGTGCAGTACCTTGGGTCCGTTTCTGCGGTCGGAGTGGTGTTGGGGAAGGAAACATAGAAAGCAATGTTGTTTCTTCAACATCTTCGCCTTGCCTAGGGTGTTGAGTTTTGGGGAGCCTGGGACTACTGTGTACTTGGAGTACCCTCCAGTCTTTTGGTTTTATGGTTGGGTATTGATGTTTTTTAATTTGATTCTTGGTGGTTATGGTGACTATTACTCTGGTTATTTTCTGTGCCTGGCAGGGGCATCTTGTACTTGCTAGCCCTCGAATTTAGTCCATCGCTGCAAGTACCCACTGCAGTAGGTCCTCAAGGCTTAGCCTTTACTGATAAGATGAGCGCCAACCAGACGCAGTATCTTTCTGTAGCAGCTCTCTTATCAGGTAGGGTTCAACAACATTGATTCAGTGTTAGCAAATTTCTATTCTCAAACTCATTACTATTAATAATGTTTTGTGGTAGATATGTCTAACATTCCACCTCCATTCAATGTGGGAATCAGCTGTAATTGCTGGGTAAGTTACTTATATAAAATGACATTTTTATAATAAAATAAAGTTTTTATATACTTGCAATAATTACATAATCGAAACCACCCATACCCCTCACTTGGACATAAGGGCATAAACAAATTGAAGCGCTTTGCTATGTTGTACCTTCTCTTACACCCAAAAGTGGGTGGGGCATGTCACCATAACCATAACAAATTAGTGGACCCGCAATTTCAAAATTTGGAGCTGCTGGTTAAAAGAAACTAATAGCTATGTAATTACTGGGTAAGTATATATAAAACTTTATTTTATTATAAAAATGTCATGTTTAAAGACTTTCAGTTTTAAACAGTCTTTTATTCAAACTCCTTACTGATAGTACAGTTCCCTCCTCCCATCCCTACTAACTTCTTACAGCTAATAGGTCAGTTGACGTGAAGAGAGAGGCATTTAATATGCACATGCTTAGCACTATAAGCTGGCTGCAAATAGGTCAGTTGACACAAACAGGGAGGATGTTCATATGTGTATGCATAGCACTACTGGCAGACTGCCATTTTTTTTAACTTGACTGAAGCTTGTGGGATTGACCACAGAACGGTTAAGTCATTAATTAGGGGTTTTATGGAAAAAATAAATAAATTTTAAGGTATTCCTTATCCCTGGGTGCAGATGCCTCTTTACCTAGTCGTAGGGGGCATGTTTAGTGTTGTTTGTATCTGTTAGAGAGGTTGCTCTCATCACATAGCAGAATTATCTGTCTTTGGTAAATGTGAATAGTATGAGGTTAATCACTTTGAACCGTAGCACCTGGCTCTCCAAGAAAGTGGTTTGTAATTATTAAACAATGGCATATTTCATTTTCAGAAGCATAGGAAATATATGTAAGAGATCCCTTGCATTCATATAACTGAAAAATATTTATATACCATGTTGTGCCTACTTGTGCCGCTTAGTACTTATGTTTGTGGTTCAGGTACTGATAAAACTGAATTTTGTCTGTGGTTTAGATGCTGGTAAAACTGAATTTCATATATGTAACTTACCAAGTAATTACATTGCTTATAGTTTCACTCGCCGGCAGCTTAAAAATTTGAAATTCGTGGTAGTGCTAGTGTCGGTGTAGGTGACTAGTCCCCGCCCACTTACGGGGTATGAGAGGAACGACTTCAAGAGCGCGATTCAGTTGTTTTTATGCTGGCTCCAACAGTTGTTCAGTTGTGAACAGTCGTCTTAAAATTTGGCTTTCGTCGCTTTTCCTTTTGAGACTCTTCTTTGGGTGAAGTACTGGTAGCCTACGGCTTTTGTATTTATATGTTAGGTTCTCTCTTACCGAGACTTAATTTTCAATTTAGGATGCTTTTTCTTTAATTTGACTTACATTATAACTAGATTGTTGACTTTGTAGACTTAGGCCTAGCCTAGTATGTCAGACTCTAGCGCTGCTAGGCTATACTCTTGCAGCAAAGGCTGCAATACTAGGCTCACTAAAGAGAAATATGACTTTCACTCTATGTTCATAGAATGTAGGGGACAAGAGTTAATCGAACATGTGGCGAATGTTCAGAGTGGGATGCTAGAAAATGGAAGGTTTTGGGGGTCACATTTAGTGAAAGTAGACAGAGACAGGAAACGTAAGGCAGCCGCTAGAGCCGAAAAACAGACAGTAGATAGCAAGACAGTATTTAGTTCTGCTGATGACGATATTCCTGCCTTACTTTTACCTGCTCCCGCTGTGTCACCTGTTCCCAATTCTCTGACTACAGGCGGTCCGCAGCTATTGGCAGGCTAGGTTATCATTGATCTGGTTTTACATCACTTGTCTAGTGATGAAAATCTGCAATTTTCAACGATTTTTGGCTCTGAAAACGCCGATTTCCACTTATTGGAGCCGATATTTGGGTATTGGCGCCAATACATAGTTAACAGAGGTGTCAATCTCTGGTTATCGGCGCTGATAAGCACTGAAAATTGCCGATTTTCAGTTATCAGCAATTTTCACATATTGTCATGCTGTTGGAATGGAACCACCGCTGATAACCAGGGACTGTCTGTATTCAGTCTACTCCTTTACCCGGCTCCCTCGCTTCCGAACCCGATCCCTTTGCCAGCCTCGAGTCGAAGCTTGTACATAATTTTGATGTTAGAATGGCGTTAATTGTGGCTACTGTGACCCAGTTGGGTGCTTCAGTGCATGTCCTTAAGGACAAAGTTGAAAAAAGTGCTAGTGTTAGTGAAGTGGAGGTGGCAGCTGCTCGTCCTGCCGACACTCCTAGGCGAAGGTCACTGGCATACTCCCCTACACCTGGGAGCAGTCATATGGGAAGCCCAAGGGAGATCAATGGTCTCTGCCCACGGGCAGTCGTCGCCTCAGTCGGACCTGTTGCAACTTCCCAGGTTGTGGCAAAGGATAGCCATTGGAAAGGCTTCCAAACAAAAGTGAGTAGGCTATCCTGGAGTTAGGCCTCCAGCCACGAGAATAGGCGTTGCTGGTGTTTCAGTGATGAATCGTGGCAACTGAAAAGTCCCGTGGTGGCAACTGAAAAGTCCCGTGGCAGACATGGTCCACTCCTCTCCAGTGCCTTACAAGAAATTTAGGGAGTCCTGCAGCAGCCTTCGTGTAGTTTCTGGGATTCCCCAGAACGCTTTTTGCACAAGTACCTTTCAGTGCCCAAGACTCCAGCTCAGACGCCTTCTGCAGACACAACAGACCCATCACTAGCTCCCATTCAGCGTCAGCTGGCGAACATCTAAAATTTGCTCAAGAGAGAGCCCCTGTTTTGTTGTAGGATGAAAGTAAAGTTTGAAGAACTTGTTCAGGGTCTTTGAAGTTTTAAGCTTTTTAGATTGGTCGGTGGGGGCCTTAGCCTGCAAGATTAAGAATTGCTCTTTGCTCCTTGAGGAAGTCGCATGGGATTGGCTGAATTAGCCTCTCTCTCTCTCTCTCTATGCAAGGGGAGTTTTGAAGAAGAGAGCTCTGGTGCTCGTTGACTACGAAAAGTATCACGGCTTCTCAGAAGTCTGCCCTATTGTGTTCTCCTCTCGATCTCCAGCACCTCTTCCCTCGGTCTATTGTCAGCCACATTTCTTCGGAACTTCAGAAGAAAAGTACACAGGACCTGTTGGCTCGTTCGTCTAGACGTGCCAGGGAGTCTCCATCGGCTAATACCAGGACCCATTCTCCACTTCAGTCTCTGCCTTTTCAAGGTGCAGACCCAGAGCCCAGTCTATGCCTAGGACAAACCTGCATTCTTGTCCCGACATTTTAAGAAGCCTTCTTCCAAGCCAGCTGCTTGGAAATGAGGATGTTTTCCTCCATGTGCCAGTAGGAACCAGGCTCCTCCATTACGGGGAAAGGTGGAGCATAAGAGGAGCAGAGGAGTGGATTGTGTCAGTGCCGAAACAGGGCTACTCCATCCCATTCAGGGAGAAGCCCCCATTAGTCAACACCCCTATCACATTGATAGCCTACTCAGTAGGATCCGAGAAGTATTCGGTCCTCTCCGATGAAGTGTCAGTCCTCCTCAAGAAAACAGCCATCGAGGAAGTCGAAGAAGTCCAGTCAAACGGTTTTTACAACTGTCTCTTCAGTGTCCCCAAGGCATCGGTGTTGGAGGCCAGTACTGGATGTAAGCACCTTGAATTTTTTTGTCGAAAAGACAAAATTCAAGGTAGAAACAAGTCACTCTGTCATGTCAACCATTCACCAGGGTGACTGGATGACTACTGTAGACATGCAAGATGCATTTTCCCACGTCCCTATACATCTGGAATCCAGGAAATATCTATGTTTTGTGTTTTGCAACAGAATGTACCAGTTTCAGGCCTTATGCTTCGGCCTTTCGACCGCTCTGTAAGTGTTCACCCAAGTCCTAGCTCCGCTCTCCAAGTGGCTTCATCTGATGGGGATAAACATCTCCCTCTTCTTAGACAATTGGCTCCTTCGATTACCGTCAGAGAGGTGCATGGAGGACCTTCGGAAGACACTTCAGCTGGTTCCATCACAGATGATTCTGTATTTGGGGATGATGATAAACTCTCAGAGTTTTCAGGGTTTTCCGTCGGCCAAAAAAGTTCAGTTATGCTTGAAGAAAGTCGATGAGTTCCTTGCCCACCAAACCTGTTCGGCAAAGCAATGGATGAGCCATCTAGGTACCATAGCCTCCATGGAGCAGTTTGTTTCCCTAGGAAGGCTACATATGAGAATTCTTCAGTTTTATATGCAGGCCAGCTGGGACAGGAAAGCTCATCCAGACTCATTCGTCTTCCTGATACCTCAAGAAATCAAGGAGGATCTCTAGTGGTGGAAGTCAGAAGGCAGGCTTTCAGAAGGGACGTCCCTTCTTCCTTCGAACCCCACCCTAGACTTCTATGCAGACGTGTCAGATCAGGATTGGGGAGCGCTTATAGGCATCTAAGAAGTGTCAGGAACTTGGTCCCAGGAGCAGATTCACAGGCACAGCAACCTCAAGGGGCTGACGGCAATTCAGCCAGGCCTTCAGCATTTTGCTTTAATAGACCTCAAGGAGCTGACTGCAATTCGGCTGGGCCTTCAGCATTTTGCTTCAATAGTCCACAATCAAGTAGTGACCATATACTTGGACAATACTACGGCCCTGATGTATATCAAAAAGCAAGGGGGACTCATTTGTTCTCCCTTTGCAGAGCAGCAAGAACCCTCCTTTTATGGGCAGATCACAACCGACCAAGTTGATGTGTTTCATCCAGGGCAATCTCCATGTCCTTGTGGACGAGTTGAGCCATCGCAGTCAGGTGCTCCCCATTGAGTGGGCTCTTCATCTGCAGGTGCGCAAGGATCTGTGGAAACTGTGGGGGAGACCTCTTATACAGTAGATCTGTTTGCGACATCCAAGAATCATTGTCTACCAGTCTTTTGCTCTCCAGTTCTCCAGTACCAGACCCTCTAGCATGGGCAATGGACCCCTTTCTACAAGACTGGTCGAACAAGGATATCTGCACCTTCCTGCCATTCTGCATGATATGAGAAGTCCTCAACAAGTTTCACAACCACATGAACATCACGATGACCCTAGTGGCCCTGCTCTGGCCACGGCAGGAATGGTTCCCGGATCTTCTCAAGCTGCTGACAGACTTTCCGAGGTTGTTACCAAAACGGCCAAGTCTGCTCAGACAACCCCACTTCAGGTGGTTCCACCAAGGATTGTCCGTCCACTCTGGCCCTGACAGCGTTCAGACTGTCAGGAAACTCCTCGGACAGAAGGGGTTTTCAAGAGCAACTTCAGAGGCTATTGCCAAGTCTCGGTGCTCCTCTTCCGACAAAGTCTATCAGGCCAAGTGGACAATCTTCAGAGCCTGGTGTAGAAGACATGACATCTCATCTTCTAAGACGTCTGTAGCAGAATTGCCGAATTTCTCCTGTACTCGAGGACATCTAGGGGTCTGTCCTCCCCTACAATCAGAGGGTACAGGGCTATGCTGAGTTCAGTGTTTCAGCACAGAGGTATGGATCTCTGCTAATCAAGACCTGTCTGATCTCATTTAATCCTTCAATACCTCCAAATCCAAGAGGCAAGAGGCCGTCTCTTGGAATATGGATGTAGTTTTGAATTGGCTCTCTGGACCCCGTATCGAGCCACTTTGTTCTTCTTCGTTACGAGATCTTACCAGGAAGACCCTCTTTCTTGTGACATTAGCAACTGCCAAAAGGGTCAGCGAAGTGCATGCTCTTGACAAGAGAGTGGGATTTCCCCAAGGTGATGCCATATGTTCCATCAACCTGGGCTTTTTAGCAAAGAATGAAGACCCAACCAAGCCCTGGCCTCGTTCCTTCACTATTAAAATCCTGATGGAAATTCTAGGCCCAGATGAAGAGAGAGTTCTATGCTCAGTGAGAGCACCGAGGTACTACTTGTACAGAATAGAAAAGATTCAAGGTCCTACGAGTAATTTGTGTTCCTTGGTTAGAAATAAATGAAAATAAATAAATAAAAATAAATAAATAATAAATAAATGAAAAAAAAAAATTAAATAAATAAATAAATAAATAGTGTCCTATCAAAGAACGGCTTGTCTTTCTTCTTGAAGGATCAGATCTCTGAGGCCCATTCTCAGTTGGAAAAGGGACTTCAACGTCCACCAGAGCTGAAGCTCATGAGATCAGAGCTGTCTTCACATCTTTAGCCTTCAAGGCTGGAATGGTGTTGAGGGAGGAAGCATAGGAAGCATCTTCCTTCCTTTTCTCTTCGCCTTGAACTTGGGTGTTGAGTTGTAAGGAGAGCCCGGGGGTACTTTGTACCTGGAGACCCACCAGGCTTAGCTTTAATGGGTGGGTGTTGTTTTTATATATTGTGGTGTAGGTGATGCTCGTATTCATTGATTCTAGTCATTTGGTTGGTCAGTATGTACCCAGGTCAGGGGCAACTGGCTTCTTGTATACTCTGTTAGTCACCGGGTTCATCCCTTGCTGCGAAGTACCCACTGATGTAGAAGTGCATCTGGCCAACTCGCCACACCCTACGTGGTAAAGATGAGCACTGCCCAGAGGCAGTATCTACTTGCAGCAACTCTCTTACCAGGTAAGGAACGACAGGCATTGTACCAATGCTAATTTTGCTATCGTCTAACTCATTATCATCCATAATGTTTTGGGGTAGTTAATCCATATATCCCACCCCCCATGTCAATTTGGGATTCAGCAATGTAATTACTTGGTAAGGTACATATACAAGAATGACATTTTATGTAATAAAATAAAGTTATATATACTTACCAAGTAATTACAAATCAAGCCCTCCCTCCTCCCCTCATATGGAAAGAAGGGCAAAAAACAACTGAATCGCGCTGTTGAAGTCGTTCCTCTCATACCCTGAAAGTGGGCAGGGACTAGCCTACCGACAATAGCGCTACCACAAATTTCAAATTTTTCGGCTGCCAGCGAGTGAAACTATAAGCAATGTAATTACTTGGTAAGTATATATAAAACTATATTTTATCATAAAAATGTAATTTTTGTCCCAGCTTTTTTGTTAGGAAGTTACTGGTTCACAATATTTTCAGTTTACTTAGAGATAGACATGAATGCTACAGGTTTTTGAAGATATATTGTTTCATTGCTGACTTTCTTGTTGAAGATGTTTTAAAACTTTGAAAACTTTTTTTCCATGACATAATTTTTGGCAGTCTTTCTGATGTTTGGTTTTAATTTGCAGGATAACTGTATTAGAACAGTGCCCGAAGAAACACCTAAACCAAAACGACCCCGGAAAAAGAATAAAATGCCCATTTTATCACGATATGGAAAACGAAGTAAAAAACGCCGGAGATCTTCCAATTCTACGAGTTCCATTATTCCCTCAACCAGTGTAAGACCTCCAATGGCCAGTCAGTCTTCACTCTCCTCACCTCAACCATCACCCTCCACGCCGCAGACATCCCCCCATTTTTCTACTACATCCTGTACAGGTAAAGTTGCAGAAATTGTTTTCATTATAGTAATTTTGGCCAGGCATGCTAATTTGTTTTTTGGTAATGTCTCCCTGAACTTATTTTGTTGTTATTGTTATATCTCAGAATTATAAGTTTTATTTGTTTCACCACAGGCCCATTACTTTTGTTAACTTCTTGTTTGCCACAGAATTACCCAAGTGCCTCAGTCTTTTTAAAAGGCAATTAATACTGATACGACAATATTTATAAAATATTTTTAAATTTCGCGCAGGCGCAGGCAGCAGCGTACAGTCAGGCAGCGAGAGAGACCAAATTACAATAGACCAACTTCTTTTACTCCGTCTCTTTATCCCATCTTCCAGTTAAAAAAGTAAAAGAGAATGTTGATAAAAATATTGTCAGTAATGTTACTCTCTTATGTAAATGTGTATAGCCATAAACAACCGAATGAGAAACTGTTGTTTTGCTTATAAGCGAATCGAATAACAACAGCCATTTTGCTTGTATTTCAACCATTGTACGGTAATAAACAGTTACCATAGTTATAGTACAAATGATGTTAAGTAGAATAGGACTGATATATTTTTACATTATACCCTTATTTGGTATAGGTAAAAGACTGGCAAGGAAATATACCGCCAAATTTAAGCTGCAAGTTGTAGCTGAAGCTGAGAAAACAATGGTCAAGCTGCTAATGACTATAAATTATTGTGCATCAGCAACATGGATGAAACTCGACCGTAATTAAAATTGGAGAGAAAGTATTTTAATCAAAACTACTGTGCATGAAAGTAAAAAAGATAAATACGTAAAGCTCGTATCATGATGAAATCAAGTGAAAATAGCGAACAGAATCTTGATTTTTTTTTTTACACAAAACAAACATGCCCCCAAACCGCCAACATCATCTGTTAACGAAAAAAGTAGCTAAATTAATTTCACAGTGAGATGTATTTGTTATATATTGACTTAAAAACAATTCGTATAACGAAAAATAACCTTCCGCATATAAATAAAGTATCTAGAGACTCTTTTATGCTAACTAGAAGCAAGAAAACACTCTGAACTGAATTAAATACTGCGAAATAAACTTACCATGTAATCGATTTCCAAACCAAATCATTGATTGCTATGATCGCAACTTATAATACAAAATCAGTATAAGAATATATACAATATATTATTGGATACAGTGAATTAATGCATAACATTTTAAAAGATCCATGGAAAAGATACATATTCGTAATGATGCTTATATAATACGATATGTAAATATAGAATACAGTATAATGTTGGCTAGGCTATCACATATGTATATGATATACCATAGTGTAGGCTAAGCTAATTCTTGTTTGTTATTTAATTTCTCTTGTTTTGAATTATCATAAGTCAATCAGCATGAACCTCCAGAATTAGCTGATATTACTATACTGTGTATGTGTAGAGTATACTTTATAGTGTAGGCTAGGCTACCATATATGTATACATGGTACTGAGTACCCTAGTGTAGGCTAGGCTATATTCGAGATACGTTTTTTCCAACATACAATGGGTGTTTTTGGAACCAAACCCCATCGTAAGTAGGATAATACCTGTATAAGCATTTTTAGTTTTTTTATGTTTGAACTTTTAAAATAGATAGTTCTAAATGTTTTTAGAAGTGTTCTAAGTATTCGCAGGTGTTAGCTATTAGAGGGGGGGGTTTGGTATGCGTCCCCTGCAAATATGGGGGGTTTACTGTATATAGGGGTCTTGGATCAGGTCGAATTTTCATTGGCTACCTGAGGTGATTCTCCTCGGGCGAAGTCTCCTCTCACGCAGTGATGGTTGTGTGTGCTCTTGCGTGCGTACGCTGGAGTGCATGTTAGAGAGTTTATTATTAGGAGGGTTGCTGCCTGCAGACGGACGTTCTTGATTGGTTCGCTCATCTGGGGTGCCAGTGGGTGCCACCCTTCGTGCCGACGTCAGGAGGAGGAAGGTCTCCTATGTGGTATTGAGACTCAGCTTCTCTCTCCCTATGTGTAGGACTTCCAGGAGGCATAGGTGGTAATGGTCAGTCGATTGATATATCCATGTGTTATGGATAATGTCATTCCTTTTTATTCTCAGGTTATGGGCAGTCCTGGCATGATTAAATATGGCGCCCTCCTGGGCATGACAGGAGATCCTCTTGGAGAGGCACATGGTAGTCATACCAATGTAAGAGACGGGGCATTTGTATTGGTAGACTACGTTGGTTTTCTTCAAGGGATCCTGCTTTGGTGAGAGGCCTGGCTATTTCTTATCACCAGGCTGCTGGTTTTCTTATTCCTGTAGAATGTGACAAGTTTAATCTTCTTGGGATCAGACGGGCCGATGTTACCTTCAATGATGGTCCTGAGGGCGCGTTCATTTTCTTTATATCCTTTATGAATTTTCCTTGGTAGAAAAGTTTGATGTTATCAGAGGTGTCGGGTCGAAGTTCCTGATGGTACCATCTGTTCACGGCTCCTCTAATGCACTTGTCTACTTCAGGATTTGTGTGTCCATTATTGATGAGAATTTGGGCAGCACGTTCCAGCTCTCCATGGGTGTCAGTGCAGGAGGAGCAGCGCAAGAGAGCTCTTCTGATGAAGGCATGGATGGCAGATTGCATATATCTCCTGGGCACTCAATTTCTCCATTAAGACACATGCCCATGTTCATAGGTTTCGTGTACACCTTCGTGATGAAGCATTCCTCCTGTTGCCCGATGAGGACGTCAAGGAAAGGGAGGTGATGATCGTAGCTGTATTCAGTTGTGAAGTTGAGACAGCTGTGGATGTGGAAGGGATGCCTCAGCTCTCTATTTCTTCACTTGTTTTAGCGTTGACGAAGGTGTTGTCGATGTACCATACACATATTTGCAGCCTTCTTATATTGTTAAAGACCCTCTTGACGGTGCCCATGTAAAAATTCGCAAAGAGGACCCCTAGGAAAGAACCCATTGCTGCGCCGTTGATTTGGGTGTACATATGGCCTCTGTGGGTGGAGAAAGGGGCCTTTTTGGTACATACCTCCAGGAGGGCATGGAGGGTGTGCTTGGCAATGTTCAGTGATGGAGTAGTGGGGTCCCTATATACACAATCCAAAATTATTTGGATTGTTTCGTTAACAGGAACGTCCGTGCAGAAGGACTCCACATCCGTTGAAGTAGTGATTCCTCCGGGGGGCCGTCGCTCTAAGGGCTTCCAGGAACTCTGCGGAGGACTTCAAGCTGTCATCACCAGGGACATAAGGAGTGAGGATGGTGTTGAGGCTCTTGGCTAGCTGGTAAGTCGGAGCTGGGATCTGGCTAATAATGGGACACAGAGGGTTGCCTTGCTTGTGTGTCTTCACATTCCCATATATGTAGCCAAGGTCGTACTCGCCCACTATCGTTGGTACATCTAAATCAACGGCGTAGTCATGGGTTCTCCCCTAGGAGTTCTCTTCACTAATTTTTACATCGACACCGTTGAGAAGAGGGTCTTTAACAATACAAGAAAGCTGCAAATGTAAGTACGGTGCATCGACAACACCTATATTAGCACTACTTTAGAATTGTATAATGATTGGTAAAACTAAAAGAAAATACAAAGATTCCTGAAGAGTTTATGGTAATTTTTATAAGCCTCTTTAACCCAATCTGTTGGGTTGCAGAACTCAAAGTAGGCCAATGATGGGTTGCAGAACTTGAAATGGGCCAATGACAAATCAACAGTTGATGTCAGTTCCTTATATAAGTGGATTGTTGTGACTGTTGTGTTCAACAAAATTCTGACAGTAAATGCCAGGGTCAGAAGAGGGTGGAGAGAGATAACTCATTACTCATGTAACCCCATTAAGATAAATCTGCTGATGATAAGGTTTGTTTAGGCCTCCATTTATTTGGTACTTGTAAATGAGGATTTAGCATATATAGATAGTTTTAGTACATATTTTGATTTTGACATTTTGAAGTGAATACTGGTTACTTATATTCAGATTCTCTGGCTGAAGCAGAAGAAAGCGAGTTAGAAGATGACATGGAAGGCATGAGTTTAGATGCTGCATCCCGATTGCTTGACCCAAGAGACCTTCAGGATGTATTGAATCGTATCCCAGATCATGAATTAAACCAGCTCTTTGATGCTCCAGGTTTGTGTTTTGTTGTCTTTTGATGTTCTAGTTGTATCCACAGGATAATGGAAGATGATATGGACAAGTGCATCCAATATATTTCAAAATGGTTATTTTCTTTATACTCTGTCAGTGTATAATTTTTTGTTGCTGTAATTGATTTTAGATTTCCCTGAGAAGATGCTAGCTTTCCATGTTTAATTATGCATCACTAATATGTGACATAAAATGAGTATTAACTGTTTAACCCTTTAACGCCGAAGCCCTATTTACAAAAACGTCTCCCGTATGCCGGCGGCGTTCGGTGAGTTAGCGTCAGCGGAAAAAAGTGTTTTCAAAATCACTGTCATTGCCGAAGTTTAGTATGCAACCATCAGAAATGAAAAAAATAGCATTATCATATATAAATATTGGAATATATGACAGCGAAAAAAAACTTCGTATATAATTGTATACAAATCGCGCTGTAAGCAAAACGTTAAAGCTAATGAGTTAATTTTTTTAGTTGTATTGTACACTAAATTGCGATGATTTTGGTATATAACAAATTTTAAAGCGATCAAAGCAATACAGAGAAAATATTATCACAAATGATGTATGAATTAAACGCTGGACATAATAAAATGTTTTTTAAAAAATTCACCATAAATCGAAATATTGTACTAGAGACTTCCCGTTTGTTGAAAAATGAAGCTAATTGATTGAATATTACTAGACTGTAAGTGTTTTAGCTTACAATTGCAGTTGTGTTTTAGCATAATTGCGGTTTTCAACCATTTCCGGTCAAGTTAAAAGTTGACGAAAGTCGAATTTTTCTATTTATCGTGATTTTATGGAAATATTTCAAAACTGATAAAAGCTACAACCATGAGTTATTTTTTGTTGTATTGTACATGAAATTGCAACACATTTCATATATAAAACTTTTATGTAACGACTAATATAAAACAGTGCAAATATTAAACGTAGACGAAAGAATTTCTGAGATTAGGCTGAGTTAGCGCCCAGACGTAAGGAAAATTTTTTTTTTTTAAATTCACCATAAATCGAAATATTGTGCTAGAGACTTTCAATTTATTGCAAAATGAAGTTAAATGATTGAATATTACTAGAATGTAAGAGTTTTAGCTTACAATTGCGTTTTTTACCATTTCGTCGAGTTAAGTTGACCAAGGTTGAAATTTTGGCAGTTATCGTGATTTATGTGAAAATATTTCAAACTGATAAAAGCTTACAACCATGAGCTATTTTCTGTTGTATTCTTACATGAAATTGCGCATATTTTCATATATAAAAGTTTATGTAACGACTAATGTAAACGATGCAAACATTACGACAACATGACTAAATTTCTTCTGAGATGTTCGGCAGAGTTACCCACGAGAGCGAAGGAAAATTTTTTTTTCAGAAATTCACCATAAATCGAAATATTGTGCTAGAGACTTCCAGTTTGTTGGTAAAATGAAGGTACATGATTGAATATTACTAGAATGTAAGAGTTTTGGCTTATAATTGGATTTTTGACCATTTCGGTCGAAAGTTAAAGTTGACGGCTTGAAATTTTGGCAGTTATCGTGATTTATATGAAAATATTTCAAAACTGATAAAAGCTACAACCATGAGTTATTTTCTGTTGTATTCTACATGAAATTGCGCACATTTCCATATATAAAATTTATGTAACGAGCGTAATATAAAACAGTGCAAACATTGCGACAACGTGAAAGAATTTCTGTGGCGCGGACGTAAGGAAAAAGTTTTTTAAAAATTCACCATAAATGGAAATATTGTGAGACTTCCAATTGTTGCAAAATTAGGTTTTGACCATTTCGTCGAGTCAAAGTTGACGAGTTGAAATTTTGCAGTTATCGTGGGTTATATGAAAATATTTCCAAACTGATAAAAGTTACAACCATGGGTTGTATTTCTGTATTGTACATGAAATGCATTACATTTTCATATATAAACTTTATGTAATGGCTAATATAGAACAGTGCAAAAATTACGACAAAATGACGAAAGAATTTATGAAATTTTTCTCGCTGAGTTAACGTAAGGTAAGAAAATTTTTTCAAAAATTCACCATAAATCGAAATATTAAAAGGAAAATTTCCAATTTGTTAAAAATGAAGGTACATGATTGAATATTACTAGAATGTGTAAGTATTTTAGCTTTCATAATTGTTTTCGACTACTTTACGAGTCAGTTGACAGTAGATGAAATTTTGTAGTCGAAAGATGTCGGTATCGGCCCACTCGCACCCAACAGACAATTTTAGTCGGATTTACGATACGCCCAATAGGCGTTTAAGGGTTAATATAATAATGATAATAATAATAATAATAATAATAATTAATAAAACCCCAATTATCTGGACTGATTGGAAGGAAAATTTGTGCAGAATTGCCAGTTGTTTGGAGTAAATGGAACTATTTCATAAAAGCTAGCCCAGGGTTGCTGATTAAGATACCAAGTGTTACCAAAATGTTTTTGCTTTTCTGAAGGATTATAATACAATCTAAAGATGTTTATGAAATAAAAGAACCATGACATTTTTGTGTTTTACCAGTGCAGTATGCCTACCCTAACCCAAGCTAGCCTAAGTTTGCCTGTAAAAGGGGTTTTGCATTACCAGAATGGTATGAAATTAGGTGAAATGTAATGTTTTTCATCTTTAACCTTAGGGCAAAATCAGCTGGTTGAATATAAACAATCTCATTATCTTTCAGCAATTATTCAGTAAGTTTTTATTATGCTAATTGCATTTTGTGTTAAAGATTTATTTATTGCATTATATTTTCATTGCATTTTAATGTTTTATTCATTTATGTTATTAAGCAGTTATTTAATACAGGTTGAATAAAGAAGCTAAGAGGCAATAGGCCTGGGTATTTGACTAGTATTTTAATTTTCATTTATTTCACCTGTACAGTCCCCGGTTATCAGTGGGCGTTCTGTTCTGACAATGTGACGGTAAGCGAAAATCGCTAATAACCGAAAATCGGTGATTTTCAGCACTTATCGGCTCCGATAACCGGATATCGGCACCTCTATTAGGTATGTATCGGTGCCGATAAGTAGAAATAGGTGATTTTCAGCACCAAAAATTGCCGATTTTCATTGCTAGACAAGCACTGTAAAACTGGATCGCTGATAACCGAGCCCACTGATAACCGGTGACTGCCTGTATTGAATTGTTTTGATGGATTTTATCATGTTTAAGTTGATGTTATAGTATTGATGTATTTTTTGCCTTAAAAAATAGTATTGATGTATTTATTGCATTAAAAAATAAGTTCTTAACTTAATTTCACTGAACACAGTTTAAGAATAGGAAGTTCAGTAGTTATTAAGGTATAATTTAAAAGAATCTTATAGTTTTAACACATTTCACAAAAAATTGTCAAACTCATCTACTTAGTTCTAAAACACCTAAACACTTAGTCTTCCCTAAGGATGCATAGGCTGTGTACAAAACTAACTAACTATTATTACACTTCCCTTTCGCTTATGACTCTTATAAACAATTATGTCTGTGGTAAGTGGCAGTGACTCAAACGGTAGGCACATAAATGTTTAAACTTTTTTGTGTTCAAAGATGAGTAGCTCTGACAATTTTCAAGGTAAGCTGCTCAATTTTGTTTCATTTTTCACCTGAACAATTTTTCTGTATAATGGCAGAAAAAATCCTCCCCAAAATCATTTTTGTGCAGGTTGAATAATGAGTAGCAATGACAAGATATAAGAAAATTTTGGAATTGTCCGCCCCAAAAAATTTACCAAAGATAAACTGTTTGTGATAAAGTCTGCTTTTTATCCATAGAACACCCAGTAAATTACCTAGTTATTGCAGTTTAAAAAGTTGTAATTATAGCAAGGAAAATATGAAAAAATGTTTTCCGTAAGAAAAGTGCCAGTCACCCACATGATACGCGCAAAAAATGTTTTGTCTTTTTTGTTAAAAAATATGTAACTTGACAGTTTTCATGGTAGACTGCTCAGTTTTGTTTAATTTTGCAGCTGAATGATTGCCTTATACAATGGCATAAAAAATCTCCCAAAAATAACTTGGTGCAGATGAAATAAAGAGTAGAAATTACCAGTATGTTAAAATTTTGCTCTTTCCCCAAAAAATAATTTGCCAAGGTAAATATTTAGGATAAAGCCATTGTTGTAAATACATAGTATATCGAGGAAATCACATAGATATTGAAATACCAAAAAGTTGTAATTATAGCAAGGAAAATATAAAAAATTGACGAAGTAGCGTTGCATTGTCCGTAAAAGTGATAGTCCCTCACGCATTATGCGCAAAAAATTCCTTTTACTTTTTTCGTTCATTTGTTCACAGACATGTAGCTCTAACATTTTGCAGCTGAATGATTGCTCTGTACAATAGCATAAAAAAGGCACCCGAAATAATTTTATGTAGGTGGAACAATGAGTAGAAATTACAAGAAACAAGAAAACTTTGCACTTTCCCCCCCAAAAAAAAATAATTGCCAAAAAGCCTCTTTGTGATAAAGATAGATTACCCAGATAAATTATGTAGATTTATTGATGCAAAAGTTATAATTATAGCAAGGAAAATTATGAAAAAGTGAATGACGAAGTCACTTCACATTTTCCATAAAGAAGATGATGTAATTATAGGATTAAAATCTAAAACTATACAAAACAAATCGACATAATATTCTATATGTATAAAAATTATCAAGCACACTCCCTGAAAGTGATCCTCATCGTGTGTGCTGGTTTATGCAACCTTCATTTATTTATTTATTTACTTTTAAGTTTCTGTAAGTCATCAAAATGCAAAAGGACTTAAATTTGGATGACATTTATGTCAGACATCAGTAAGTGAAAGGGTTAAGAGAATACTGTTCTGTGCAGTAATTCTTTTATATTTCAAGGTTATAGAATTGTTAAAATTGTAATGAAACAATTTTATAATTTCATTAATGTTTTCATAATGAGAATTGTATGACTAAATCAGTTGATCAGATGTTAGCAAAGTGATCCTAATATATGTGTTAAAGTAATTGTGTTATATTCAATTTTCAGTAGATTTTAATGGTCTGAATGCTTATTGTTAGTACTGTAACAAGTTTTTTAATATATGGCATCCAGCACTGTGTAGGTAAGACACAGGAAGCAAGTTTTATTTTAAACTTTCTGAGTTTAATTTAGTTAATCAGTATTTGGTTTTTATTTAATCTTACTGAATTTTACAGATGTGTTTCTATGATTAGATAAAAAAAATTTTGAAATAGGTTGGCTCATTTGTAAAAATATGCAGCAAAACCATTTGCTAATCTGTAAAGTTGGATGAAAAGTATTTGGATTAGGTTTTTCTGTAAAGTTTTCCAGTGAAGATTTAGTGCAACTACTGTTAACTGTCCTTGTGAGAGGTGATAATTTTAATGGTATTGAATAACTACCATTTAGTGAATAATTCAAAATCAAGGTAGATTATTTTTTAGATTAAAGTTTAGACATTTAAATACACTTAGATTATTGTGGAATTTAAGAATGTTACTGATTTTAGATTATTTATCCAGTCAGTATGTGATTTTTTTTTTTTTGGCAGAAGGGAAGAGTGGAGAGTTTGATGGTCATTCTGATGAGAAAGAGGACTTGGAAGGTCATAGAGAGGGAGATGATGATGTGCGGCGTCACTGTCCACCCCACTCTGTTCGTCCCTCAGCTGCTAATCCAGCTCTTATAGCAGCATCGGCTACAACCATTACCACCTCAGCTACTCCACCTCTGACAGAAGAAGGCACTACACTTAGCTTAGATGAGTCAACCTTAAATGAGCTTGTTGCAGGCAACATCCCTATTGACTCTATCATTTCCTCCTCATTTAATCAACAAGAACTTAATACTATATCACAAGCCCTCTCCAATATTGTTCAAGAAAATAACATTAATTTAGCTGAGTTTGATTTGAGTGCCGGCCATTCATTTCCCACCACTGAGGTGGGAGGTGGGTGTTCTGTAGTAGATGTGAGTGACAGTTCGCTCATGTCTCAGACTAGCGATGCTACTGGCCAGACTGAATTTTGTGAATCAGAAACTCCAATAGCAGAGTGTAAGGGGAATTTATTGAATCAACGTCCTGGACTCGTTACTGACACTGCCACTATTTCTCCATTAAAGTGAAGTGTCTCCTTGAGAGCAGTTGTTGTGTTGCTGTCAGTTGCAATTTTGACTGCATTGTGACTGTTAAAGCATGAAAGTGTATGTGTAAAGAGGGGTACTGGCTGGATATTTAGCATGTTTCATATCAGTGGAAAAACAAAAAAGTAAATACCTGCCAGGAAAGGGATTTGATTGAAACCTTAATAATAAAGTAAAAGTTTTTCTTTTGCATATGTAATTACATTAAAGGCTTTGTGTGTATATTAGACCAACCAAAATATAATGATATATTCATTAGGACTGTATTGTCTTGTATATTTTCTTCTTTTTTTTTCCTTTTTTTATAACGTACGCCAGTTGAGTAACTGAATTTATTATTGTCATTAGTCCACACAAAAATGTTGAGAATTATCATTTATAGCCGAAGTACTCTGATTCAGTGTTATAATTTCAAGAAGCTCTAGTTCATATTACCCGGTATTACCATTGTATCCAGATGAATATGGAAAGAAAAAATATACAAAAAAAAAAATTATAGTTGATGTGCCCTTTCCCATGGTAAGGATGTCATAGTCAAGGTTTCAGCCATGTATTGCATGCACCAGTGCAGCTTTAATACAAAGTGTCACAAATATCTTCATAAGGAACTGTAGTTCAACAACGTTTTCAGTTCATTAATGACCCTCGACTTGGGTCTGTTCAGGGTGTAAAGTGACTTGGTCACTAAATATGCATTGAATAAAGGAGACACGTCTTACGACCTCCCTCCATTAAATGTTCATAGGCTTTGTGATTGAAAGGGAAGCATTCCCTCCTGGTAATGCAGCTGGAGACTTTTCACTTGACATCCTGAAGTGATAATGGAAAATTGAAATTCCTGCATCATACTTTTTCTTTTTCTCGACATACAATACTTGACATCCTTTGTTTTAGTAGCAATGGAATCCATGAATGGTTGAAAGTTTCCAGCACTTGTCACCTGGTATTTACACTATCAAGATTTTAATTCAGGATATGGTTAGATGAAAAAGAGGGCAGTGTTAAAAGAATGTAGGTTCATAGTGAGTACCTGTTTGTGTATTTGCATGACTGTAAACAATACAGCATTATTACTGTAATAGCTTTTTTTTACAATGACAATGCACAGATGAAGGAATCTCCTATTGGTTTCTGTTGCAGAAGGAAAGGTATTGCAAATATGCTCCTGAGTATCATAGTGAAATGTTTGAAAAATTCTCTGCATGGGACAGATCTATTGATATCACATTCTACCTCTATTTACAATGCATGATTATTTTCTGGGTGGCAGTGGGCCTATAACAGCAGTTATATCATTAGAACTTTGTGAAAATAAGTTTTTGGTTTTACCATAAGCTGCAAATTAAGTAGCTGCTAAGTGTTTTGAAATTTGTAAGCTTTATAAAGAATAGAAATTTTAAGAAGTTAGTCAACAAATAGTCAAGGTATCGAGGAAAGTAGATGAGGTGTACTCTTACACTTTTTTTTTTTTACTGCTCATTTTTTCATAATATTGTATATTTTGTCATAGCTTTGTCTCTGATTATGTCTGATGTTATTCTCATATTTTTATAGAAAGTTGGATCAACATAGGCATCAGGGGAATTTGGTATTCAGTTGTTAATACAAAGTCAAATTAATGTGGTTCTGCTCCTTAAGTTTGTTCCTTTAATAATTATTTTTTTAATAGGAAAATAATTTTGTATTTTTTTGTATGATTGTGTGGAATTGGGAGATTTAGTACTGAAAAAATTATTAATAGTTTTAGGAATAAGCATAAGGTTTCCCTTGCACTTATCAGCATGCAGTTTTACACATCCAATTTGGTTAAAGTGGGTTTGTTAAAAGCTCACAGATTTTAGAACAAACTAAAGTCAGACTTCACTAAGGTGTGTTTTTGTATGTGTATGAGAATTGGTACATTTATACTCACTTTTAACAGATCATCTCACTGTCAAACATAGACTGAGCAGGATGTTGATGACAGAGTAAACAAATTGAAGATGAAGCTTTACCTCAGGACTGTACATTACACCCAGAAAGGTTCGAAAATGGTAGCTTTAGAATGTCCTTTGCCAGTTTTATTTTCACTTAAAAATTACAATAATTTTCTTTTTAAAATACTACTTTTTATAGACAAGCTTCATAAAATGCACAATCAGTGTTTACTTAATGGTGAATGAAAAATGTTAACTTCAGGTTTAGGTGGCAAACCAGGACAGAGAAGTTCTGTACATTGGAATAACTGCAAGTGATAAAAAAAAAATGAAGAATCCCAACCCCTGTTGCTGATATGTAAAAAAAACCCTTTTGGTATTCGGAACTTATTTGCATATCATTTTTTCCAAAAATGTTGATGAGAAAACAGAAATTATAGGGAAGATTCTCATTTGGTCATTAGCCTTGATTAAACTGTAATGGGTAAAATATCAATATTATATTAATTATACCCCGGGTAATTTTTATTATATCGTCGGATTGTAGTGCTTTTAGCAATTTCACTAAATGAAAATATGTCGCGAAGGAGCCTTCTTTTGTTTCATACTTTTTACTTAACTCTTTGATCTTATGTTTTAAGGAAAATCATGTGCTATCTGTAGTGTTTTTGACTTATGTGATAGCTGATTGGCCAAATGAGCACTTAGTTTACTGTTTAGCAAGGTAGGATTCTGTGCTGTGAAGCACAGGGAAAGTGGTAAATTCATGAGTTTTTAATTGCTGATACTGTATTTATTGTTATAATTATTATTTTTTCACTATTTATGCAAAACCTCAAAAACTTGTCCAGTGGCAGAATATCCATCCTCCCAGGGGTAGGTGTAGTGTGGGGTGTGTACTGTGTAAGAGAAGTAGCAACTGTACTAGTAGATGCCAGAAAATTTATCAACCAGCACTGGATGTGAGGTACTGTTCATTATCTCTGTTTTTTATAAATGCAAACTTACAAAAGATTAAAATTTACAAGCAGGATTGCTTCGAGGAAAGTATCTAAACTAAGCTTATTTCAAACTTATGCTTGTGTCCATAGGTGAGGTAGTGTGTTGTGGTGGTGCAGTGTGGCTGGAAAAGGACAGGACATTGTTTATTTCACAGCCGGCTTTGAACAAGGTAAACGCAATGCCATATTTTGAATCTCAGCCGTTAGATTGTAAAGATGGCAGTTCTTTGTAAGATCATTGGTAATCAACGGTTGAGAAAATTAAAAATTTAAATGGTTTTTTTTGGATTTCATAAAATTTGTAATGGTGAGAACGAATGAAGAACCAAAAAGTCATTCTCTCATTAGCGTAGTGCAGTAGGTGTCAACAACAATATTACAGTATCATATTTTAATTGCAGACTATAATCTGTAATGGTCAGTTTGTGGCCTGAGGGATGTTACCAATCTGATGCCTTTTCTCTTTTTTTTTTTTTTATTCTCAAAGTCTAGCATTTGATCATTGGTAATAATTTAGTGTTACTTTGGTGACCTTAAAAGTTGTTGGTTTTTTATTTTTTATATTATTGAAATTTCTATTGTCTCTTTAACATGTGTGAATATTAAAAGAGAAAATTAAATCACAGACTTCCACGAGTGATTGATCCATCTTTATTAGCACCAGTACTTTTGCGTAAGGAATTAAAAGATTGAATGGTGAATGCATTGATTGTGCAATTATTTCCAGCAATATTGTTACAGAATGTTTCACATAGTTTCCATGAGTACTATTAATTATTAGTATTCTTCCCACTTAGGTGTCCAACTTTGTTTAGCTCCAGTGTTTACCTCATATGGATAAATCCTTCATGCTCTCCCTGTGGCAGTCTAAAAATGCGATTCTGGTCTAGCTAAACAACTCTGTAATAAAAATCATCTGCATAGTAGCTGTGAGCACTTATTGATTATTTTGATTATGTAGTAAATAGAAATACTGAAGGACTCTGCATCCAGATTAACAACAAGGAAATCATTACCGAGATATGTGGAATATTAGGCAGTTCTTATCACCTCCTGTTACGATAATTAGCATAAAACTATATATAGATAGAAAATGGTATACAGTATTCACTGTCACAACTGCTAGATTATTGAATTAAACAACTAGGTTTCTGCCAGAACTAGTTCCTAGAAGTAAAATATTTATTTATACTAAGATCATGTAAGGATGTATACTTATTTTTTTCAAGCTTTCAGTCTTGTGTCAGGGAATTCTGCTTTTTGAAAACACTTGTTTTAAATGAAGATAGTGTCAGTTTACGTAGATGTGAATTAGATAAATACGTGCACCTTTTCTTTGTTTGCAAGGCTCTTAATATATGATAATCATTTTGTTCCTTGTTAGGCAGGTAATTAAAATTTTCAGCCATCCCTCAAGCATGCAGGCTTTATTTGGTTTTTTGCTGATTAAAATCTATAGAGTTTTTTTTTTTTTTGTGTGACTATTTTTCTCTTATATGGTAGCAGGAAATGCCAGTTGCTATGATGGTTTTGTGTAACAGCCTGAAGCTTAGATTTCGTTTCTTTATATTAGTAAATCGGCTTTGCTGTCAGTATTTTTAGCATCATGTCAGTCTTGAGCACAAAGAAAACTAGGATCATTTTTATTTTTACAAATCATACTGTAAACTTTAATTTTGATAGTACATCTCTTGACTATACTGTATCAGTTTAGTTATAATAGGTCATTATGCTTGAAGATTCTTGAACCATTACAGCCTAAATTAGAATATTCAACACAGTATTTTTCTTTTCAAGGAAGATAAATTTTTGTTATTAAATATTCTTTGCAGTTATTATTATTATTATTATTATTAGTAGTAGTTTAGTAGTAGTAGTAGTAGTATTAGTAGTAGTATTGTGACAATCATATCCTTGAGGATTTGAACTAGATAGTTAATGAGACATCAGGCCAGCTGTATTTCCACTCATCCACAAAAGAATTAAAAAGAAAGGAACAGAAATGCTGCTACTTATATATTAAATCATAATGTGCCCACTGCATCCATGTCTATGGTTTTAAACCCTCCCTGTTCTTACTGCAGATAAGTTTTATGAGCCTGCTATGATTTCCAAGTACATGCCACAGCATATCTGGTTCTTATTGTTTTATGCCCACTGGTTTAGTGGATATATGTTTACTAAGATTTCCAGGTAAAGTTGGCTGCCTATGATAATAATAATGATAATGATGACTGTTATTTTTAGTATTGTTATTACAGTAGTAGTACTGCAATAACAACAGTACAATTAAGTTATTGTTGGTATTGCCTGCCTCAGTATTACGGTAAGTTATTTTGTAATACTGGAATTGATAATTTTGATGATCTACACACTAGCAATTACTACTTCTTAGGCATAATAACAGCTGTTCAGGTAATAGAATTCAAAAAGAAGTGGAGTAATTAAAGTCAAATTTAGGTTGGGATGGAACATGGGGAAATAAGAGCAAAATCAAGTTGTTGGAAAAGAATTTTACTGTCATGAAGGAAGTTGGGATATGCTTAAGAATAGCCAAAATCAGCTTCTTTTATTGTAACATCTGTCTTTGGGTGGCGTTAAATAATGTTTTCGCTCATATTTTTTTTTCCACGGGATTTTATTTTGAGTAGCTTTTTTTTCAAAGATGAAGCTTTGAGAGTAATTGAACATTATGGCTGTGATGAGGAAACAAAGTTCCAAAGCCACCACTTTTGAAAATGAGCTTCAACATTATTGCCCAGATGACCATTGAGATAACTCACTAGCTTTTGGAGCTCAGACAACAAGGTTCTAGTGGAAGTCTTTTGTTGAAAGAGAGCTTGTGAAAGGTGACCAAACAAAGCTCTTGGGGCAGTGGTCTAAATCGTATTACCATTGTCGGAGAAAAATAGAACATGGCTGATAGTGATCCTGGGTAACTGCTAACATCCAGACAGATCACTGTTCCAATAAGAGAAAAACAAATATCAAGCACATGATATATTACTGTCAGACATTCAGAATCGTTAGGTCCAATGTCGACTCTCTTGAAGCAGAGAATGGAGCAGCAGAGGGTAGGTTTAATTAATCAATAAGGCCATAGCTTTGCGGGAGTTCAGTAGTATAACCCAAAGTTTTATAGCAGTGCATTATATAAAGCAAGTTTTTTGAGTGTTCATTGCAGTGAAGTTTCTACCAACAGAACGTTGTCATGTTTTGCATATAAATTCAGAAAATTTTGTCAGATCTTCATCAGATTCAGTTTTAATGTTTTTAAAAAACAAAGTTGACAGTTGAAATTTGAATTTTATAATCAATAATAGCAAACCCTTTGGGCCATGCCTCTGAGGGTTGAACATTTTACCTTGGTCATCTGGTCTAACTTGTTCTCGCAGCTTAAGCCCTATTGAGGCTCCTTCAGCTATTTATATCTTTGAATGGCCCATTGGATAATTGGTTTTGGTTCTTGTTTTTTGGGTAAATACTCTTTCTGACTCAACCCACCCTGTTTTTCTGGGCTTGGGAGTGGACTGAGTTGGGCTGGCTTGCCTTGAGAAAAGATTCAGCACAGGTAAACACTCACCAAGGGATACAGCACACCAGGAGAAGGGGAGCTTCATCCTTCCATGTCATTTTCACTGTTGTCTCGTTAAACTACCTAATAATAATGAACATTTTATTTTTATGGTACAGTGATGATTGTTTCATGATCAAGGTTTTTTGTTAGTTTTGATATGCAGTAGTAATGCAGTGAGTCTTTAGATGCCTGATGAACTATTACATGACTGTTAGATTTTCCTGTTATTATATGAAATTATGCTTGTGCACTAAATTATACTTTGTTTTTATTAGTTTAATTGTATAGCATGCTGTTATATATAAATGTACAGAATTCTAAAGACTACTGTATTGGTTCTAGCACCTGCCTTTTAACATGGAGTTCCTATTTTAAATTTTTACAGGGATATCAGAAACTTTCGTAGAATGACTTCCTAAAAAGTCGATTCAGTGTTATTCTGGAATATCCTCTGATTTTGTGGGTGCGTAGCATATAGGTTAGCCAGTCCTTCCCAATATGAAAGACGACAACTTTAAATTGGAAACATTTGCTCATGATGTTATTGTTTATGTGGACAAGTTTTATTGTTTGTGCCTATGTCATGCCCCTTCTTTTTTCACTTGTGGTCAGATAAAGAAGTGCATTTCCTGACTACTCATGATAGTATATGCAAGCATTATTTTAGGCAATCTTTAACATTTATTTTGGTTCCTTTCACCATTTCTGTGTGTCGGAAAGTTCTTCTAGCACTCAAGCCAAACCTAAATAATTATCAGGGTCTTCTGAATAATAGGGAGATCCTGAAAGCTGCTGGAATGGTTGGTAGAACATTGGGCTGCCTCTGGCCCTTCAGCTGGTCACAGAGGCTGGTACTTGCTATTGTGTGGATGTAGGTAGCCAACAGAATTTAGCATTTCAGGAGGAGAAAACTTGGGGAAATAGTTATCCAGTAGTGCTGGTGAGTGCTTTAATTCATCCCCATAGATGCAGTTGTCTCAGCAGATAAGCTGATTCCAGTCGGTCTTCAAAGTATCCAGGAGATTTAAGTAAATCTGGAGTGCAGTGGCAGAGACATACATTCCTTAGGAATGTTACATGCTGTGGCACAGCGACTAAAAGCATCAAGATATTAGGGGTAACAGGCTTCCAAGATACATCAAAGTTCAATGACAGAAAAAGGATCGAGAGGCATGAGCACGGATTCGTAAGGGTTAAGTGCAAGTGCTTAAGACAAGTTTGGGAAAGAGATAAAAGTACATGCATACAAGACCCCAAGTTTTTCTGCTAGATGACACAGTGACATAGACAAAAGTTCTTGAAACACAGGAAAGACATCTAGCACTAGCAGTGTGATTGTGACACGAGTGGGAATGCCTCAGTGCACTGTGATAATATAGGTTTCTAAACATGATTTAATTCAAAGGTGTGTCCAGATTACTGGAATGGAATGGCAGTACCCTGTATTGCCCGACACCCTGTGAAAAGGATAAAACTTTCCAGAAATCTGTTGGACATTTTATCAGCACTCAGATGTACGTCGTAGATGTAGACAGAGATGATGGTCATGAGCCTTGCAATGCAACTCTCTTGTTGGATGTTCGACATGGGCACAATTATACCTCCAACATTTAGATAGGTGCAGGGAGGCAAATTACTTGTTTACTCACGATTTTATTCCAGTCCTATCCTTGCCGTTTCTTAACACATTAACTCTTCTTAGTACTAAACTAAATTAGGCTTCTGTGGTAAACAAGATTGTATTCCTAAGGGTGCAGACCCTCTTGCTTAGCAACCAGTTTTACCAACATTGTTTCCCAAGTTTTGTTCCAGGTCTATAGCTAGAGGGGAAGTAACAACAGCATTACCCACCAGTTCCTGAGTATGCCTGATGGTAGCGTCCTCTAACTAACTACCTGATGGGTACAGGAAACCCTCAAAGTGGACCCATGGCTAGTTCATGGGTTACAGAAAGGGAATAGGAGTATGCTCTCAGTAGTTCCTGCAATAATCATCATCTGTAAGAGTTCTCTTGTGGCACAGGATCTCTTCAGCATACATACAGAGAGGGTTCAAGACAGTTTCCTGGGGTACTGCAGTGGGATATTTGCAATAGAGCACTAGGCTTGCATGAACAAGGTCTTTGGTTTGATCCTGGCCTATCTTCACCAGTCAACTCACCATAAATGTGTACCAGCATCTGCTGGGAGGCAAAGATGAGCAGAAAGGAGTCAGCCACCCTTCTGTGTCATCTTGCAGCCTAGTAAATGTACCCAGTGTTAGTTGATGGTACAACACTGACTGACTGGCAGATCATCTAGACACTGATGCACACCTAGAGAACCCCTTAAGTTTTTTCAACAGACAGCACCCTTCACATCAGTCAGGGATGCAGCCTTGAAACTGAAGAATTCCCATGTAAGATTTAAATTTTTTCTACGGCTAGGAATTACACGAGGCCCACTTGAAAAGGAGAGTATCCTCTTTTAAATAAGGTTTCTGTGCTTCTGCCTTTCCACAGTATCTTGTGTGGTAATTACTGCCTTGAGGGATGCATGCTTCATGCTACATTTACTTGAAATGTGTCAGGCATAAAACTCTTTGAGGTTATCTTGCCCCATTAGAGAAGATTTTCCTCTTAGAGAGATGTAGTATGAGATCTCATTTGCTAATCCCAGGGATTCGCAGCAACTTACAGAGCTGAAATAGCAAAACAAGCAGGGCCTAGAGTGGTGAGAGAAAATGCAGTGTATTAGGAGGAGTATGCATCGTTTCCTTGTCTTGAAATGTTTCGCCCTTTGCAGAGGCTTCAATTAAGGGATACGATGTACACAGTGTGCAGAAAGGAAGGAATAAGGTGCTCCTGATAGTATTATGATACAGACTGTTAGTCTTAATTGATGTCATATACATACCTAGACAGACATTTTAGAGAAGTAATTAACCATATCATGGGCCTATTGTTATTGTTGCCGGTACTGTGATTAAGGAAATATGGAACTAACATGAATAAAACAATGGTTAATACTCTATAAGAAGACCAAACACAGTCTTAAAATTTGTTTGTGCAGGCTTTCTGGAACAAGAGATCCATCAGGGAACAGTAACTGTGCTTTCCATTATTTCTTGAGCTTTATCTTAGCAACTTTTGGCATGTTTCAGAAAGATATGTCACCTTAGTGGGCAAAAGAATATTGATTTTCGTTGGGGAGCTGTAATCTGGATATTTTCCAGTATATAGGTTATGTTTAGCACCTTAGAAATTTAAGTTTTATCGGTAACAAGTACTGTAATCTAGAAATGGTCTTTCACAGATTTTGAGCCCCAGTTTTACTTTTTCCCCATATCTGATGATTTTTTTTTTATAAGGCATATAAAAGAATTCTGATTCAAATTTAAATGGTTTCCAGGCTGAAATTGTACTTGCCCATGGGCAATTTGCACACACTGGAAAAGGACTGTATGTTGGAAGAACTCATTAAAATTTGACGACTGTGCTACAAATATGTTTGCAGCCGAGTAATATTTGCATACTATATAAATTTTTGGATTTTAATGTTTATTTGTTATAATAAGTTGTAGCTATTTTGTTGGTACTGTCATGTTTCTAATCATCCTTGCAATGGGTAATTTTGATTTTTGTTTTATACCTGCTGATAACTTAGATGGTGATTGGAATGCTGTATTTATACTGTACCTTGTGTTCCCTGTGGTAGGAGTTAATTCATCCACTTCTATGTAGAGTTGTTACTGTATATCCCTCATAGAGGTATACCACTGGGTCAGTTGACACTGTGAATGAAGAGTTAGAGGAATTTATTTCTGGTGATAGAAATTCATTTCTCGCTATAATGTGGTTTGGATTCCACAATAAGCTGAAAGTCCCGTTGCTAAGTAACCAATTGGTTCTTAGCCACGTAAAATAAGTCTAATCCTTCGGGCCAGCCCTAGGAGAGCTGTTAATCAGCTCAGGGGTCTGGTAAAACTAAGCTATACTTACTTTGACACTGTGAAACACCAATGATTTGTACATATGTGAAGTAATTGATACTAAGTAGTACACTAGCCTTCCTCTATCTTATATATGAGATATTTATTGATTTTTAATTTTTTTTCTTGTGAATTGGTCTTAATAAGTCAGAAATTACCTTTGCTATATTGTTGTTTTAAGCATTTTTTTTTTTATTGATAAAGCTGATGGATAACCAGTGTGCTAATGGTACTAAGCAACAGAAGATAAGGTTTTACATCATATAATATCTGGGACAGTCTGATAGTAAGGTGATTTATTATTTACAACATTGCAGACATCAGGGGTATCTGTTTGTACGACATTTTCTTTGAGCAGACCAAAGATCATATAATTTTGTGTATAATATCAGCCATATTTGCCTCTCTAAGACTTGTATGTAAAGCATTAGAAAAACATAAAATGTCAATATTTAAATCATGTATTTAAAATAGAAGCTGATCAGTTGATTCATATTCAGTTATATTGTATATCATAAGTGTTTTGTATAAATCACGTCAAACACCAGTGTTTGGGAAGTCTCAGCAAACTGGTACTGATTCCAGTTGCTTTGTGTGGATTACTTGCTGCTTTGTTCTCTCTCCTTTAGTGTCTTCTAACATACCTATACAGTTTCTTTAAGTTTACATTGCTAAAAGTTTTACTTTTTACTATCATTTAAGAACAAATCCTTATGAGAAGCCCAATGAGTTGTTATATGTGTGACCTGGTTGTCCTGTTAAAACATTTACTAATGATGATGATAATGATTTAAGCCCTAAATGAGTTGGGAAACGAAAATACAAAGTATGAATCTGTGTTTATGAAAGAGTGCCTGAATTACATTTTGTATCTGCATTTAATTATGTTTGGCATGAAGTAACAAAGAAAACATTCATAAAATTTTTATAATTTTGCTGAAGTAATACGTCCCTTATCAACCCCCATCCAACTTTCAGAACATTTCAGAGGTTGAGGACCCATAAAATGTTCTCTTAATTCTTCTCGAAAGGTATATTTGGTAAAAAATCTGTGGCCTTTCTTGAATTTTACTTTGCCCAATGTCTGACTAGAAAATAAAAGAGAGAGAGAAAAAAAAAGGAAGGTGTACACTTGACAGTCTATCACCCTTCCCTCACTTCTGTGCATGATGGTGTACCTTTGTCCCAGATTTGATTGAAATTTTTTCAGCTGTGTTGGATTTCTAGTGACATTCTAACAGACAGCTGATGCATAAACAGAGGAAAAACTATAGTCCCAACATTGTTGTATAGGGTACTAAAAAGGGATGCAGTACTGAGGTAGTAAAAATGCATTAATGTACATCTGTCATGTACTGTATTAAAAGATATATGCAGCATGTATCATGACTTAAGCAGTAAGTTTAGTCATGATATATGAGAACAGTAAAGTTATCATAAAGAATGCTTTAATCAGAGGACAGTGATACTACTTAATTCTATGTATTTTTACCATCTCCCTCACTCTTACATTTTGTTGGCATTGAAATGGTTGCCACACTTGTGCTTTTCAAAATATCTATTTGTGTTTGTCTCGGCGAGGTCATTTAAATTGAAATCCTGTGTCTCAGCCAGGTCATTTAAATTGAATTCCTACCTTTCCCTAGTTTGCATAAAAGCAGAAACTCAAGTTATCAGGTGAAGTTTGATACTGAGGGGCAAGTTACATGGATCTACATTGTTTTTATTCTAATTTCCCAGAAGGTCATGACTTACGTCTTGTGGGCACTTCTACATGAAAGTTGTATCATGTTCTTTGTACATAAGACAGTTTTTTGTCTTCAAAACAGTTGTGTCTTCTAATTAACAGATAATTTGAAAACAGAAACTTCCTTTTAAGTCATTGAGATCAACTACTGTGCTTTAGGAAGACTAAAATTACATAGAGCAGTATCGAGTATGTCTAGCTGTGTAAAACTATAGTGTATGTTGTTTTAACTTGAGCTTTTTGGTTAAAGTACTGTCATAAGTATTTTTAAACTATGGTTTATACTTGTTTATGAACATGGTTATAGTATATTTTTAATATTTCAATATTTAATAGTATTGTATACAGACTATAGTTTACATTATGCAGACCTCCTGACCCAGTGGATTGACATTTCATATTGCTATTGAAGCCAATTTTAGAGGAGTTCTGCCATTGCACTCTTACCTCACCATTCCACTTATAGGCTAGCATGGGATTACAGGCCTCATTTTTCCAGTGTTGGCAATAGGACATATGTAAAACTGTATGGGTTGAATACTTTTGGTGTTGAATTTGTTTTAAGTTTAATTATCTTTTTTGCCATTCCTCAAGTCCTTTTTTGAAGGCAAATATTAAAATTTTTTACTTTTGTGGTGAGCAGGGCTTCATTTCTAATAGTCAGTCTGGCTTGGCTAGGCCGTAAGTAGAAATGAGAATTGTTTCTTTTTCAGATGATGAGGCAATGTTAATCCATGGTCTTTACTGATTATAATTTATTGTAAGCTTCACTGCCTATTAGCTTAGGTGTCATTTTTTAATTTGCATTAAGAATAAGTACCTTTGTCATCATACATTAACTAGATAGTAATTAGTTTTGAATTGAATGGTTTAAGTCAGTAATGAAGTGATTTGTCTTTATTATAGATAATATTGCTTGTATCAGTTGGAATGGTTGACTGGGTAAAGTCATGCTGAAGAGTATCTTGTATATAAATCAAACAGATTAAGTACTTCATTGAGTTCATAAATAATGAGTGATATTAGTATTTGGGAATGAACAGGAATTTTACTCCTAAAATGCAGATGTCCTAAAGAAAAAATGTCTCAGTTAAACACCACATGTTGACTGGATTAACATTTATCCAGCCCTCAATATTAACTTAAGGTTTAGATTTCCACATGTGAGAAATGAGAAACTCCTAAAGTAGGTGAGATAGTGAGGCACTATATAAATTTTATTTTACAAAAGCCCCTTTGTGAAAAGAGAAGTATTGTAACCAGGGAGGATTTGTTAGCAGAGCCAGAATCAATGCCTTTTTTCCTTTCAAGGGGCTTGTCTATTTCCTTTGCATAAGAAAGGGCGAATTTCTCCCATATAGTTGACTTCCATGTTCTTCACATTTATAGACTAAAGGTTTGAAATTGAATAGCTTCGTAATCTAAGTTATTTTCTAAAGCATGTTCCTGTATGCATAGAGCATAGTAATAAATTATATGCATATATGAAGCATAGTTTTATGCAAATCATATAAGATTTTTCCAAAAACTTATGTAGTGAAATTTTGAATTAATGAGGAGAAACTAATTTTAAAGGTTGGCTCGAATCTTAAACCTGTCTTCTAAGAGTTATTCCACTTTTTGGCCTCTTCCCCAGATTAAATTATTCCACTGGCTCAATCCTGAAAATTAAGCTTGTGTAAGATTACTTTCATTTTACAGTACTTTTTATTCTCTGACCCAGGTCAGAAGTTTGAGGAAGACCAATGCATTAAAAAAAAGAATTATTACAGGTGTTGTATCTCTCTCTCTCTCTCTCTGACACACACACAGGTTACAGTAACAAAAAAGGTGAATTTGATATTTTTTTTTTTATCCATGTCATATGACACCATCCTTATTATTGAGTGTAGTATACAACAAATGTGTGCTTTTGAATTTGTTGTTTTGTTTGGGATTAAGGTTTGCAAAACATGATGGTTCATATTTTCTGTTCTTACAACTATAGATAAGCTATGTAACTTTGATCATATAAGGACTGATTAATGGCTGTTGAACAAAGTTTTGTTATATCTAATATTTTATATTTTTAGAAAAAGAGATTTGTTTGGCACTGTAGATGCACATGTGGATGTGGTGGATACAAATCTGAAAGAGCTTGTATCTGTACATAACTAGTATTTGCACATGTAGTACGCCCTGCAACCTTGATAACGTGAATGTTTTCAGTTGATTTTGTTGTGGCTAAAACCAAAGATGAATTGTTGGCCTTTCACTCCTGTCATTTTAATGGGAACTAGTTGGTTTAGTAAGAATTAGCAGGATTTATATTTTGTCTTTAGTTATTACTAGGTATCCATACAGTAACAGATAATTAGAAATTTTTACTTTTAGGTGGTTCTTTTTAACACTGAGGATCATTCCTATGTCCCTTGAGAGGGAAATAGTAAGTTCACAAGCATAAGAGCAGGAAATTTAAATTGCCCACTTATGGAAGTAAAATGATGTTATGGTTATGATTGTAGATCTTGTGTAGGTAGCTGTCAGGTCAAGTGCTTGTAGGTTATATTTTGCAATGTTTAGTAAATGTTAAATTTTAAGAAGATTTTGTGGCTATGGAAGGTAAAGAAATCCTATCATAAAAGTAACATACAAGGAGCATGAAATGGTATTAACTTTTGGAGTGAGGTATGTATATGAATACAGAGTTATTATGTAATGAAACATTGAATATTTTTGTAAGCAGGAATTGTTTGTTAATCTTTACAAATGGCAAGTAATTATGCTCTTGTACAAAAGTTATGACGTGTATTGCAAATTGATTTATAGCACAAAAATTCTCTTGATTCCTCTGATCCCTTTGACTGTGAACTTAGGACATCACTGTCAAGGAAAATCATGGTCATAATCTGGGATCAGCAAAATATTAAGAAGAGTCTTTTAAGTTCCTGTCAGCATAATTTAATCGATAGCAAGAAAACTTCCGTAAAGATTAAGATGATTTGCTAGAATCTTGTGCTGTTCATCTAAATTCATTTAAATTGCTGTGGTGCATAAGTGCATGAAAACAAACTACAGAATATTATATTAAATTTCACCCAAGATTGGATCTTACTTTAGGTGTGCTGGTATAATTGGCACTAAGGTAGTGCATACATATATTGCCACCTAAAATATTTGAAAGAATTGAAATAAAATACTGACTTCTTAGCCACTAGTAGGGTATTGCTGCAAATGGTTAGTAAAGAGATATATATTTTTTTTTTTTGTAAATTTTGGTTCTGCCAGTACTCATCTGATCATAAAAATTTTTTTTGTTAATTTGGTTTTTTAGAAAGTCACTACATATATCATACTTTGTAAACTAGTGTATGTGTCAAGTCTTGCAGTAATAAAGACTGAATCAAAACAGTGATGCCTTGTAACAAGTAACATTTACTAAGAAACACTCCAAAGCAAAGAAGATTTTCCTTGAGCACTTAGTATTTTGTGTAAATTATCACTATAGAGTAGTTTAGCAAGACTAATCATTTAAATGCATGGGATAACTTAGGGGTTTTTTCAGTAAGACTCAAAATCTTTGTTGAGATGAAAAAGAACTCAGGTTTTAGTGAATATGAAACAAGACAAAACTAGATAGAATTGGACATTAATGATTTTGTTCTGCAAGTATTTCTTGTAAGTGATTTATTACTTCATCTGTTTTATGATGTTTAATTCATACAAATAGTATGATTGATTGTAAAATGGCACTCTAGGTAGTGTTGATGTAAAACATTAACCTGTTGAAGGGGTGATTTTAGTTGTCAGGGAAAGTTAAGTGTTGCTTGATTTTTATTTCTATATGTGTACCTGGGACTGAAGTTCATTGGAGTGAGTCTGTGAATGTGGTACTGGAAGGACAAAGAAAGTGGCCAACAGAAAAACCATTATACTGTAAAGTAGTATTTGATGCCATTGCAATTACTCATTGACCATGAATGTTACTGATAATTTTTTAATTGGGAATAAAGTGCCAAAGTACAGATTATGAAAGGAAGCCTCATCAAGTGCTATGTAATTTGAACCTATAGTGTAGATTTGTTAAGTGCTGTGGAAGAAAAGATCCATTTTTAGAAATAAATTGATATCTTTGGAGTATCAGCAGCAATATCAAGGGTGGAGAGGAAATAGTTAGGGGAAGAGAAGCCCATTTTAATATTTTCTTGTTTTTCATGAATATGATTTGGTTTTTTATGAGTATGATCTGGGAATGTCCCAGAATATTATCCCAATACTGTATTATGAGCTTAAATGCCATCAGATTTGTGTTTGCTTATAACTATTATCCACCACTATAATGTGAATTGGGAAATGGTTAATTTGGGTTTGAAATACACAGAATTTTTACCACACCCCAACGTTTCAGATGGAAACCTACTAATGCCTGTTTAACATAAGTAGTTTGGGATTGAACGTTAGACACACTCACCTTATATGACTCTATACTCAGTTTCATGTACTGTATATGTATATATCTATATATATGGAGTTTGTGGTTTTTTTTATTCTTTGTGGGAAATATATAACCACTCATTACTAATCAAATATTTATCTGGTGAAGTATTACCATGTCTAATAAATTAGGGACAACTTTATAAGGTAAAAAAATTTTATAAAAATCTCGTTTTAACCAATATTATTTAGCCTTTCCAAACTAATGAAACAACTCTAGATTGAATAAAGCTTCCAGCTCTTGAAAATGCTGTTAAGAGTTTGCCTCGACTGCCATGATTTACAGTATACTAAGTAGCCATCATTGTGTGGAAGTGGTAAGAAGCTAGTAACCTTCAAAGAAGTCTTATGATTAAAGGTACCCTTGAACACCATGAAATTCATTGAAGGTAAAGCCCTTTCAGGAGGATATAAATTATCTTGGCAGTATGCTACACCTTATTCCAAATTTTGGAATGTCCGGGAAATTTTAATTGTTTTGGTATTTCAGTTTTAAAGTTAGGGTTACATATTTTATGTGGAAATTTTTTTTGCATAAGAACAGAATTGTTTTTGTATTTATCTGGGTATGGTTTGATAATTATTTGTTTGCTATTTGTAATGATATTATATTTACATTGGAAAGAAATAGTACAAAAACTGAATACTGTATTTAAAAGTGGATTCTCGACATGCATGTACAGAGCGTAGGTATGTTTTATGAGACTGTAATACAGTTGTATCACTTAAAAAGAGGCATATACCACTGTAATTTGACTATCAAGTACTTTAGATGATGTTATTTGGCACTTCAAAAGGAAGCATTTTAAAATGTGTGTTTTTGACTTGCAGTATTTTAGTTACTGTACGCTGTGTTGGTTAATGTGGTGGTGCTGTGTTGAGAGTTGCTTTTTGCAGATGTAAGAAACTTGTGTAAGAAACTTGATGCTTTCCAAAGTCTTGATATATTAGATGTGCTCTTTTGGGAGGAAGTACATTGTACATTGAATATTAATGGAATACATTTATCTGTAATCTAATGTGATAGTCATGTAATACTTTTGTTTTGTGTTTGCTTGCAGACTGCTGCATCATTAATGTTTAGTATTATGTATTTATTTATTGACTGAGGGTATATAAGATGTAATGCAAAGTAAGGAGCCTGTATCATCATAAAGATACAGTGAGTGGTGAACATTACTCAGGTCACTATGTTATCACAGCTGAAAGTTGTAGTACCTGTGTGTTCCCAGAAATTCCCATTTTTATTCTTTGTTTCTCCTACTCCACATTCTGTTTTTCTCTGCTTGTGTGCTGAGAAGTATGCATGCCTTTACCCTATTTATTTCATTCCATACTAGGAAAGAGGCTTATATTTTTAAGTATTTTAGCTTTGGAAATTTTATTTCCTTTTTAAAATTGCTTCAAGGTGGAGATGTATGGGAGGTGCTATTATTAAATCATTTTAATATGAAATCATCTCTGGGGTGCATGAATGGATCTTGTGTCAGTTAGACTGGCTTGTACACAGTCTCCTTAGAAGTTTTTAATACACTTTAACTTCTGATAATAGCACTCCAAGTCCTGCTCACACTATGTCCACTGAATGTACTTTCTTTGAAGGTTCACTTATGAAATTTTCTATAGTGCAAGATCAAGATTGTAAGTACTAAACTAGTAGAGTGTCAAAGTAATGAACCTCTCCCCCTCCTACCTTCAGTACTTATTCTCATTACATTTTGCAGTATTATTGTAGCAGTGTACAGCATTCATACCATTCACACTACCTTACCCAGTTTGCCCCTCTCACATTGATTTCAGTCTTTATTTCTGTATTTATCTTTTCCACTGCCTGAGGTCAAACTGTTGTATATCTTCTACCGTCAATCAGCTTTATTATTATTTTTATTATTATTATTATTATTATTATTATTATTATTATACTATCATTTATAATTTACATTTATATTCTGCAGTATTTTGTTAGTATGATATTGTCATTATTGTGAACTTATAAACCGAGTTAGATGCGCTGCTCCTTACTAGGTTACTTGCTCCTCGGCGGGGTATTTTAAAATGCATAAAAAGAGATAACAAGTTATTGTCAAATTATGTGAAAGTTTCGAGGTAGTAAAACTATTTTTTGTAAGTTTCTGTTTTTCTGTCCTAGCATTTTGCTGTATAAATTCATGAATGACCAATGTAAACTTGGTGGACATTTAGTCTCTGAATTATCCACATACAAATTTGTTTTTGTGTCTTCTACTGTGTGCACTTTTGTCTTGAATACCAAGCTGGTCTAGCTTGTCTTCAGTTCCCTTTTTTCACAAATTTTTGGCCCTTCCTACTAGTCATTGTCAAGCTACTTACACAGTATATATTCACTAAATTTCTGACTTATCCAGTTATTAATTTTTAAAAAGCTTCAGTTTAGTAAAATCAAACTTATTACAATCCCTCTTCAGGCCAGCCCTAAGAAAGCCTACTTATGATAATTATCTTAATTTTTATAGGTCTCTATTTTCCAGCCTCTGGACACCATAATTCTCAGCAACTTTCTCATTTATTGTATGATCTTCCCACCAAGTTATGTCCATGAATCTTGGCATTTTGGTCATACCTCTTGAAACATGTTTTCTTTCCAAGTGTCCATGTTTGCTGTGTATAGCAGTACAAACCTTTAAACTATCCAATTTGTTTTGTAGTCTTATTTACCAGTATTCTGGCAATCCCTTTCCTCTTAATCCATGTTGCTGTCACTTCCTACATTTTCAATAACTTTCAAAAGTCTAGTATAAAATTTTTTTTTTTCCCCAATGCTTGCTCTCCCACTACTACATGGTGCTGCTGCTCCCTCTTTTTTAGTACACAGTACAGTACATTTTAAGTTCACCCTACACCTCTCCTGAAGCTTCCACATAGCCATTTTTGAGTTACCATAAGCTTGTTTGTTCCTACAAAAATTCAAACATCGCTGGAAGAGTATCTTTCATTGCAAGGTTGGAGACTTGTCACTAAACTAGGTAGTGTGATAGTTAACTGGTGGTTATGGAGAGAGAGTTGGGGAATGCCCCTTACCTTCCTCCTGTCACCGAGAACATTTTCTTGAGCTTTTGTGTGTTTTATTCCCAAGAAATGGTGCTATATTCAGAGGCGTGAAGGGTCTCAGTTAGTATAGTGAACCTTCTTCCCCTCAGTTTTTCTTAGTGACCTCACCACTGTGTAGCCCTTCGTTGGCTGAGTCGGTTGAGCTTCAGACTGTCACTCGATGGGCCGGAGTTCAATTCCCCCAGCCGGCTGATGAAGAGTTATTTATTTCTGGTGATAGAAATTCATTTCTTGATATAATGTGGTTCGGATTCCACAATAAGCTGTAGGTCCTGTTGCTAAGTAATCAATTGGTTCTTAGCCACGTAAAATAAGTCTAATCCTTCGGGCCAGAACTAGGAGAGCTGTTGATCAGCTTGGTGGTCTGGTAAAACTAAGGTATACTTAACTCACCACTGTGTAATACCTGTATCTTCCTTTCAGAATCAGTAGTGTTGCTATTGCAGGGAAGAATTTACTGTTGTTGGGAAGTCTGGTGCATGAGGTAGCCTTCAAGTGTTAGCCTGTCATTTCTTTCTGCTGAACACCTCCCTACTCTTTCCTTGAGTACACCCCTCCTGGACGAAATGTGGAAGTCGTGAGGTGGGGGATCACACATTTAACCATATTGCAGTTTTCTGCTATTGTTGCAACTACTAGGAGGTCAATGCTGTTGAGTTTCCAGTAGTGGTCTTCCTTCCAGTGGAAGAAGCCCAAGGTCATTGCCTACTGCAACTTCCTCAGTGAAAGAGAGCAAGACTGAGCTAGGAGGGGAAGATGTGTAAGGGCTCTCCTGTCACCTCCTCTTCCTTGACTCCTTTTTCATCCTCCTCCTGCAGGAGGAAAAAGAACGGGAAGGGCAGAAAGCCTCTTGTAAGAAGTTCCACAGGGGTTGGAGTGACCAAGTATATGGCTTACGCACTTTTAGATGGGAGCTCACATGCTGTACTGTTCTGTTCCATCAGAGAGGACAACATCTTGCTTTTGTTTGATCTGAGAGATGTTTAATTCCAAGAACCTGTCCCTCAGAACTCTTGTTAGTACCTCCACCTTTTTCTGCAACAAGACTTGTGCTAGTTCAAAGCTCTCTGATTCAGACTGACAACAGCCCCTCAGGTGTTTCTTCAGTTTTTCACCTTGGTTTTGGCTAGGGGCTGAGAGATCTTCTGTTCAGGAACTTCTGTGACTGTTATTGGTTCAAAAGCAACTACATCATTTATATATTGCCTGTGAATTCCTGATAGAGATGTGTCATGGCCACACAGAATTTTTGTGGCTGGGAGAGCTCTTCTGTTTGGGAGATTTTGCAAATGTTATTGGCTCCTAAGCAATGACATCATACAACATTTTGTTTAAGACCTGTAAGTGGTTGGTAGAGATAGGTCATGATTATGTCAAAAGTTTCTTTTTCTCGTTGGCTTCTTATGAGGACCCTCAACAAACCTCAGCACCTCACTTGACCAGTTCACTATTTGGTGACCTGTACATGTGTGTGCAGATTAAACTACGCACTACTAAGGAGTCCTCCCCCCCCTCACTCCCCTCCATCTACCCCACCTCTGATGGATAAGTCTAAGTGTGACGATAAATTTACGAGTGCTTAAATTTGCAAACAAAATTGTAGGTTAAATATATGACATTTTGAAAAACAATTTGTATTGTTCCTGGGCATACAAACCAGACCCTTTTACAAAGTATCATTCAGATGCGAGATGGAAACCGGTTGAAACTTGGTAACAAGGTAGTTAACAGGTGAAGGTAGGAGGTGAGTGGAGTATCCTTCACTCACCAACTGTCTTACTTACTTTCCCTTTAGCCCCAGGGACTGAGAAGAGTACTAAATATAAAAGGCTTTGGTTTGTATACTTAGGAAAAATACAAATACCTGTATGTTATTTGTTCTCATGGGAATACAAACCATTTCCTTCTACATAGGAGACTTACTCCTTAATGGGAGGTCAATCCCCTTCAACTAACTAAGAGCTGAGAACCACCACAGAATTGCCATGATCCCGGTTGCCTCGCAAGCAAGGGAGATAGTGACTCCTGAACCCCTACTGGTCTGGTGTAACAGTTGGCAAGAGCAGTAAGACCCTGGGCCTGGATGCCCCCTCTAAGGCAGGAGGGTGTTAATTGAAGTAAGGAACCATTCAGAAAACCATGACATCTGTAGGAGACCATGTCTGAAGGCAGTTTGATCCTGGTAAAACCCAGCATTGGGTGCCTGAGTAACTCTTACATAGTCCTCTCTCCCTTGCTATAGAACAGATGACAAGTAAGACACTGCCACTCAGCTGGGAGAAGATGCCCGATGTGCAATCACTTGTGTCCTGTTCAACTCCAGCATGTACTCCAGACCAGGTGTTGCTCTCAAAAGAAGAAATAAGGATGGAATGAAATCCAGTCATAACACTTCCACCTACAGACTTACACCTGGCTTAGGTACTTCGGACAAGGTACTGACCTTGTCCAAAATGGAGCTCAAATGACTACACATTTTGGACATCCATCACAGGTCTCAAAGAAAAAGTGTTTGGGACATGAATGACATCCCTTGGATAGAATAAGGAATGGAATCTGATACGTCAGACACTCACCCTCATTACCTAGAAACCCCAAAATTTCAGCCAAACAGTGTGGGAAGGACTAATGTTCTTGGCTTCAACATCATTCACATGGGAAGGGAACCAGCCTCCTGCAGTCAGAAAAAACCATACGAGGGAGTCAGTGATGATCTAAAGAACCCATACGAAGCCAAAAGAAAGAATTCACAGAAAACTTCCCAGCACTAATGGTATTAACGAAAGAAGGAAACACTCAAGCTGTGGGTGTGGATAACTTCAAATATTGTAGTACTGAAATGCACAGGCTGGTATAGCAGTATCTCATCTGGATCTCCACCTTACATTTGGAGGGAAGGATTGAGTAAACCCTCAAACTCTTGCCAAAAGAGACAAGACATGAGCTACCACTTCTATTGAGGAACGATGGAACGAGAGCAATCTTCACCCCATTGAAAACCGAATGCAATACAACAAGCCAAAAGACTAGCCCTAATTATACACTGAGGCCAAGAAAGGACAGTTAAAGACACTGTCCAACAGCAGAATAGATTCTTGAGAGATGCTTTCATAATGCTTAAATCACTAAGAACTTGTCACTCAGGACTGAAATTCCTAGGAGACAGAGACAGTCCAACACTTAAAGTATATACAGCTCCACTGAAGAGGAAAGGCCTAACCCAGTAAAAAAAATATTTGCTGAAAGGAATAGTCCATTATCTGCTAGGTATAAGCTCTGAGCAGAGTGATTCCCCAGTCTATGAGACTAATCATAGAGGACAATCCTTCCCTTGATGCATATTCATTGAAAAAATTACAAGGAACGCTATTAAATTCTTTGCTGACCCATGAGAAAAACAACTCTTTAAAGTGCTGAGGTCTTTACACATGGAAATGCATTCAGCGCAGCTGGAAACTGGCTATTCAATTCTAATAAGATTGTTAGGTAGTTAACTATAGGACAGTTGGGTGGGGAGTCCCACTCTTTCATACGGTTATGCAGTCACTTACCTTCTGGCCCATGTATCAGAATGAGGGGTGGCTTGAGGTGGGCAGTATATGTAAAGACCTCAGGTTTGTATGCTAGGAAAAATACAAATTACTTTAAAAATTTGTCATTTGTTCCTACACGAATACAAATCCTCAGTCTTTACATATGAAAGACTTACTTGTTGGTGGGAGGATACTGAGTAAGCTTCTGAACCGACTAGTGGTTTGCCGTACCTGGGCCTCCCTTCCTGGTCATGTAGAGCAATGGAAGTAGTCCCATACTTTGATCTGTTAACCATAAGAGTGTTCAACCTCCTGGCTTCTGGGCCTTTCGAAATAATGGGTTTGAGAAGCATCATTGATTTGAAAAAGGTCTGGATGAACCCTTCATGTCAGAGACAAAGCTGAAGATACTGAAGATAACCAGCGGGTTTGTTAATTGTTAACCCCTCCCTCCCCTTGCTAGAGAAAAGGTAGGACTTGCTCCTACTCCACTAAAGTACATTAGATAATAGAAAGGGTGCTCGGAAATGTAACTCACCAACATCTATGCCCATCCCAACACATGACGGCTTGCCAACCGATCCTCTGCCCATGGAGAGAGAAGGAGAATAAAAGAGATAGGGAGGAGGCTAGTCTCACGCACTCACTCTCTCTCTTTCGCAACCCACATCTTAGCCGAGATGCTACCTGTCCTGCTAAGGGAACTGGATGAGCTACACAACTTGCTGAGCAGCCACCACAGGACCCAAGGAAAAAGTGTCCAAAGACCCATGGGCAACATCCTATAGATAGGAGGTGAAAGTGGTCTGTGGCGACCACACTCCTGCCTTCAGTACCTGGTGAACTGACAAGCTCTTTTTAAATGTGAGGGGCAGACCAATAGCCCTGGTCTCGTGAGCTCTGGCCCAGAACGTACTGTCACCCACTTCGTCAGGTGTAGAGTACACCCATTTGATCGCCTCACAAAGCCAGAAGGAAATGGTGTTCTTGGACACTTCTTTCTTGGTCGAGACTAATGAAGAGTCGTCAACACCCAGGCCTGAGTTGTCGAGTCTTCTTCAGGTAGTACTGTAGCACTCTAACTGGAAACTGAAGCATATCATCTGGTTCATCACCAACAAATTCCTTTAGGGAGGGGATCAAGAAGGACCCGAATCTGGCGTCAGGGACCGATGGATTCTGAGTCTCTGCTATGAATTCTGGGACAAATTCGTGCGTGACAGATCTCCATCCCCTCGAGTGCTTAATGGCAAAAGAAAGGCCGTGTAGTTTGCCTTCTTTCTTCGCCGATGCCAGGGCAAGCAAGAAGACAGTCTTGAGGGTCAGATTCCTGTCTGACAGCTCTCAAAAGGGCTCATAGGGTGCATGAGTCAGGCTCCAAAGAATGAGTCATATCCCACTCAGGGGGCCTGAGTTCCCTGGGAGGGCAAGACTTTTTGAAGCTTCTCATCAGCATAGAAATCTACCAAGAGGAGGAAAGATCAATGCCTTTCAGGTCCAGGAATAGGCCCAGGGAGCCCTGTAGCCCTTAACAGCTGAGAGGAGCTTCTCTCAGCGAAGGAAGACGAGAAAGTCCTGCTGAATAAGTAGTACTGCAGCTCCAACCGGAGAGATACCCTGTCTGCAACACCAACCACAGAAGACGGCCTATTTTCCTTGGTACACAGCTGCAGAGGGCTTGCGAAGGTATCCAGACATCTCTGTCGCTGCTCAATGAAAAAGCCTCTCACTCACAAGAGATGCTGGATAGTTGCCAGCCGCGAAGAGGTAAGGTCTCTACAGACTGGTGGAACATCTTGACATGCGGCTGGCAAAGGAGGTTGTGACAGAGAGGAATCTCTGTCAATGACTCGGATAGCAGAGTTAGTAAGTCCAGGTACCATTCAGCATGTGGCCACTTGGGAGCCACCAGGGTCATCCTGAGATTCAGGGTGATCATGACCCTGTTGATCACCAGACAAATCACAGAACAGAGGAAAAGCGTACGCTTTGAGATTGTCCCAAGGGTGCCTGAAAGGTGTCTTCTGCTGCTTCCCATGGATCCAGGATGACCGAGCAGAAAACTGGCAACTTCCTGTTGTGCTGAATTGCAAAAAAGTCTAACATTGGTCATCCCCAAAGGTTGAACAATCTTTCTGCGACATCTGGGTGTAGGGACCACTCTGTCCCTGTCACTTGACTCTGGCAACTTGAGTTTGTCTGCCTCCACGTTCCTCTTGCTTGGAATGTATCTTCCACTGAGTGCACTACTGCCCATTCATGCACCTGCACCATCAACTCGTAAAGCTGAAGGGATACCAATATCCCCTGCTTGTTGGCGTGTTCCACTACAGTGGTACTGTCACTCATCAGTATCACGGAGTGCCCCATCACTCAATCCTGAAACTTTTGGAGAGCCAAAAAGGCTGCCTTGTGTTCTAGGATATTAATGTGGAGGTACTTGTCGTTCTGATCCCACACCCTGGACGGGTCCAACCAGGGGAGGGACAATATTGATATTTTAATTTATGTGATGTTCAACTCTAGCAGAAGTTTTTGGCCTCGATCGACCATGCCACTGACTCGGATTCTGTGGGTGACAAATATGCTGTCCACCCTCATTCTCCTGAATTTTCTATCTACGAGCTATCAGAATCATTTACATCTACGGTATGTTTGTGTAATGATCAAATTCTTGCCATTTTAGAGTAACTGCAGAATTCTAAGCATTGAAAAGATTACTGTCATGCCACCACCACAACAATGGAGTACAAAGTCTGGTAAAATTCCTAAAAAAAGACAGATAATTCTAGAAAGAACCCAATTCATAATAAGAAAATGAGATGGGAGGAAGGGATTAAGTTAAGTACATCCACAAAGTGAGATGAAAGCAAAGAGAGTAAAGAGACTTGGAAGATATATAAAGATCAAATGAGAAACTTCCAAAGAGAAGATTGATAGAAAGATGTTTTGCAGGATTTTTAAAACAGTTAATTAGGATAATGAATATGGAACCTGAGGACTAAAACATGACAAAGGGAAAATTCTGTTGTTCCATCAGCAGAGATTAGGACAACCCTTTAGAAAAGTTGAGACTTGACAAATGGGACGACACTAAAACAGATATTTACTGAAGGTGAAGGGATGACCTCGTGGAAAGTTATGAAGGAATGAGATTACTAGAGCGTTTGCTATCAATTTACTGATGAAGCTGCTAAAAACAGTAACACCTGTCGACGAGACATAAAAATCAGCTATAAGATAAACATCTTGTAGAAAGGAAGAGATTATTTTATATGGATATGTACAAAGACAAGTAATGAGATACCAGGAATCATTAAGCTGGTGATGTCAACATACTAACAGGATCTAGAGTTTAGATGGTGCAGGTATATCAAATGATTTAGTATCATCAAAATTAGTTTCTTTACGTTTATTGTAATAACGTAAGAAAACTACAAAAGCGATGCATGAGTCCTTTGGGTTGCTTAGTGCAGGTGATCAAACATCCATAACAGGATCCAGATAAAGTTGTGTGAAATGTTTGAAAATATTAAAATTGTAAAGATAATTTGTAGTTTTCTAGGGTTTACCAACCAGAGTTTTTATATAGGAGTATCCTTCGGCTGGAGCTAGAGACAGTTGTTGATCTTGGGAACAAGGTAGGTAACCCTTGGTTATTGGGCGTGATTAGGGAATACCTTCACTCTCCTACCGTCACCAAGCACTCCTTCAGCCACAGGTACAAAGAGAGATGGGACTGATAAAAGCTCTGGGTTGTATACTAGGAAAAATACACATTATTGTACTGTACCTTAAAATTTTATATTTGTTCAGATAGAAATACAAACAGCCATTTTGCGAAGACATACTCTGTAGGTGGAAGGTGGTCTCTGAAAAACTGAGCTGGAGCTGAACCCTACTGGAACTGCAATGACCCCGCCACAGCACGGGAAGGGATGCAAGCTCCTGTAACCTCCTACTCAGGGTCTGGCATATGGGATGATCGAGAAGTAGGGTATGCTGTAGGGTTTGTAAAGTCTTGATCAAGTGAAAAAAGTTAGGAACCATAAAATTCTCATTGCAGAAATGAAGTCAGAAGGCAACTGTTTCTTGTTAACACAAACTGATGGGTCCAGAGTAGCTCAACTTCTGCTTCCACTTTGTTAAAGGGAAGAATGGAGGAGACAACATCTCAAAGAAAGATCTCTTATGACTGGGTGCTCAAGAGTAGTCAACTGCATATCTAGCCCGACCCAGCTGGTACCATGGTCTAAATGTTGCTCTGGGAAGGAGGAATGGAAAGAAGAGTGTCCAGTTACTCTGCGTCATACCCCAAGATTTACACCAGCAAAAGTACTCTGGTGAAATGTTTGTTGGCCAAATGGAGCTGGGTGCCTAAACAACTTGTTGAGCAGGCACCAAGCCTCCTCAGCGATTAGTATCCTGAGACTTGAGGCTGGCTTCCCTCAGGTATAATGAGATAAAGGTTGTCTGTCTATGCAAGGCCCTTATCATTACTTGGAAAACTGAAAAATTCCTCCCAAAGGATACAGATGGTCCCACACTGACTTTGTGGGTTCCTGAATGAGTAAAGTGACATCTCCTCAGAAGGGGCATAAGCTTGTTTGGATACCTCACAGAGAAAGAAAAGAATGCCTCCTCCTTGTGCTTGAGTAGGAGAGCTATTAGTGCTCTTCTTGGTCTTCATTTCCTTCATCATCTACCTCCACCTCCCGACCCCACTCTTTTTCCATGTGCAGGCAAGCATCAAAGAAAGAAGTGTAGTCTTCACATAAGAAGTCTTGATAGGCTACCACACTCTCTCTCCTGCAGACTGGCGTGGTTACTGTGACACCAGCATTGACTGGCATTTCCTGGTGCCAACCCATTTAGACTTGAGGTCTGCTCCTGCCTTGTCTCTCTGTGAGCTCTTGCGCTCACATCAGAAGCTTCTCTTCCAGGCTACTTGACTCATTGCCTGGTTCATGAATCATACCCTTCTGCTCTGACTCTGGAGTTGTCTGGGAGTGCCAACCCACCCAGTAAGGGATATGTGTGGCCAGTTCACTAGTTACGTACCCAGTTTGTGGATCAGGTTTGCTGATAGATAGCAACAGGGTAATTGGTTCTCTTGGTCCATCCAAGGTCAGCCCCCTTGATTTGGGACCCCCCGGACATGGTGAGAGGCGCTCTTGAACCCCTGGAATTTGTTCCTAGGTTCGAGTCCAAGAGTCCTATGTACTATGTATTCATTTGGGTTAATTCTTGTGGAATTTTCCACTGGCTGGGACTGGGGCTGTGAGGTTCAAGAAATGTCAGAGGTGAAAGACCAATCCTTTATTATTCTCGACAGGTGTTTATAATGCGGAAAGCGGATGGAAAGGTAGCCAGCGACCTGAGGCCCCCCACTGCGTCCATACAGGGGTTGTGTTTATTAACAGGCATAAAAAGACATATATAATGAGTTACTGAACATGTAAAAGGCAGATATATATATCGGCGGACAGGCCATACAATAATGCAATGAGATACATAAAGAATCTGAAATAATAACAAGTAACATATATGAAGTTATTAATGTACGTATGAAGAGCGAAACACAAGAATGGAGAGGCGATTTGATGCCCTTACAAATACTCCCCCCACCCCAAGACAAATAATTAGAGGAGCAATTATTGGATGAAACAACCCCGACATCTGGGGTTAGTTTGATGTGTACCCTGGGCTGCCCCGGACCCGCTTTGGTGGGGGAGGCGGGTGTCTTGAGGAAGGTACTGAGGGGCTCTGAGACACCTGCCTGCCTCCTCGTGTACCTCGCTGTCCAACAGCAATGCCAGCTTCAACCTGTCGATGGTGACCCAGTCTTCCCACCCGTGGATGTCAAGGAAGTATGCCTTGGCAGCCTGCCTGATGACTTGGTGGGGCCCCCTGTAGGGCCTGGTTAAGGGCGACCAACGGGCATCCACCCTGACGAAGACGTAGGCGCAGGAGTCTAAGGTGGGTGGGCTGTAGGTGGTGGTTCTGTCGGTGAAGGTCTTATGGCAGGGCGCGAACTTCTGTGCGAGTCCCCTCAACCTCGGGAGGGGGGTGTTAGCGCCATCGGCTGACAGCGGGAAGAATTCTCCAGCCAGTGTCTTCCTGTAGACTTTCTCAGCAGGGGAGGCGTTGCCATTTGCCTTCGGTGCGGTGTGGAGACCCAGCAGGACCCAGGGGAGCTGTTCCTTCCACCTCTCGTTGGTGCAACATGCCACGAGAGCTGCCTTAAGAGAGTGGTACCATGCTGTTCGCTGTGGGGTTGTAGGCCGTTGTGCTGTGTAGCGTTGGCCTTCTTCAGCCACAAGTTTTCGCCAGTAGAGACCCGCTATAGTGCCTCCGACAGGGAGCTGCCATGAGACACTTCAAGTACCTGCTGGAGGGGACCAAATCCACAATCCTAACAGATCACAAACCCTTGGTGCACGCATTTGCAAAGCAGGGAGACGCATGGTCTGCAAGGCAACAGCAACACCTCACCGCCATCTCCGAATTCAGGTGCACCATCAACTACGTACCTGGCAGGAAGAACCCAGTAGCCAACGCCCTATCGAGAGTAGAAATCAATTCTCTTTACCTCAGCATCAACTACGAAGACCTGGCAAAAGAACAAGCAGCAGACCCAGAGACGGCAGACTACAGGACTTGCAGTGATGCCTCTTAAGTGGGAAGACATGCTGTTAGCAAACTTGAACACAACTCTCCTCTGCGACACCAGCACAGGCTGTCCCCGTCCCCTAGTACCCGCCTCGAGGAGGAAGCAGGTGTTCAACATAGTCCACAGTCTCCCCCATCCATCAGGGCGCACAACGGCACGCCTCATGACTGGCATCAACAAGGACGTTCAGCAGTGGGCAAGGAGCTGCATCCCATGCCAGGCAAGCAAAACATCCCGGCACACAGAGTCTGGGGTCAGCAACTTCCCCCAGCCTCATTGGTGCTTCAGCCACATCCACATTGACATCGTCGGGCCTCTTCCACAGTCAGGAGGAGCCAGATACCTCCTAATGATCATGGACCGCTACACCTGCTGGCCTGAGGCAACCCCCATGGAGGAGGCATAAACAGCATCATGTGCAGAGGCCCTCCTCTCCTGTTGGATCAGCCGTTTCGCAGTGCCAGACAGCATCACTACAGACAGGGGTCCAGCCTTCCTGTCAGAGCTCTGGGTCTCCTTGGCACGGCTGATGGGTACAACACTACACAGCACAATGGCCTACAACCCCACAGCGAACAGCATGGTACCGCTCTCTTAAGGCAGCTCTCATGGCACGTTGCACCAACGAGAGGTGGAAGGAACAGCTCCCCTGGGTCCTGCTGGGTCTCCACACCGCACCGAAGGCAAATGGCAACGCCTCCCCTGCTGAGAAAGTCTACGGGAAGACACTGGCCGGAGAATTCTTCCCGCTGTCAGCCGATGGCGCTAACACCCCCCTCCCGAGGTTGAGGGAATTCACACAGAAGTTCGCGCCCTGCCATAAGACCTTCACTGACAGAACCACCACCTACAGCCCACCCACCTTAGACTCCTGCGCCTACGTCTTCGTCAGGGTGGATGCCCGTTGGTCGCCCTTAACCAGGCCCTACAGGGGGCTCCACCAAGCCATTAGGCAGGCTGCCAAGGCATACTTCCTTGACATCCACGGGCGGGAAAACTGGGTCACCATCGACAGGTTGAAGCTGGCATTCCTGTTGGACAGCGAGGTACACGAGGAGGTAGGCAGGTGCCCCAGAGTTCCCCCTCAGTACCTCCCCGCAGACACACCCGCTCCCCCACCAAAGCGGGTCCGGGGCAGCCCAGGGTACACATCAAGCTAACCCCAGATGTCGGGGTTGTATCATCCAATAATTGCTCCTCTCATTATTTGTCTTGGGGTGGGGGTGTAAAGTCACCTACAGAGCCGTCAGCGGAGTCTCCATCGAACGTGTCATTCACTAAGTCTCCGCTGAGCAAGTTTTCTATGGTGGCGTCCCATTTTCTTCGCCATACAATTGGTCACGCCTAACGTGCCAGGTCACGCAATTTCAATCATTTAAACTATGTATGTACTTGTTCACCTGTCGTCAATTGTGTATCTTGTATTTCTTCATTCGCAGGCATCAAGATTATATCCATATTGGAATTCTGTCTGTTTTTATATTGTAAAGTGTACTTGCTAGCTGTATATTATTGTTAATTATTATCGACCTCAGGTCACACACAATCTCATTGTCTTTCGCGGCACGGTGCCAGTCTGCCGCTATATAAACTGCCTGGATCTGAAATAAAGCAGCAGTTCTCTTTTACCTGCTCGTTTTTTTTGCACCTCTTACAGGGGGAGTATTTGTAAGGGCATCAAATCGCCTCTCCATTCTTGTGTTTTGCTCTTCATACTCACATTAATCACTTCATATATGTTACTTGCGATTTCAGATTCTTTATGTATCTCATTGTATGCTTCATTGTACGGCCTGTCCGCCGATATATATATCTGCCTTTTACACGTTTGGTAACTCATTATATATGTCTTTTTATGCCTGTTAATAAACACAACCCTTGTATGGACGCAGCGGGGGGCCTCAGGTCGCCAGCTACCTTTCCGTCTGCTTTCCGCATTATAAACACCTGTCGAGAATAATAAAGGATCGGTCTTTCACCTATGACATTTCTTGAACCTCACAACCCCAGTCCCAGCCAGCTGTGATACTTTTCCTATCAAATAAATTTTACCAAAAGTGGAAAATTCCACAAGAATTAACCCAAATGAATACATAGTACATAGGACTCTTGGACTCGAACCTAGGAACAAATTCCAGGGGTAAAGAGCCCCCTCACCATGTCCAGGAGGTCCCAAATCAAGGGGGCTGACCTTGGCTGGACCAAGAGAACCAATTACCCAGTTGCTATCTATCAGCAAACCTGATCCACAAACTGGGTACGTAACTAGTAAACTGGCCACACAAATCACTTACTGGGTGGGTTGTGCAAACACCCTCTAGACAACTCCAGAGTCAGAGCGAGAAGGGTATGATTCATGAACCAGGCAAATGAGCCAAGTAGCCTCGACTTGATGTGAGCGCGAGAGCTCACTGAGAGACTAGACAGGAGCAGACCTCAAGTCTAAATGGGCTGGCACCAGGGAAATGCCAGTCAATGCTGGTGTCTAGGCAACCACGCCCAGTCTGCAGGGAGAGAGTGTGTGGTAGCCTATCAAGACTTCTTACGTGAAGACTACACTTCTTTCTTGATGCTTGCCTGCGCAGGGAAAGAGAGTGGGGTCGAGGTGGAGGTAGATGATGAAGGAAATGAAGACCAAGAAGAGCACTAATAGCTCTCCTACTCAAGCACAAGGAGGAGGCATTCTTTTCTTTCTGACTCTGTGAGGTATCCAAACAAGCTTATGACCCTTCTGAGGAGATGTCACTTCTTACTCATTCAGGAACCCACGAAGTCAGGGGTGTAGGGTCCATCCGTATCCTTTTGGAGGAATTTTTCAGTTTTCCAAGTAATGATAAGGGTCTTGCTTAGGCAGACAACCTTTATCTCATTATACCTGAGGGATGCCAGCCTCAAGTCTCAGGATACTAATCCTTGAGAGCTTTGGTGCCTGCTCAACAAGTTGTTTAGGCACCCAGCTCCATTTGGCCAGACAAACATTTCACCAGAGTACTTTTGCTGGTGTAAATCTGGGGCTATAAATGCAGAATAACTGGACACTCTTCTGTCCATTCCTCCTTCCCAGAGCAACATTTAGGCAATGGTACCAGCTGGGTCGGGCTAGATACAGTTGACTACTCTTGAGCACCCAGTCATAAGAGATCTTTCTTTGAGATGCGTCTCCCTCCATTCTTCCCTTTAACAAAGTGGAAGCAGTGATTGAGCTACTCTGGACCCATCAGTTTGTGTTAACAAGAAATTAGTTGCCTTCTGACTTCATTTCTGCAATGAGGAATTTTATGGTTCCCTGAACTTTTCTGTACTTGATCAAGGCTTTACAAACCCTCATTACATACCCTACTTCTCGATCATCCCATATGCCAGACCGAGTAGGAGGTTACAGGAGTCATTGCATCCCTTCCCCGTACTCGTGGCGGGGTCGCTGCAGTTCCAGTAGGGTTCAGCTCCAGTCAGTTTTCAGAGACTACCTTCCACCTACAGAGTATGTCTTCGCTAAAATGGCTGTTTGTATTTTTATATGAACAAATATAAAATTTTTAAGGTACAATAATGTGTATTTTTCCTAGTATACAACCCAGAGCTTTTTATCCGTCCCATCTCTCTTTGTACCTGTGGCTGAAGGAAAGTGCTTGGTGACGGTAGGAGAGTGAAGGGTATTCCCTAATCACTCCCAATAACCAAGGGTTACCTACCTTGTTCCCAAGATCAACAACTGTCTCCTAGCTTCAGCTGAAGGATACTCCTATATAAAAGGCTCTGGTTGGTAAACCTAGAAAAACTACAAATTATCTTACAATTTTAATATTTTCATAAACATTTCTACAACTTTATCTGATCCTGTTATGGATGTTTGATCACCTGCACTAAGCAACTCCAAAGGGACTTATGCACGCTTTTGTAGTTTCTTATGTTACTACAATAAACGTAAGAAACTAATTTTTGATGTATACTAAATCATTTGATATACCTGCCACCATCTAAACTCTAGATCCTGTTAGTATGTTGACATCACCAGCTTAACGATTCCTGACATCTCGTTGCTTGTCTTTGTACATATCCATATATAAATAATCTCTTCCTTTCTACAAGATGTTTATCTTATAGCTGATTTTATGACTCGTCGACAGGTGTTACTGTTTTTAGCAGCTTCATCAGTAAATTGATAGCAAACGCTCTAGTAATCTCATTCCTTCATAACTTTCACACGAGGGCATCCCCTTCACCTTCAGTAAATATCTGTTTTAGTCTCGTCCCATTTGTCAGGTCTCAACTTTTCCTAAGGGTTGTCCTAATCTCTGCTGATGGAACAACTTAAATTTTTCCCTCTGTCATGTTTTAGTCCTCAAGTTCATATTCATTATCCTAACTGACTGTTTTAAAAATCCTGCAAACATCTTTCTATCAATCTTCCCTTTGGAAGTTTCTTCATTTGATCTTTATATATTCTTCCAAGTCTCTTTACTCTACTTTGCTTTTCATCTCACTTTGTGGATGTACTTGAATTTAATCCCTCCTCCCGTATCTCATTTATTATTATGAATTGGGTTCTTTCTAGAATTATCTGTCTTTTTTAGGAATTGCCAGACTTGTACTCCATTGTTGTGAGTGGTGGCATGACGAAGTAAATACTTTTCAATGCTTAGAATTACGCGGTTACTCTAAAATGGCAAGAATTTGATCATTACACAAACATACCGTAGATGTAGATGATTCTGATATCTCCTAGTTAGAAAATTCAGGAGAATGAGGGTGGACAGCATATTTGTCACCCACAGAATCCGAGTCAGTGGCATGGTCGATCGAGGCCAAAAACTTCTGCTAGGGTTGAACATCACATAAATTAAAATATCAATATTGTCGGCCCCCCCCCCCCCCGTGGTTGGACCCCTCTCCAGGATAAGAGTGCATGCTAGAACATTTTCTCAACTTGATGTTCAATAAACAGAAATAAAACTCCTAAAAATGAGCAAGGGCAGCATCTGTGATTAAAGACAGCCCTCAAAATCAAGGTGGGTACGTCCTGTTACATGACAATTACCTAATAAAGAACAGTGGCAACGAAAAGAAACTAAGTTTGAAGGTAACCTTAATGCAGTGTTTTTTTTTTTTTTTTTTTTTGGGGGTTGGGGGGGCAGGTGGAACAGCAAATTGATTGAGATTTGCTCTCATAACAAGCAGATGGAAACTGCCTTCAGTTTTAGAGAACAGGTTGCTCAGTTAACGCCCGACATCAGGGATGTTTATTTTTAACACACGCGCATGGTTGACGACATAAGCTAATTTTCCGAAACAAATTAATGGTGAAAATGACCGTAAACAAGCCCTGGCTCCTCAGTTATATGTGAGGAGCAATTATACAGCCTCAAATCCAATGGAAGGAGTTAACATGAAATAAATATATTAGTAAATTCACATGTTAATGCATATAATATTTATATAGATGAAACTGTTACTCAACTTTCAAAACAGTACAATAAAATCATAGCTCAAAACCTACATTTAAAGATAAAATCCTTTGCCCAAAATACAAATGTAAGTTCTTTTATACACAGTAATCAACACCCAAATTCGGGAGTTCCTTTATCGAAAAGTGTCCTCTCTCTGTGCTTCTGAAAATCGTTCCTCAGAAACTCAATGGAATTCTCGACTGACTCAAGGAAAGAAAAAAAATTACAATCCACGCGAAATGTACAGAGAGAGAGAGAAAAAAAGTTTAGACCTTAGTCTCTTTAAAGTATTACTATGTACAGAAGAAATCCATTAAGACAAAAAGCAATGCAAATAAATAAGGCAACCAGATTAGCACAGAATATGAATCAGGATATAAAAGAAACAGAAAATATTAATTTAAAAAAATCCAACTCCATAAAACCAAGTCACTACACATTCACTGCAATGAGACGACCAAAGAGTTATGAAAATAATAATTTAGCTAGACTACTAAGCTAAAGATCTAATTGCGGCTTCGTAAAAACCTCACAATCGAACTGAGTGCAAAAATTGTACGAGAAGATTGATATTTTTTTAAGGAATTTTCTGTGACATTCTGTGACATAATTCCTTGAGAATCTGCATCAGTCCGCTCACAGTCCTTCCATACAGTACCTCAAACAGTGAATACACAGTACCTCCTGGCACATCTTCTTTAGCATTGATTTTAGCACACCAATGATCCTTTTTCATGACCATTTTATCTTGGATTATACAGTTATAAACAGCTGCTTGGTGCACACCAGATGGCTTACCACCCTCATCATTTCAGAAGTCAACTGGGTTCCTCGGTTGTTGAGCATCTCTTTGGATAATCCTACCCCCCATGAAAGCTTTGGGTAGTGCCTCTCTCACCTGCTTAGTTTCTATTTTAGGAAGTGCCACTGACTCTAGGTACCATGTAGCTAAATCTACCACCGCCAATATAGGTCTAATCAGGTCTGCAGCTACTCTCTTGAACAACTCTTCTAGCACTGGTATCTTTCCCAATGGTATCTTGCTGGTATAGTCCTTTGTTGCAGTCTTCTGGCAAATGTCACAAGACCTGCAAAATGTAGTGATGTCGTCAACCACTCCTGGCCAACAAAAACTGCTGTTTATACTGTCCACAGTCTTCTTAGCTCCACTGACCACTGACAATGGACTCATAAGAACGGTGTACCCTATACTGTATCCAGCATCAGTCTTGGCTCTTGCTCACTGCTCGGCTAGGTCAGGATCCTTCTGCTGGGCTCCTTTCAGCTGTTCTGATCCTACTTCTGGGATGCTTGAAGCATCTGCCAGTGGCTTGGTGCAGCATTTCTCCTGCCAAATTTGGGTTCTGATCATAAGACTGTTGTCTAGGTACTAGCCTTCTCCAAATCCATCCCTACATCACTTTCCTCTAGCTCATCCCTTTGGTCATGTGTCCCTACATTTTTCTTGACCTTTAAGCTACAAGCTTTGATCATTTCTTCAGGGTCCTTTATGCCTGGAATGTTTCCAGTATTAAGGACATAAACGGGGTTGTCTAGGCACATGGCAAGTAACTCCCTCATAGTATGGAGTGTTTATATAAATCTTTACAACTGGATATCTACAGATACTCTTAGTGTGAGTGCACAAACCCATTTCTTATCAGTCACTTGGTTCTCAGCTACCAAACTTTCATCTGCAACTTTTATGTGCAACTGCACTTGTAAACCTGTATTTTGTAGTACAGTAGCCTTCTCCTTGCCTACATTCCCTTCACTAAACGGTAAATTACATCGCCTCTTCCTCTGTTCTGCAGATCTGCATGCTGCTAACACAGCAGATAGTATGTACCTACGTTTTTGTCAGTCTGCTTCTGCTCAGCCATCTCGTAGTCCTTGGTTCTCTGGAGACTCCAACTAGACTAATTTACTGGCTCCAGGTATTCCACTAAGCTTAACATGTGTGCCTCCAGGTACCTCTCCCCAAATTTCACCATCTTGTTAATGTCTTTTGGTATTCTATCCCAAAGTAGCAGTGACATCTTGGTCAAACACGTGCTGGTTGATTCTGTCAGTCTGTTCGCTCTTGTGCTGGTTATTTATAGAGTCACTCTTCAGTCCTCACTCAAACATTCAAACGCACTCTCTATGATGCCAGTGGGAAGAAGTTTTGTAATTCTGGCCTATTCAGGCAGCTTGGAAACACCTTGGAAAAAGCCATTACATAAATCCTTAAAGTTGAAGGATACTTCCCTAAGGAACACCCTCTTCCTGTAGGAATGGACTAGAAATGTTGTTCCCTACTTACTGTACTTTACAAAATCAGTCACATGAAAATGAATTTCTGAATCTTATATATCCAAACATCCCTATCTTTTGAAGCTGTGATCTCTTACGCTATTTTCATATAAAAAAAATACTCCAATAATTTGGCACTGGTTTATAAAACCATTTGAATTTGGTTCGAAATCAGAAATAGGCCTAAAGCTATAAGTTTTTTCTAAATCAAAACTGAAAGGCAGAGAGCAATTTATTTTTTTCCAAATGCTGGACTAATGTGGTATTTTTCATCTTTTCTATTAGCTTACAGATACAGCTTACTAGAGCTACTACTCTGTAGTCCTATTTGGTTCTACCACAGAGATTGTTAAAGATATTTCCTAACTCCCTGGTCCCCTGTTTTCTGAAGTCAGAGAGATATTTCAGCATTCGTTAGAAAATAGTGTTCTTGCCTGGAGCTCGGCATAAGCCAAAACTTCACCTAGCCCTTTTAATGGAAATCTGGCACAATAGGCATTAGGGTTGAACTGGGTCTGGAGCAATCTGATAGTCTGATTCTTCAAAATTGTTGATTGGGGTTAATAATTTCCAAGGCTAGATATTCTTCTCCCCCAAAAGAAATTTTTTTTCCTAATTCTTCAGCCACTTGTCTTGGGCTTTTTACAAGAATATTATAAATTTTTAACTTGAAAAGTGGACACAAAAACTTCTTGCCAAGTTTCCCTATTTTTCTCCATTCTGTTCTTGATGTGCCTTTGAATTTATGCCATTAATAAAACAAAGCCAAGATTCACTCTTGACTCTTGAACTACCTATGTTGCTTGGCCAGAGAACGCTGGTAAATGACCTTGGCCTGCAAAGAAGCGAAACATATTTCCTATACATCTTCCTAGTGATCCCTCCCAGACTGCTACTATATGCCGTATATCATCAGGAAACAATATCTAGTTTTTGCTCCAAGTCATAAGACCATGGACACTCAAAGATACTCTCAAATAATCATAAGCCTCAATGCAAGAGCCAAAAGATTCAAACTCTATATACAGGTTGACATCACTGCTCCCTTCAATTTATACTTTGGAGAGACTATTGAAAGATTAACCACATTAAGGTGTATTAGGTAGTGGTTGCTTCCATTCAAAAATTCTTGAACAAAACCAGTTAAAATCATGATGAACATTCGAGAAATATGCTTCAATCTGTACGTGATAATTTAAAATGATGTTATGATAGCTCACTGAGCAAGGGTCACCAGGATTATTCTAAGTCTTGGAGTCACCAGCACTGAGGTGATCAACCTCTGGATCAGGTAGAACAAAGGAAAAGCATAAACGTCAAAGTTATCCCTAGGGTACTGGGAGGCTTCTTCCAAGCAACCTGGGGTCCAGCACCGCAAGTAGAGCACTGCAAACTTACGTTTACCTGCATGGCAAACAAGTTGATCCCCGGGGTTCACCAGCCTCAGAACATTTCCACTACATGCAGATGTAGTGACCACTCCTTCCAGATGACCTGTCTCTGGTGATTGAGCTGATCTAATACTATATTCCGATACATCCAGCTGATAGCCAATCTGTAAAGTGAGAGGGAGACCTCCCCAACACCTTGTTTAAATGATACTGTACTGTGAATGTGTTGTTTCTCATTCACGTGACTCAGTGTCTCTTCAACTGATATCAGAAAGGTTACACAATCACTGCCATTGTATTGGGAGTTACAATGATCAGGGGCGTCATTTTTGAGGGCTGGGGGCAACTGCTAGAAGCTCAAGTTGCCCCCCCCAAGCCTCAGCTTGCCCCCCCTCACACCCCAAGCCCCAAGAAATGCTGTAGTAGGTTTCCATTATTACTCTTTTCCATTATTCCTACCGAAATTCAAATGTGTCACCACACAAGTTATTTCTATCTATCTATCTGTATATCTACCTACCTATCTGTTTGTCTGTCTGTCTATATTTCTCTATCACACACAATGTTTGTTTGTCTTCCTATTTTGCTGAAATACCTTGCTCATGTGGCTTCAAAAAGCACATAAAATAGCTCAAAATCAAAAAACCTCCCTGCTGGTTAGGCTCGCTTCCCTCGCCAAACCATCTTTGCAACACCCGCCCCCCCAAACAAAAATCTGAAATGAAGCCCCTGACGGTGATCCCAACACTCATTCACAGGGCCAGCAGTTGTCGGCAGTGCACAAGTTTGCCTATGACTGATCTCCGCTGCATGGCCCTCCCATGCTTGGTTCTCAGTGTTCAATGCGTACTCTGGCCCTTTATCCTTATCGGGAGAAGAGTACAGACCCTGACACTATTCATGATGGTGCTTCTTTGAAAGCATGTAAAGAAGTCTGTAATCTGTCCCCAGAATACAGGTCATCATAATTCTTCAGGGTTATCACAGTACATCCTGGGAAGTGCTCATGATCAGTCTCCTGACCATTACAAGCAAAGTTATATGCCTGCAAGTACCAACCCAGACTGTTAGGAGAGGTGCGGGGTGGGAGGATCCTAGGTCCTAGGCCTACTATACTTTCGAGTTATCTTGGGTTAAACTTCATTCTGTATACTTTACACCATGTTCTAAGTACAGCAACCACAAGTCCATCCTCAAAAGATAAGATCAAATTAATGCAAAGGAGCAGCACTGCATAAGCAACAAGACTGTATTTGAAGAGTGGCATACTGTTAAGATTGAGCTGATAACTTTCTTAGTTTCTAGGTAGTTGCCGAGCAACAATTTAATCATGCATGGGATTGCACAGTTAAAAATCATCAGAATTTTCAAACACCAGCCCAATTATGACCCAGAAACAGTTAATTTATTTCATATTCTACAGATCATTCAGCCTACATAGATACATGAAAGCATATAAGTAACATTAGCAGTCCCTTCAATTAATGACAGAATATGACAGCGGAGTCGGTACATGAAAACAGTCTGAGTTTCTGGGAATGGCGCTCTTCTCAGTGAGCCGTTGATGTCATAACTAGCTAATTACATACTGAAATTACGATAATTTGCACAATGATTATTTGGGCAATTTTCAAGCAGCACATGATTTACATCATGTTTTGCAAAAAGAGAGGCATGACAATTTCATCGCTGAAAGAACAAATGCACATAATCATGGCACGAATTAACAACTGGCAAACTAATGGCCGTCAAATCAACTCAAATTTCTATTCTTTACTTGCGAAACACGCATCGTATTGGAAAGCGCAGAGTGCATATACAATGAGAAGGAAAAGGACCTTAGGAATAATAATAACGAACTTGGGTTGCAGATACATAAACAATACTATCATATAGCTGGAAGACGCTGATAATTATCATACGAATTACTTAAAGACCCACTTTAATCATACAGAGCCATTAAGAGCTAACGGAATCCATCAAACCTAAATATAACTACCCAACCCTTATTGGAGCTCCCTTGCTCGCGCTTAAGCATAGTCAGGAACAACCATTACAAAACTGCCAGTACAATCGTGAACAACATGAACCACCCAAGGAAATATTATGCATTATCATTATGGTTAAAAATCTTCCGGGTACGATTTCCTCCCATATCTGATGAAGAAAATTCTCATTCCAACGTTGGAATTTATGGTTAAAGATGTGTGCAATGAGGACCATAAAAAAAAAAAACCATAGGGAGCCGGGTCCTTGACTAGCCAAAGAGTGACGGGTTGGGTGGTGTGAGAATGTTGCACCCAACCATCGTTACCTGACCGACCCAGTTGGAGGATAATGCCGTCAGTGCACGGTAATTCTAAGCCGGCTGTCCGCGGTGAGCTAGACTTGACGTTTTCCTATGTTATTTTACTTGCTTTCAAGGAATTTAAAATAATATTTTGTCGGCCGGCTGTAACTAAACTGTCATTGACCTTTGAAGACTACGCGACTTGATTGCCTAACGCGGGTAGGTCTAATGCCACGGCATTCCGCGGCAAGCCCCTCCATAGCTAATACTGACAGAAACTGTAGCAGTAAACACCTAAAAATACCAACAACGTACCCTAGAGGTGTTTACTGGTTATTTTGCCGTGTTAATATATGGAAAACGAGGGAGGCAGGGCTTGCCGCGGAATGCCGGCAGACCTGCCCTGCGTTGGGTAATTCAAGTCGTGCAGTCTTCGGGTCAATTACAGTTGAGTTACAACCGGCCGACAAAATATTGCTTTAAATTCTTGTAAAGCAAAAAAGCATCTTTATAAGCAACAATTGCAGTCTAGCTCACCGCGGACAGCCGGCTTAGAATTACCAACCATAGAACAACTGCGAGGTTTTCCTCCTATTATGCCTTGCAAACCTTTTTACTGTCAATTTCCCTCTCAGCGTTGAATGATCTCATAGGTCCCAACTCTTGGCCTTTGGCCTGAATTCTATATTATCTATTCTTACTTGACCGAGAACGCCATAAAGGTGTTACACAAATTCACCTCAAACTAACCTTATACACCGGAGAGTACACAGCTAGAGAGCACACATTTCCTTTCGTCATATTCCCAGCCGGGGTAATTGACACCTCGGCTAAAGTGTGATTTGTGGAGGAGAGGCACTGTATCAGTAAAGGGGATTACCGAACTTTCAGATGGACAAAGGGCCCTTTTACATCTTCCGTAATAGTCAATATAATTATCACTTACGATCACCATCGACACTTTTTACCGGCAAGGCAGCCTTCCATAAACTGAAGAAACTGTCGAGAAAGCTGGGAGGAGTTAGAAAACATCCGGGTACTTTTGCCTAAGAATTTATTTTGTTTTTATCGGGTGAAAAAGGTAAGCAATTGTTGCTAACAGGAAGACAAAACAGCTCCCATAGGTGCTCGAGACAGCGCATGCGCTACAAGCGCCTGTCACCCCACAATGTCCAAAAGCTTGAAAGAAATATCTTGGAAACAATACCACTGAACTTTAACTATGGCGCTGGTCTTCACAGCTTTAACGGTGAATCTACAACTCGTTATTCACCTGACCCCGAATTTCTCCAAAGGAGAAACGTTAAAGTGATCACGGCGTGAGGCAGGGAATTACATCATGCTAGTGCACTGACTTTCATTTCAATGTCCTTGGCTCTATCGGGAACTAGTGGGTTGTCCGAGGAAAACTACTAATTCATTTCAAAATCTCAAACGTTTTCAGTTAACCCACTCTGGATTGTCAGAATCATAAGGAATAGCTAAACATGATACAACGGCTCTCCACGTGAGAAAGAATTGATAATAATAACAATACTTATAAACTGACACAAATGAGACAATCGTCAAGGAAAAGTAAAATGACCTCAAGTTGAAAGTACACACTTCATCACAAACAGCGCGCGCGCGCACACACATACACACACACACACAGCATGAAGACTATAATTGCCTAGGCTTTCACATCAAACTGAAAATGAAATACCGGTAATCCAGACGATGAACGGGGCCTAAAAGAAATTTGATGACGAAATACGCAAACATAAAAACTAGCCGGAAGATGAGCTTCACAGTAATCTGTTTAACACCGAAGAGAGAACTGGTAACTGTAAACTTGACCCGTGAGACGGCGGGCTCCTTAGAGTGGGTACCCCTACTGTCAATTAACCGCAGTTTCAACAGTTCTGAACCACCTGTAAACAAGTAATATATATTCACATTCGTGTGAACACATGGATGCTTCCCATTTTTCCCATATCAGGGAAGAATCTCAGGAAAGATGAATTTGAAAACATCAGAGAAATCAAGGTTTTCGAAAGACTTTCCCCCACGTAATTCCCGAACTGGGTCAATTGGAGTGAGTTTTCATAGGTCTGTCATTTGCTTCCTATAAGAATTGCTCGGGAATCAGTAGTATTTGCTCTTGAATTTTAGCAACAGTCGTTCCAATAACGTTCGAGGAGTAACACACCATTTTACTATTTACAGCGGGAATTTGGACATTAAATTTTGATTGATTACTTAGTCGGCCTTCATATGGGATATCAGTAGTTTGGTATCTCAGAAAGTGACAATAAAATGTATGATTTTATTTCTAGTTAAAATCCACGTCATAACGGATCCCATTGCAATTGAACATACAAAATAAAAATGCAAAATACGCCAGTGTTTATCGCTAAGTGTTATTTTTCACATCACATACAACGGTGGTGCTGTTAACTTAGAAAGCATTTCCATTTATGAACAATAGACCTGGGGATTAGGTTACGTTTCAAACATGTGGGTTTAGTACTGGGAGCGCTAAGTTGGAAGAACAGCCATTATGTCCCCCTACTTTTATATGTTGCAATGTTGTTGCGCACGGTTAAGTTATAGACACCTAGAACAAATTGCTATAAAGGTTTTGATTTATATATGTATATATATATATATGCATACATATATATATATATATATATATATATATATATATATATATATATATATATATATATATATATATACGTAATCATATTTTTTTAACTTGATTGGACCTCTCTGAAGCCTGTCCAAAATCCAATGAACTCTGGGCCCGACAATTTCACGTTCTAATTTTTCATGTTGTCATCCCATCAGAGATACATATAAACCATCAACCTCTAGTTTTTATAGGAATGGCATAACTCTCAAAAAATGAAACTGGTGAAACAGATTCTTAAGAAGCAGCTCACGTTATCTGGTAAGTCACATATAGATTAATCAGTTTATAATGGTAGATGGATTTCCAAGATGAAACACATAGAGTACCATGAATAAACAGGGTTAAATGAAAGATAATCAACCTGATAATATAAAAGTACACACTGGTTTATTAACATGTTTTCGGTATATTTTACAATGGTCCAGTATGTTTCAACAAGAATGACAGCAGAGCCAAGGTGTCGGAAAAACATATATAATTTTGTATCAACAGGATGCTTAATCATATCTGCCAGTTATGTTAGTAGAAGACACGAAACTCAATAAAAGTATGCACAAAGTGATAAGTAATCAGTAACTTCTCACTTCCAAGATGCGTGGAGGGTTAATGCGACCTTGTGCTTTGGTTGCCAACAAAATGTTTTGAGGCTTCGCCTCCAACCCAGTTTTTGAAATTGGAACGCAGTAAAAAAATTCGAAAGAAAAGAATACTCTGATATATATTTGTTTTAACTTAGGGAAAGTAACTTTGTTGTATGTTGTGGTAGTGGTATATTGGACACGCTACATGAACACTAAAGCCCACCGTAACTGAATATCGCTGATTTCGTTAATCACAGGAAGAACGAAATTATAAAACAGCACTCAATGGGGTTACGTGATCTAATGTGATCGTAGGCTAACTTTTTTTTTTTCTAATATGGATGAGCGGTTTATCAGTGATTCATTCCTTTCAAGATCGGTTGAATGCCTTGTGTGATTCCAGGGTAAAGGCTGTCACACTCTGTAAAGCTTCTAACTCCATTCTTGTTGCCTCCTATACAAGAAGGAAAGAAAGCAAATGGCTGGAGTCATTCGGAAGTTTGCAGGCAACTCGAAGAGACAAAAAGGAGCTTAAAAGGGTCTTGTTGCAACGCCCTTTGCTTTTCCTCCTCCCTAAATTTGTCTTCTGTGTACATGAAGATATTTGACATACAAGTCCTATCGCTACATTTTGGACCCATTTTGGACCCATAAGGTATAAAAGTAATGCCAGGTACAAGTGTACAAAACTTGGCCGCGTTCAACAACATAAAAAATCATTTACAAGTGTATATTTTTGGCCCCTTTATGGTTTGAAAGACAGTTTTACATGATACACGTGTTTCTTTTTATGTATAAAATCTTAGCAAAAGAATAGTCATAAAATGAGCAAGTTCTGGCTAAATACACAGCTCGCGATTCCTGTCCATGTCATAAGTGTATCTAGAATCAAAGTATAAGAGAATCTTAACTGAAAAACCTGTTTCCGAGTTCATTAGCCTTTGCACAAAAAATACCAACTCGTATAGTACACATTTAACAAACAGCATCAGCACGAGTTGGCTCTAAGAGAACAGCTCACAATCCTCTTGCGATTCAAAGTGTATTGCAAGCATCGTGCCCGTAGTGTTGACATGAGATAAGCTCACGAAAAACATCAATGAATTCCCTTTAGAATTCAGAGCAACGAACGTGAGTGCGTAAGCTACATTCATGTTATCTTTGGCCTCATCACAGGTTCCCGTGTTATATAAAATGGCTCTGCCGTTTTTAGCTGCGAATTATTCTGAACACAACACTTAGATGTATTTTGACTACATTGTTTAAACAGTGAGCAGAGGGATCATGATCTGGAATTAATCAGAACAGAAATCAATGCTACCATTGTCGTCCTGTAAAAATAAAAGTGAAGTCTTTACTACGTACGTTGTGTCGCCAGTCTTGTAGGATGCATTGCTCTGCGCATTTTATAAAATGAAAATTTCAACGATGTAACTAAACATTCCCAAACGTCATGGGCGTGTAGTGAGGTCACATATACATATAAACATTTTTTCTTCTCTAAGATGAACCTATTATCACTGTAAATAATCTGACTTCGCGGCCATTGTGAACTTAAACTGCAGACATTTTCCAACAAAACTGAAGCCGGTAGAGACTCGACTTGCACATGGAGAGGACAACACGAAGCAACAGAATAAGGATTTTCGGTTGGTTTTTCAACAGTTATACCCAACAAGATATTATACATATATCTATGAACATATACATTATATTTCTAAGGACAGATAACAAGTTTAGTGCTATTTTTTCAAAATAAAGAAACGGTATTGACAAACATTCGTTTACACGGATTCACTTTTTGAACACCATAGACTAACAAAATCGTAATTATGAAAACAGCGCCTGTAAGGAAGTCACGTGATCTTCCAGATACCATGCACGGGGGAACTTCTTGTCGCAGTTTCAAGGAAACTGGAATCAATTATTTTTCATCCCATACACTCACGAAAACCTTCAAATCTCGAGTCACATTGCCTAGAAATACTGACTCATGGGTACATTCATTTGTTGGCAGTATAGAGCGCTGAAGACTTGCTCATAATATTTTTATGTTTTCGACAAAGGGAGAACTGTTGATTTGGCCAATTTAGGCTGATTACCACCGGGTTTCCTTAATCAACACATGAATTACAAGCGGACATGACTTCTTTGGAGAAATGGACTGAATATCGTAGAAAACTAAGATGTTACTTAACCTAAGTATAACAAGAAAAAAAAGATGAAAGAAAATAGTGAAGTCACATACCATATAGGAAATTAGAAAAGATATAAAATCCTGAATTAATAATGCAATCAAAAATACTTTTTAAGATAGTTTGAGCAAATAAGGAAAAGAAATCGAAGGCAAAAAAGGACCAGTAAAAGCATAAATAATATTATTTGGAAAGCTTCATTTTTAGAGAATTATTCACTGACATGGAAGATACAAAAGATGTGTGGGAAGAGGAGAAAAAAAAAAAACTTAGTATACCTCCTACATAACTGCATTTATCTGTTAGCTTTCGATAAGTGGAAATTTTGATCTTGAACGAGAAATACCAAATGAATGGGAAATGGGTGTCACTGTGACGTTTAAGTAAGTCTGAGGTGAGCACAGACAATTAAAAACTAAACACACTTGGAAAAATAGAGATTATGGAAGAATTCAGAAATACTATACACAATTTGGCATCACTTTCTTATTAAATAACCATTGGTTTCATTGTATTGACCTCTGAGGATCAAGTAAAGGTTTAGGAATTTTCGACTAAGCACATTAAAAAGAATAAGAATTTAAAAAACATAGTAAAACAACTGAAGTTTATGTATATAAATATATATATGTATATATGTATATTTGCATATACATATAAATATATACATATACGGAACTGTATATATATATATATATATAATATGTATATATATATATTATATATATATATATATATATATATATATATATATATATATATATATATATATATATATCTATTCAGTTAATCAATAACAAAAACTATGTTCACAATAAATGGAATATCTAAGAGAAAAATCTGTTCATAGAATCTGAATAAAGTAATACATAATTCATCATTAAATTAGATAATTCAACTCCTTTATATATATATATTACAACTCACCGAATAAGTAAAGAAATTAGGTTTTCACATACAAGCAGTCTGTCCATGCAATAACAAAAGCATGAAATGACTCCGGAAGGTAGTGCTTGGAAGAAAATGATCCTTCACATCATCTTTACAAATGACCGGTTCGTGATTCGGGGGATTTTTCCTGTAAAGTGATATTTCGAGTAACCAGAAACTTCTATCTAGACGTGTAGGCCTATATTTTTACAATAAATTGGCACGACGTAGCCGAATGCCTTGGGACACCCACCGAGACAAACTGGCTTTCATCACCTTTACACTGCGTAATCTTTTTCCTCTTTGTTTCAGACAGTTCCCAGTGACCAATACAACTCGTAATTAGTCTCTTACACTCCTCTAAACATGATCAGTCTAATGGCAATTCTGTGTCATTTGCCTCGCCGTGGGCTTCCGTCCCGGGCATTCTGTGGCAATACATTTTTCGGACAAGGTCCCCAGTACCTCTTTCCAGAGTTCATCTCGTCTCACTTCTGTGATAGAGAAGCTTTCGAAGTCTCTTTTTTTTCTTCTTCTTCTTCTATTTACGGCACTTATCCACACTCCTCGAATTTCATCTAATACTGGGACTAATACTCCATATCTTGATCAAACTCATCACATACCACTCTGCAAATGATAATTCGCTCAAAAGTGTTCTTGGAATTTTCTTGGTTTCATTGTTCGAAGCGTGGCGTCTCCCAAACACTTAGAAGTATTTAAGTAGTGTTTAAATTTACCGTCCTCGGAATTTACTTGCGGTCTGGATTTTTATAAAAATGAATGGTTAATAATGATACTTTCATATATATATATCCTCTTTTCCCCTAAATATTTTTATACTAAAACTTTAAGTCAACAGGTTATGTAGAGTAATTTACAATAAACATATCTCTCTGTACTGTATTTACCACCAGGCATGCAAATGCCGTATCACCGGGAGATGGATGTTCAGCATTTGGACTTAAAAAATTAATTTTCATATCGATATATTACAATGTTTGCACTGACATACAATTTGATTATAATGAGCAACGACACATCATTACTTCGTGTTCATACACTTACTCGAAGTATGATTCTTACTGTCTATTTTCAGTTCAGCCTACCAGACGGACTGAAATATACATATGAAACATTATTGCACAACTGAATATTCGCTGCGCAACTTTCTTCACACCGGCGTCGAGTGCGTGTGTATTCTCACTTTTTTCTTCGACGGAGGACTCGACTGGGTGAACGCCAGATTCTGAATTCCCATCGTCGTCGCATCGGCCGAGTCCTCCGAATTCGGCACCTTCGATCTCTTGAGCGACGAGCGAAGCGGCGTTTTATTCGGGTCGAACGCCACCCCTCCGTTATTTCTGTAGCCGAGGTGGCCGTTGCCATTCGCGGTCACCATGTACGGTAGGCCGCTCATGTGCGTCATGGCAACACCGTTGGCGTTTCTGTGGCTTCGACCTCTGCTGCTGCTGTTTCTGGAGGAAGATCTGTTGGCGTGGTGGTTGGCGTGGCCGTTCTCGGGCGCGGGGCCCGAGATGGTCGTGGGCCGCTGCGCTCTTCGGGGTCGCGTATAGATCACCGCTGATCACTACCAGAAAGTTTGCGCTGACTCAGCCGAACCTGACGCCTGCTCGCGCCCTGCCATGATGCACACAGCCAATGAGCATCAATCTGGAAACAGACAGGAAGGAGGAATTAACTAAGACATCAGTTAGTTATTAATTTAGAACAGTGGTTCTCAACCTGGGGGGGCGTCAGCAATATCCAGGAGGCCTGGAGGCCCAGGGAAAATAAAAATTCTAGAATTATATCTGTTATTTCTCAACAAGATTGAAGAAACTAATATCTGTAGTTTATAACAAAATGCAAATGTATCGCTTTATAACGCTAGTCTTCCCAGTCTACCATCTGAAGTTAGACTGCAAGGCTTAATGCATTATTTTGTAATTATTTACCTCCTCTGTCCTCGAAACTCCCTTCTTTTTTTCTTTTATTTTCCTCCTAATCTGGGAGGGAATTTTACCAGTAGATGGGGGGGCGTGGAGGGAAGGACCAGCCTTAGAGGGGGCGTGGTAATCAAAAAGGTTGAGAACCACTGCTTTAGAATCACTGCATTGATAATCAAAATAGTGCTGCTAGACCTGGCAGAGTCCTCAGTACCCAAGAAGGCGGATCAAAAACGTCAAGACTCGGCAAAATCGACGTTCTTGATCTTTCTCTTGTAAAGTGACTGTGATCTGAATCTAGGAAGACCTTCATTGTATGAACAAAAATCATTCTTTTGCTCAAAAGATGCCAAAGAACGCTTGGAGGAACAGATGTCGTGATAAGGTGCCGCGATGCTACATTGCTCAGTAGCAGAAAACTGTAATTCTCCTTTTCATAAAGCTTCAAATCAGTCTTCTTGTCAACTTTACGACGGCACGTATCTGTCAGGGATTTATCTATATTCAATTGTTATAGGAGCTAGTTATCTATATATATTTCCCTAATTTCCTTTAAAATCTGTATATCAAATTTTACTATTTTTGCTTTGGTTTTAATTGTTATGTAGTCAATCTACTCAATTAAAGCTGGCTAGTTATGTCAATAGTCATTTTGCATGTTCCATAATATGCATGTACAGAAATGAATAATCACTGAAATGGTATACATTCACAGCAAAAGATGAACTTCTGAAAATTATAAGATTTTAGCCTATAAGGACAGGAAAATCAGGCGGCTCCAGCCATTTGTCAAAACGTATCTTAGGGCACCTGAATGTCACTTTAACCTTTCGGGATTTGTGTTCCGAAGATGGTTTCAGTTTAGCTGCGAGCGTTTGTTTGGTAGTGTGTGGGAAAAAAAGTAGAAATTAAAAAAAATGGTGATGCGTTAGTTCGTCTTGGTCTTAGCATAGAGGACAGCAGACTTTCCAAATGATGGATGAGATTAACGAAAGCAAATAAGCAAAACCGTCATCTACGAACAGAGGAAAGCATAATTGCGAGAGAATTAATCTTCCCTTCATCCACGATGGACTCCTACTTTTAGGACGCCTCGTGTACTAACTAGATTGTTTCGCTGAGTGCAGAATGAGGAAGAAAACTTGATTATTGAAATATATGTAGAATTTTGGCCAAAGAACAAGCGCTAAGACCAATGAGGTCATTCAGCGCTGAAAGGAAAATTGAGAGTCAAGGAGGTTTTAAAGGTGTAACAGGAGGAAAAACCTCGCAGTGGCACTATGAAACAGTTGTTAGGAGTGGGTAGAAAGTAAGAGGGAAGAGAGATAATATGGACGGAGGTACAGTAAAAGGAATGAAAGGGGTTGCAGCTTAAATACAGACGCTGCAAAGAACCTTAAGTAATGCCTACAGTGCATCATAGTGAGGGCACTGATGACACTTCCCCCTTACATGGAAAATAACATCAGTGACAGCAGACTTTCTAAATGATGGATGAAAATTAAAGCAAATAAGCAATACTGTCATCTAAGAAGAGGCAAGTATATTAGCGGATGAAATAATCATCCCTTGACTTTGGGGCATCTCGCGTACTAACTAGACTGTTCTGATTATTGCTCTTCCGTGGATACAAAAACCTGATTATCTGAATCGGGAAGTCGTGGCATAAGTACCAGAAAAGTAAATTGGACTGAATACGTCACTATAGAGGCACTTGAGGGTATCGGGCCATTGACACGGCAAAAGGCGAAGGATAAAGTAATTACAGCCAGTTGTAAACAACTAGATTTTATGAAAAATGATCTTCTTACGAAAAGGAGATGATGGATTCGAATAAATGCTTCGAGAGAGATTTGGGTCGAAGATAAATACTCAAGTACGGGTTAAATATATAACTGCACTCATTTGCAGATATATTAATTAAATTCAGTTTGAATTTGTACCAGGTTGAAAAGCAAGCGCAAACTATGTGATGTCACTCAGCGCTGAAAGGGAAATTGAGAGTAAAAAGGTTTGAAAGGTGTAACAGAAGGAAAACCTCTAAGTTGCACTATGAAACAATTGTTACGAGAGGCTAGAAAGTAAGATGGAAGAAAGATAATATGAACAATACACCGAAAGTGAAAGGCGAACTGGGGCGGCACGAACAACCTGAAGTAGGTCTAATGCTTACAGCGGGGAGGCGATCCACTAAAAGATCCACTAAAAATTCCTGTTACACCTCCATTTGAGGGGGTGGGGCGGAAAGGTGGGAAGGGAGTAACGAATAACTGCAGCGAGAGTAGCACCTGCATGCATTATTCTTCAGATCAACGATCATGTCACTGTTAAACACTTAAAAGAACGAAAAACGCTAAGAATATTTCAGACGGCTAAATAAGAACGTTATGTGGAACACTGATATTATAATCAATCATTCATACACACAGTATATATATTTTGCACGTATATTTCCAGATTAAAAGAAGCCAATAACTTACCTGCAAATAGAACGACCAGCTGAGGTTAACGTACAGGCCAGAACGCGAACCAACCCCGAATATGAATATTTCTAACACGAAGAAGATGATGCTCAGGAACCCGCACAGAGCTGGAAAATACGAGAGAGTTAACCTACTGAATGCGTCCACTTTGTTTCCTCTCAATTACAAAAATGTAGGTCCAATTTTAGTTGTCAACCAGACCACTGAGCTGATCAACAGCCTCCTAGGGCTGGCCTGAAGGATTAGATTTATTTTATGTACAGAACCATTGGTTACTTCCAGCAACGCCTACAGCTTATTGTGGATTCCGAACCACATTGTAACGAGAATAAAATGATAAAGATCAGTTGTGGAAGATTAAAAGAAAATATCCATAGTAAGATTGCAATGGGATTACAACAGAACAGTATTCAATAGACAGTGTGAACAATGACCTGTGGGATACATAAATAAATAAATAAGAAAATAAATAAACAAATATATTAACTTTCGATATTTGCAAAGGAAAGTCGTCTTTTGTCTTACCTCCCGCCGCAATGCAGACCATCTCACGCACGGCATGTCGGTCTGAAATTCTGATGATGCACTTGAAGGTGGAGGTGTATCCATAGGACAGGCTGCCAGAACTGCCATATCTGAAAGGATGGCGCATCCTATGGATCCCGCCCCAGTCACTGAAGACGCCCCTGAGGGATTAAAAGAAGAGTATATGATATAAAAGAGATGACTCACGAAAATGTTTCGTATTTGATTTTGAATTTCGAATAAAAGACTCTTTTGAATATTAAAAATTAGATAACGCTTCACTTTCCTACTCCAACAAACTTTTTACGCTCATGTTGCTCACAAAACACAAGGCTTAAATGAAAACTTATGTCGAACTCTCTGACCTACAGTTCCGCTATTGACACCCCGCACACTTTCAGTTCCAACTAAGTAAAATTCCAAGTCCTTCTTCATCAACACTGTGACTTCATAAGTCTAGCATCATCTTGGTTGTCCTCTCCCACTTCTCACTTTTGAACCAGCATTTCCCGAACCGTTATCCCAACTGCCACTTTACTCACAAAACTTTATAACGTAACAAGTAACTTTTAAACTATACTTTCTTACTGTTAATTTTATCTTTTATGAGGCTCTAGTCTTATCCCCACTACATCATATATCATATACTTTGACCCTGTTACACACTAACATGAAAACGGACAAGAAAGAAAAGATAATCAATGATAACTACTACCGCCGTGACCAGAATGCGCAGTGCCTCTATTGTAGGACCAAAATTGTTAGCGTCAGACTTACTACAGTTGCGTCGGAGATTAAAAAAAGATAATAATTATAAAATTCCCGTCTTCATTTGCTGCACGATTGGCAATGATGATTAACTGGTATACGGAGGCCGTGCTTGAACAACAGCCAAATTTTATATGCATTAAGGATTCAAGCACATAACGAGTGGCGTTTCATTAGCTGCACTCATCGAATTCAGATAATACTCACATGTCGACGGGAAAGTTGACGACACCCTTCTGCAAACATTGTGTGCGTCTTGGCAAATGCTCCACGGACCGAAGTTTCCGCTCATTGCCCCTGAAATAGACAGAAAAATAATTAGATTTAACTCTTTTAGCTTACATAAATGGGAAAAAGCACGTTAAAACGAAGAAGCTTACATGGTACTGCATATATTGTCTACTTTTTATGCACACTGACAAGCAAAAGTATGAATACGCCAAATGCTTTGTTACTCTGGACAGTATGAAACAAATATAAACGTTTTTTAAAAAATGATTTAAGGAACACAAGCAACAATATAGTTTCAGAAGAGCATTATTTTATATGCTCTCTTTGCAACTGCAGATTACGACATGTTGTACCGCTGGGAAAAGTCCAACCCAAGCAAAAAAATGAATATCTGAAAAGAATAATGATGCACCGTCCAATTTTTGTGAAATAAATAACAACAACCAACAAGTGTTTTGCAGACGCTCTCTCAGGCTTTCTCCTAGCCACTTTCACTTGGCTGTTGCCTGTAGCTAAAGGAAACCAACACTCTCGCATGTGCTATTCCTTACCAGGTTCCCAGTGAAAGAGCTCATGTTGACCAAAACATTGAGAAACAGTCTACGTGTTCCATTCCACAAAAAATAAATGACAAGCGAAAGAAAGGATGCCATTAGACTGCTCTAAAGATACATTTCTTCATTTAGATGTTGTAGGTTTTCATTAAATAAATAACCATGAATTATGCTTGCAATCAACTTTAGTAAGTAATGATCAAAACTATCTTTTGTTGTTACTTAATACCTTATGGACTGTACATTTTGCTTCAGCATTACAGTAATCTGTCATGGCGAATTTATTGCATAGACTTGGAGGAAAAGCTGATGAAAAAATGAGGAAAGCAGAGTTCTCTAGAATGTCGAATGTTTAAGAAACGCAGGAAAAGGGAAATTAAAGTAATCAAAGGTACAAAAAGGATACAAAAAGCCTGGTTGTTATTTTCATTCGAGGGAAATTACACTACCTTTCGAATTCTTACGTTACTCTGTTGTTCCAGGGGTCACTGATGTCAGATGCTTGTTACATACTGTATATGCACATTCTCTCTCTCTCTCTCTCTCTCTCTCTCTCTCTCTCTCTTATTCGGGTGGTGTCAGTAGGGTTACGCTTTGCGGTTCACAGCAAGTCTTTAGGGATGATGCTAGTCTCATGATCTATTCTCACCTTCAGCTGACGCTGGTACCTATCTTAATCGAAGCCGATTGGGTGAGTGCAAGCGGGAAAATCATGGAAACTCTGGAGCACGAGACCAGCATATACCAGTCAGCCACTGCACCACTCCCTCCCCTACTACATGCATATGCATGCCTGTGCGCAATACATAAAACCCTCTTACAGACGTTGTATTCACATTCCTTCATCCAGTGTAGCTAGTACTTCCTCCGTCACATCCTCTCGCTTTCGTCGGAAACTCACAAGTTATTCACTCATTTCACCCACCTGTCGCTCTCTATTCGTTCCACGTGACTAAATCACCTCAAAGTACTTGGTACATCCTTTCACCAATGTTATCCTTCTTAACAACATCACATCCGCACTAAATTTTCTCTCCTTTTTAACCCGTCTTCATTAATAACGGTACCACATAAATGAAAGTTGGCCCCACAGTCTCCTTAATCATTTTAAATTCTGCTTACGTTACACTCTTCTTCTTTTTTTCCTTCTAAACCACATGGAGAAAAATTGCTACCTTACTTTCACCTCTTCTTTGATTCATTTCGTCTCTTATTCTACCGACACCCATTACATTGGCCCCCAAATACATACAGTATATGAACCAATCCCTCCATGACATGAACATTCCTTGTTTTGTCCATTTGAACTTCATTTACTCCCAAAACTGTGCACGCAATTTAACATTCACCGTCTACTGTCTCCACATGCAAACATTTGCAAAAAATCACTCCAAACTCAATTCACACCCCATTATCTTATTCTTCAAATATGTAACTACATTTCTCGTCCTTTCCTCGCTTCTCTGATCACATCAGAAATTTTAGATTATGTAAAGTTCACACACACATAAAAAAAAAGGCCAAGAATACAAAAATCCTGATGATGATCAATTATGTATACTTCGTAGATACGGTGTGCATATTCAGCCTCGGTCTAACAGTTGGTTCAAGCATAACTGGAACCAGTAATTTTTAGTTTGCATGACTAGTTCAAATAAACCCACTTTCTATTTATTTCCTGCCATACGACTTCATACGTTGAAAATATCTGAATGTATATACAAGGATTTTCCCATCAAACATGAAAGAGCAATATATTTCACAAACGAACTGTCAACATGAAAGGACGGAAGAAATGGAAATGCACAGATGTGTGTGAGCATACATAAACGACTTGTACCCAAAGCACGTGTATCCACATACTTATACATGTCCCTTTTCTGTCATAATTTTAGGATAATAAAAAGTGCAACATAGAATGAAGCATGTACCAGAAAATTAAATAAAAATAAACAAACGTAAGTGAGCTTAAGCCTAGGCATATCCCTTGATGCCCTCCAAAAACGAAGGAAACTGAATCCTAGGCCTAAGTATAATCTGTTGAATCAAAAAGGAATTGTTTACCGTAACAATTGTGTCTGTATTGTAATGTGTATTATTCTGGTTATAACACCTGACAGGTATAGTAAAAGAGAAAAAAAAGACCAAAACAATTTTGGGTGGCAAGTGCAAATTGTCAGACAGGTGGTCGGTCGGTTGACCAGGTGTTTAAAGATAACACAGGTGTTCTGTCCTTTACAAGGCCAGCAGGGCATACAGAAATCCAGCATAGATATTATCATCGAGTGACTATATTAGAAATACTGCTACCATATACAGTAGTAGAGGTATTAGTATATTATTAGTTTGGTAAATTTGCCGTTTGATGTCTTTTTCCGCAGATAAGCAAATTTACATGAAAAAGAGAAAGCACGATATTTTACAAATAGAATGCACGAATATTTGGCGTTGGCATGACAATAGTGATCTATTTCGATAGTAATAAATTATAAAATATCAAGACAATAAAAACAAACGCATAAATTATAAAACGATACACTACAACACAGTAAACATTTTTTTTAAACCTGTTCCCTAAAACTTCGTGTTATATAAATGGGCAGTTTGCTATCAACGAACGGTAAGTAGCATCGCGTTATTATGAAAAATGCACATCTGTGATCGCACATGTCTTTGGATGATATCGATTTTAACGCTCCCAAATCATGAACTGAACTTGAATCAAGGACATAAGAATAAGGATGACGACGCACTTAATTTATAGGAAAGGATCAAGCTGTTCCAGTCAGTTCGGCTCAGACAAAACACTTTTGTGTAAATCATTTAAACGTTCAAGTACACACACATACATGAAGCTGTTTCTTTGCATATGTATGTTTGAGTGTGTGTGCACAAGCACGCACGCATACAATTGCTGAATGCATTAGCAAAGTAGCATTAAGTGGCAGGATTCCATTCTCAATAGGACATGTACCCATTAGTACTAATCGCCTTTCCTGTCTGCTTCCAGAAGGATTAGAATGAGATTTATTTTCCAAAATCCTCCTGTAGAAAATGCGTTGATGTTGACAGCCCTTTTAGAGGCAGGAGATCCATTACATGGGTTTGAACCCACGAAAAGAGTCCGATATAGAATCCGAGGAAAGGCAATGGAGGTGAGTGAACGGGGATTATATTGCAGCCCCGTTCACATGATCAATCTGGTGTTATAAAATAGCTGGGGTCTCGGAAAATGCGAGACGACTTCAGGTTGTAACTACGGTTGGAAATCTTATTCAAGTTGAGACCACTTGAGCTTTATGCTCTTTAGTGGACTAAAGCTTTACATTTCATGAGTGTTACGTTCAATGCTTACGAATTCCGTTCACTAAATCACAGTTTAATTTCAAATTAAATTATTTTGTTTAACTGTTCGCGTGCTGTTACGAACTTTTCATGGCTAAAACAATTTGTTCCTAGTGTTTTTCGGTACAGCTTCGTTTATTTTCGTTATAAATATCTAGCTGTTTTTTTTATTATTATTATTATTTCTTCCCACGATACTTATCCAACGAGATCTGGGAACGCTTTGGCGTTACGAAACAAAGCCTTCGATTTCATTTCAGGTTACCAACATGATTTGGTTTCCATATCTGAGCTACTGTTCAATCATAACTCAGTTATATTTTCCCTACTTTTGGGCTAACTCATGGGCGGTTTTCAAATTAGTTATTATCTTAAAAATATATACAAAGTTTTTGTACTCAAAGTACTCGGTTTGACGGTTTTAAAACCAAATCAGTCAATCGAATCCTTGAGATTTGTAATGCTGCTATAGGTCTTCAAAGTTGCTATATTATTCGGCACTTTCATTCTAACTCGAGTAATGCTCATTACAGTCAATCTTTAACACATATCTTGCGATTTGCAACTGTTTAGACATCTCATGCCATGCCAGCTCCTAATTTCATCCGGATCTAATAGCACTAGTAACTGTCGCCTAATTCATGCCCTGCTGTCTGTCACCGTCATCTTCTATTTATGATTGAGCCATAACACTGCCCTAGGCCTATCCTAATACTGTTATTAGGAAAAGATATTTTCGTTATGTTTTATGTAACCGTTAGCTGACTCAAATGGCATCCCTCTTTCCTACACAGAAATGACTTCACCCATGACTCAGAGTGGATAATTACTTTTCATTGTCTGCGTAATAAACTGAAATTGTTGTAAACTGAAGCTGCCACTGTGCTTACTGTAAAATGAAAGCCATTAGAGTTATTTGTGTAAATTATGATACAAAGATCAATCAGACAGGCTTATTACATAATGGGATCCTATTGCACCCCTCATTAGTATGTGGTGGAATTTACAATAATAATAAATTCTACATAAATTTACATACTGAATCTGAATAATGAATGTACATCGGTCTCTTTGTGTCAGAATTCAAACGTGAACGCATTTGGAAGATTGTTTTAATTGATTGGTAAATTCAGAGGTCTGCAATAGCCCTCTCATACACTAACGGCTTGCAACACCTACTAGCCGTACTAAGTCAAGGGACCATGCTGGCATAAGGCCCGCTTAATCTAGAAAAACAAGCGACCAAATGAAAGAGCCATGGAACCAGAATCCTCACGACAGTTTTGATTGCTGACAAAAAGAGCGAACAAAGAACAGCCAAGGCTGAAATTATCTTGGATGTTCGTGGCTTTGCAATAAAAGCAGATTTTAGGAATGGAAGCACGTCTCCTGGTCTTGTGCATGAACAGGCGGTCAGCGCAAGCAATCAAACAAACGTATCCAGAAGATCCGGTACAAGACAAATATAATAATTCTCCTGCGAAGAGGGTCGAGACTGATTGGGTTTGCTGCTTGGCAGTACAGCCACCTCAGAAGTCTCTGAACTACTCAAATCTGAGTCCTGCTGTTTATTATCTTTATAATAATATTTCATTTTGGATAGGCATCTGGTTATATGGGTATTTTGTATCCCCTCTTAATACTTTAGTAATTAAGTTGCATTTGGGGTTCTGAGGTAAAAAACAAGGTGATAATTAGATTACATTTAGAACAATGCTAGTCCAGTCTATTAGTAATGTACTAGCGATATCACCTGTAAGTTTTACTAGAAACAGGTACCAACAAACATTTTATTTGCAATATTTGCTTGTTATTGCGTGACCTAATCCGATGAGAATTCTTACAAATACCTTCCGCTTACCAATATCAGTAACATCATGAAATAATGTCCCTAGACCAATCCCATTCAATTTACCGTGAGAGTGAAGATGTCAAACACCACGACATAAACAAAGGGAAGATTCAAAGTTTAGAGTGGCTATGAGAATTCAGGCATATCACAAATAAAAAGAGTATGGGGAAAACTGGATGCTACAATGTGAGTAGTGGCAACAGGTCACGTGACAATGACGAAAGTCGAAACACAATGGCTGCCGGATGTCGACTATTGCAACGCGTACCCCCCGAGCCAATGCATTGTGAATTATCTCTCCCGCGGGCTATTTCCCCAATTACTTCCATTACTAACGACCCAAACCCCCCTCTTCATTTCTATAAATCTATCCATCCTCCCTTCTCTCGAGAATATAGGCATTTGTATATTAAAGTGTATTTGCATATTCACCACCACACATTTTCGATATGGTGGACTGACCTTTCGTAAAGTTGTAACTAGCCTTCGAAGATACTGTCTTTCATTGTTGCAAAAATAAAACAATTCGTAAAGTGCACCTACACTACATGAAAACGTCATAAACACTCGGCGGTAAATTATCGCATACATATCGCAAACAGGTTAAAAACAAATCGACGACCGTCAATGGAGAACGAGTCTTGGACAACTGCTGGATAACCGCAGAAGGCTCACCGGCTAGATCACCAACAAGTCGCTGACTGGTGTTCAACTTATTTGTTCTGTGTACGCGACAAGTTACCAACGTTGTTCATAATATATTTTACTGGTAGTGTGGGTGCATCGTTACAATGACAAATAGGAATGACGAGAGAAGGAGCAATAATGAAAAATATCATACAGCACTCTTCGGCGATGACTCTGCGAGAAATCTTAACCACTCGGCGACACGTTTATCCGTCCTGTCTCGTCTCTTTTGTCCATGAAGTTGATTCCCATTTAACAGTTATTTGCTCAGTATTATTCGTGATATCAATGTGTGCTCATGCCGAGTGGGATGAGATTGGAGGTGTTTCTCTCTTTGATTATTTATACACACAAGCATACACAATTGTTCTAAGTTAAGTATATCTTAGTTTAACCAGACCACTGAGCTGGTTAACAGCTCTCCTAGGGCTGGCCCGAAGGATTAGACTTATTTTACGTGGCTAAGAACCAACTGGTTACCTAGCAACGGGACCTACAGCTTATTGTAGAATCCGAACCACATTATGACGAGAAATGAATTTCTACCACCAGAAATAAATTCCTCTAATTCTTCATTGGCCGCTCGGAGAGTCGAAGGCTGGGCCAACAGCGTGCTAGCCGAAAGCTCTACCCACCCGTCCAATGAAGAACTAGTACACAATTGTTATGTGCAATAGCAGAATTACTAACAGGACCTCATTCAAACCGGATGGTGTCTAGTGGAGATGTTTATTCAGAAAAAGTTACAAGCTTTCCAGGACAAACTGTTTGTCTTAGAAAGCTCGTGACTTTTTCTGAATAAATACTTCCACTAGATACCATCCAGTTTAATGAGGTCCTGTTAGTAATAATACACACACACACACACACACACACACACACACATATATATATATATATATATATATATATATATATATATATATATATATATATCCGGATTTAGGTTGCTAGACAAATAATTCTTAGATATTAATGACGGGAGAAGTGACGCATCCTGCATCATCCGAGGTTTGATAAGATGACAATTCGGGGTTCTAAAGCCAATCGACCCTGGAAAAGGAAGGTTAACATCTCTGCAATGCAGCATCTCAAGATCTTCACACTATATATATATATATATATATATATATATATATATATATATATATATTATATATAAAACTGATTCCTTAGGAATCGGCATATTGTATCCAGGATCTTTTAAATATAGGAGGAGCTTATCATCCGAAGGGAATATTTCATAAATGCTATTAGACAATTTTTCATCGAAAAAACTAAAAATATTGGTAACGAAAAAGTTTCACTTTTCTAAAGGAAATTTCAACCAGTGTTCGTTTTGAGTACTAAACAAAACAAGGATTGAGTAAAAAGTCAAAATAATCTAAATGATAGACTATTTTTTTCAAAATACGAAAAAGGATAAAACAGGGAAAATACAGTCTTTCATTTACATTATTGTGACTTTTAACTCATTATTTCCGATCACAATATAGTGATGCACCACAGAAAACAAGGGCTGTATTTCAACCCACAGTTTTAGGGTTTGGGTATTAAATGTTGTAGAAGTTGATTTTCAATATTTTTCTGCTTAAGTTCACAATTTTTCGTTTTTTACACTTGCCAAAATTTTGTGGAATTAGGAGTGATTTACTTTGCATTTCAATTTTCTGATATTTTTTAATTTTGCGGAATCAGCCGTGAGTTCCTTCGTATACTAATGTCCTGTTATCTTTTATCTACCACGATAGTTTGCGACTTTTCACATAGAATTCAAATAAAATTAAGACTACAGAGTGCTCATAAGAATATGGACCGTTTTGTTAAAAGAATGATCACGAATGTTGAAGAGATAAACCACTTCATAAGAATTTGAAACCTGATAATGAAAGAAATAAATATATATATATATATATATATATATATATATATATATATATATATATATATATATATATATATATATATATAGGAAAGAAAAAACTACAAGTTAATGTTGAGAGAGAGAGAGAGAGAGAGAGAGAGAGAGAGAGAGAGAGAGAGAGAGAGAGAACTAAATGATAGAGCCTCTGTTATTTTGTATCACAGCAGCCCCATGGAAGAAGTGATCTTCACTCTAAACTGACCTCCGATTAAATCCAGAGCTTTAGTTGCTTCTCAGATGACAATCGCGCTGCGGAGGAGCTGAACGTGGATAATGAGGAAGGGGTTGAGGGGGAGTGTATGGGAAGGGGAAGAAGACGAGTTAAAAGACGAGGAGAATGATGGGGAAGGGGTGGGGAAGGAGAGCAGGGGAGTGAAGGTAAGATCGTAAATGATCAGAGAACCGCATTTGGTTCCTTCAGTTTCAAAATTCGACTTATGCAGAGAGAGAGAGAGAGAGAGAGAGAGAGAGAGTGGGGGGGGCCGGGGGCGGTGAGTAGAAGGCGAGTTAAAAGACGAGGAGAATGCTGGGGAAAAAGGGGGTGGGGAAGAGGAGAAAAGGCTTAAAGTTAGATAGTAAATGATCAGAGAATCATATTTGATTTCGTCTGTTTCACAATTCGACTTCTACACACGAGAAAGAGAGAAAGAGAGAAAAGTTAAGTATACCTTAATTTAACCAGACCACTGAGCTGATTAACCGCTCTCCTAGGGCCGGCCCGAAGGATTAGACTTATTTTACGTGGCTAAGAACCAATTGGTTACCTAGCAACGGGACCTACAGCTTATTGTGGAATCCGAACCACAATATACCGAGAAATGAATTTCTATCACCAGAGATAAATTCCTCCAATTCTTCATTGGCCGGCCGGAGACTCGAACTCGGGCCTAGCAGAGTGCTAGCCAACAACTCTACCGACTTGTCCAACGAGAGAGAGAGAGAGAGAGAGAGAAAGTCATCTTATACATCAGACGGCCGTCTTGTGAAGATATACTGAGAAATACAAGTGTTTGTGGGATAAAAAAAAAACCATTCTTATCAAATTACAAGATGTGTCTGTCATAATTTGGCGAATAACCACAGGTGTATTGAGGATCTCTCTCTCTCTCTCTCTCTCTCTCTCTCTCTCTCTCTCTCTCTCTTGTACTATCTATCTATCTATCTATCTATCTATCTATCTATCTTTCCTAAAGAAAAATGGAAAGATCATCTGATTAGAGTGAAGGAAGGCTTTGTGGGTTTTAAATAATAATTAATTTAATTTGTCTATCCTTATAGGATTCCCAGTCGCAGCTAGTTTCAAATTAATAATAATAATAATAATATTAACAACGACAATAATAATAATAATAATAATAATAATAATAATAATAATAATAATAATAATAATAATATCAGTTCATTTATTTTTACAAAGTTATTATAATTCCACACTTATATAGCTATGGCTCATACGATTAATCCAGGCTTCGAACTTACATAACTTTGACAATTTCGAAGAAACTTCAGTAATTTCGAAGACTGCGCGTCGAACACGGATGAAACGGAGAGGAAGAGAGAGAGAGAGAGAGAGAGAGAGAGAGAGAGAGAGAGAGAGAGAGAGAGAGAGAGAGAGAGAGAGAGTCCAGTAAAAGACACAGAAACAATAGCTTTTAAATGTAATGTGTATATAGTTCAAGTTGAATTTAATTTTTTTCTGAGTCAGGAGATTTTCATCCCCACAATTATTAATGACAACTGAAGAATTTAAACAAATCTGTCGAAAGTTGTGTTGATTTTCCCCAAGAGGAAATATTCGCCAAAAAAAAAAAAAGTGGGGTTACTATCTAGAATGCTCTCGTTTCGTAATGATAAAAATAACTATTATTATTATTATCAATTTCAAAAACAAGTCACTGAGACGAGGAATAAAATAATATACATAAAAAATAAAAACTGCCCGTCGTCATCCTTTTAAGGTTTAGCATTCAGATCTCCAAGGTTGCCAACGATTTGTTAAAAGTCCGAAAGGCTTCCGATCCGTGCATCCGGTATCACCATATCACTTCGTAGTTACGTGCTGCGTTTGTCTTGTTTTGTTTGCCTTCGAAGATTTCTATCTTATAGACAATCTATGTCTGTCTACGTTTCTATAAATATGAAAGCCCATTTCAGGTAGAACACAGTAATATATTTTATCAGCATGTGGCATTACATTGAACTAAAAATGGAAAGGTAAAAAGTGTGGATATAAAAGAAGCCGAACTGATAGTTTGAGATGCCTGGATTTATTTTGTAAGAAACATTACCTCTCCGTCTTCATTTCTTTAACTTTATCTTCCGCAAAATGCGAGATTATAATCTAAACTGATGGTAAATGATAAAATTAAACCTACAGCTTTTATAATTAAACGAGTATCTGCTATAACCCGCTACTACTATTATGATGACAAAGCAACAGTAAAGCCTACCGTACAAAAGAAATCGGAACAATGAAAGGACGCAGCCCCAATCGCCATTTTTCTTTCTCGCGCATGCGCAAAGCTATCAGACGCGATAACCCTTAACAATGACTATTCCGTAAGGAAACTTTCCAAGTGCTAGAGATAAGATTTTTAAAAAAATGATTTTTGACAGTTTTACACAAATATATATACATATATATACACTGTATATATATGTACACACGTGTATATATACATACATATATGTGTATATATATACATGTATACATGTGTGTGCGTACGTATATTATATATATATATATATATATATATATATATATATATATATATATATATATATATATATATATATATATATATTTATCTATATATATGTATATATACTGTATGTATAATAGTATATATAGATATAAATATGTGTATGTAAATGTATATATATATATATATATATATATATATATATATATATATATATATATATATATATATATATAATGGAATATAACCCCGTTAAAAATTCTTTGCGACCATACAAATCAAAGACAACTAAGGTGATCGCAAAAGGGTTATACCTTATACCAAAACAAAGCTGAAAAATTGGACAATGACTCTCTTTGGCGCCATTCCCCAAACACCCCCCCACCCCACCACCTCAAGAAGAAAGGGCGTATGGTAAAAAAAAAAAAAATGTGTATATGTGCGCTTGAGTTTCTGCGTTCATTCGCGTGCGAAAACACTGACTTTGTGTTTGGGAAAGCTGAAAACGAAAGGTGGCTCAGCCCTTTTGTTTAACATTCTTTAGACTCATATTTGGGGTGCAATGGGGCAACATTCCCATCGTACCCAGAAGAGTGTGATCGTAAGGTTTGTCAGGAGAGATCTGGGTACATCTCGTTTTTCCGTCCTTTCAAATACACGTAATACAGTAAACATACCAATGTATGTATGATAATCATATATATATATATATATATATATATATATATATATATATATATATATATATATATATATATATATATATATATATATATATATATATATATATACATATATATATATATATATGATATATCTATAATATATATAGATATTGTGTGTATATGTGTACAATTCTAAGCGAACAAAGGACTGAAGAGAAAGAGAAACTGAAAGCACGAATCAGAAAATGACGGAAATATTACCAAAGAATAATTATTCCGGACAATACACCGAGCTTCTGTTATTGAGTTAGGCCTATTAACGTGGAATCCGACCCCATCCCCGACGTAGCAGGCTCTATGGAAGGCACTTTAAATTATCAGACAAGGCCAGGAATCAAGATCCCCACTTTCACTCGACTCTTTTAAACGCCGGGTAAGTTAGGAGGGATAGAACCGAGTTAGTCGACAGGGTGAGTGAAAGTATGGTGTGAGGTTAGCAATGAAGATACAAATATATATAAACAAATTATTTGCCAAAGAAAACCATGAATGAGTAGACCCAGTTGTTATACGTAAGCTAGTTCCTCGTTGGGCGAGTCGGTAGAGTTGACTGATAGTCACTCGCTAGGCCCGAGTTCAGTCTCCGGCTGGCCAATGAAGAATTAGAGGAATTTATTTCTGGTGATAGAAATTCATATCTCGGTACAATGTGGTTCGGATTCCACAATAAGCTGTAGGTTCAGTTGCTAGGTAACCAATTGGTTCTTAGCCACGTAAAATAAGTCTAATCCTTCGTGCCAACCCTGGGAGAGCTGTTAATCAGCTCAGTGGTCTGGTTAAACTAAGGTATGCTTTTATACGTAAGTTTTTTTTTTTTTAGCAATAAATGAAACTGATGTGGAAACTAAAAACCTTGAGAATATTATGAAGTCAATTTCGTTGATTACCAGAGTAATTAAGAACAATAAAAGTATTTTTCAGGATGTAACACTCTGGCAATTAAGAACTGAAAATTACGGTGGTCACTTTATTCTACTCTCTTTAGGATTTGAAAACGCCTATCACAAATAAAAAAAAAAGGATGACAAATTCTTAACACATTTCATTTCCTTGAGTAAGACAGTCGACAACTCTATTTACTTTCTTTTCCTCCTGTGTGTCTCGGACGTCATCTCTTAACGGGGAATCTTCTCTCTGTCTGCTTGCCAATGTTTGTCTCAGCAAGACCCCATTTTTTCCTTGATTTTTTTTTTTTTTCGTGCTGGGTTCCATTATACTGGGTCATGGTCTACACATCCCTATTTGGCAGCGACCCGCGGCAGGAACGGAAATAACAGACAATTTCTTTGATTAACGTCCTTTCTTCTTATTGTTAAGACACCGCGTTGCCAATCGAAACTGCATTATGGTTCAGTGAGCGATCACAGTGAAATCGCCGTTCATGGTATACTTTGATGAAATTCCGGCAGAGGGCGGGCCGTCTCCGGTATTCTTCGCAGGTTCTATCTTATTTTTCATTCTTATTATTTCTTTTCATACATTTCTTGGGCCTTGCAGTGTCTGTGCAGCTAAGGTTTAACTATATATGATATTAAGAAATCGTGGCCTAAGTAATTCTTGTCAGTTGATAGCAAATGCACTTCTACATAATAATACATCTCCAATTTCAAGACATTTTTCTCTTTTGTTTGAAAAAAAGGTTCATCAATCTTAGTAGCAAATTGACTGAGCATTGCAGTCAGTGTCCTTTTAAACCGGATATTAATTCAGCTTCCCAAGGAACTTTAAACTTTTTTATAATTTGAAAAAGGTGATTAGAGATCTAATGCGGGAGAGTAAAGCAGTCACCCTTTCAAGACCCTCAGGCTGAAAAACAGGTCTGTCTGATGAGCTGCTGTTCTCCTCGAAAACAATGGAGTCTCGTTTGTCTTTCGTCTACCTGTTATCACCAGATTGTTTTGATAATTCCGAAGGCTTTTGTTATCAATTCACAGTTGTTTCTTTTTCAAATTTCGATTCAGTGTAGTTATTGTCTGTAAAGAGTTATGGTTTATGTGATTATATTCTACTTACAGCACCAGTCTCGAATTTTCTCCTGTTTGATAGTCCTCATTAACATAATTTCATTAAATTTATAACACTTAGATGGAAATAAAAAAATTAATATTGAAGGAATTCGTCACAATTGCAATACCATTATTTACAGTATTACTGGACTGAATATTCATAAGAAATCATTTACGACAAGTTCTTTCAACTGCGACAGAATATATCATCATACGGATACACCATACGTTTTTACCAAAGCACCACAAGAGTAATAAAAACACATTTCGATTCTCTTCTTCCCTCTCGTGAAACTTTACCTTGCATGGATTATGTGCAATGACCAGCGATCGATCCTGCAAGAATAATCTTGCAAATAATGAGCCCTGATCGCCGGTGCTTAATGAATTAATGCTTCATGTTTCGTGTTTCCACATAACGTGGTTTCTGTCTTTCAGTAATTGAAAAACCTGATCAAAATTGTCAGTTGCATTTCAAAATAAAACCATATATACATGCAAATATATATATATATATAATATATAATATACGTATGGTTTTATTTTCATATGCAACTGATAATTTGCATACATACACAAATACATACATATGAATCAAAAGTCAGATATCTCTATGCAAATAAACCTGATGTCAGAAAGGTGAAGAATAAGGAACTTGACATTAAGAAGGACTACTTAGAAATCTTAAGAATGTTTGTGTCCGAGAGAACAGAATAAACACTTGACAAGAGTTCTCAGAGAGAGAGAGAGAGAGAGAGAGAGAGAGAGAGAGAGAGAGAGAGAGAGAGAGAGAGAGAGAGAGACTTATTTCCATTCTACAATGCTAATGACACGAAAATACAAAATACAAACCATACTTTGTAATCTGAGAGAGAGAGAGAGAGAGAGAGAGAGAGAGAGAGAGAGAGAGAGAGAGAGAGAGAGTCAAATCAAATCAAGTAAAAATTTTATTTCCATTTTACAATAGCTATTACACAAAAATACAAAATACAAATCAAAATTTGTAATCTGTGTGTGTATCCGTGAGAGAGAGAGAGAGAGAGAGAGAGAGAGAGAGAGAGAGAGAGAGAGAGAGAGAATCGGCCGTAGTATTTAGCACAAAAATGTCTACTGGACGTCCATAGTTTAGGCCTATATTTCAGTTGCAAACTTAAAACAATTTTATGTATCCTACAAATCAGGCGACATAACGGAGCTTCGGTATTGCATAAAAAATTGAAATAAATAACCATAATAGTTAAAATAATGTAGTTTAAATTCAAAAGAACTTCCCACAAAATTTAACAAAAAATTCTCAAATACCAGTATCCACTAAGACTTTCCTCCAACCGCAGAAAGTATGGTACTAATATCTATATCTAGGGAATGTCCCAGATTAAAATCGTCCCAACGAAAACAAAATAAAGGGAGTGAGTATTTGCCTTTCGATGGGAGTGATAAAAGCTATGTTTTCTTCCTATTCTCTGCCTTTTCTTATGAACGTAAGGGAACGAGATAACGTTAGGACTAAGAGTTTGTGTGGGGGTGGATGAGAGAGAGAGATGGAGAATAAGGTCAGTCAGTGGTGGGCGTGTTGTAAACCAGACAAGACGTGGGTGATAAAACCAAGTGAGAAATTTGTAGGCTCATATATATATATATATTATATATATATATATATATATATATATATATATATATATATATATATATATATATATGTATGTATATATATATATATATATATATATATATATATATATATATATATATATATATATATATATATATATATATATAATATAATATAAGGAGCCCATAAAAACATAAAATGTGAAAATAAAGACTATATTTCAGAGACCGAACTGTATCTCTCCTCAGGCAAATAGTGAACTATTTGCCTGAGGAGAGAGACAGTTCGGTCTTTGAAATATAGCCTTTATTTTCCACATTTTGGCGTTTTTATGGGCTCCCTTACATTTGATGAAATTGTTTTAACAGAAAATATTTCAGTCATATATATATATATATATATATATGTATGTATGTATATATATGTGTATGTATATCTATATATATTTATATACAGTAAATATAAATATTGCACAAATACTGTATAAACAATAAGACCGGACTGAACCTACCACCATCATCGTCATCATTCCCGCCATTACCCTTTATGCAAACTATTCTCTCAATATAAAATATGACGATGGAGGCATTACGGTAAATGTCCTCAAGGTACAGTATATGCGGGCAAAGCGACACGCTGAATTTCAAGTTTATTTAAGTTGCACCAAATATGAAAATATTGAAAGAAATATATGTTGCATCGTTCGCCCGTCACGCCAAACTTTGCACCCACTTGCTGGGAATATTGGGATGCGGGCTCCTTCCACTCCATGGCGCTGTTGCTGATGCTATAAATGGGTCTGAATAACAAAGGTATATATATATATATATATATATATATATATATATATATATATATATATATATATATATATATACACATTTACAAACATTAAGCTACAGACATCGTTAAATATCAGTTATCACTTACAAATTCCCTTCCGGCGTGTGTTATTCGGAGATTGAGTGATTTTGATATTAAACATTTGTAACTCAATCTATGTGAATATAAAAAATATCATGGTGTGTACAGGCAAATATATATATATATATATATATATATATATATATATATATATATATATATATATATATATATATATATATATATATATATATATATCTTGCTTGTGGTGATTACCTTGTATCCTGTCATACTTGTCGTGACTTCCCTCCCACGTTTTCGGGAAGCATTCCCACCCTCTGCATGCCACATGGCATTACCAATTCTATTTCCCTTTATTTTCCTCTCATTGTCGATCATCTCAATATTATTTCAGCTTTTCATTTATCAGTCCTTTCCACAAACTTCAACGGAGCCTCTTCCCGGGCCAAGGCTGAGCTGTGTAATCCGACCTGGTTCAATTCACCGGCTGTGCACAACAGCAGCCAATGATTTTTTCCGCTGAATATCTTCCTGTGTTCAACACTTTTATTCTTGCAGGGATTTCATCCCTCTTCTTTAAAAGTAACTCCTATACCTTTAAACATCGGTTAATTCAGTCATTCCACTCCAATGTATTTTCATATTTTCCATTCTCTTTTATCTTTTATTCGATTTTCACTTTTATAGATGCAGTTACCTTTTTCAGCTAGTACCATGGGCCCCGAGCTATCCACATCAAGGATTAAAGCAAGGTCAGGCAAGCCTTGCTCACCAAGAATATCATTCATTTTCTTCATTCTGTTTCTCATTCTCTTACTCTCAATCTTTCGGCGCTGCACGCCTCACTGAGTCTAACAAGCAGGTGCAATTGCAATAAAAGCCAAATGAAGATAAGATACTGTGCACCAGGAGTCATACTGAGACTATCCTCCTTATGGAAGTTAGTAAAAATAATTTGCACAGAATGAAGTTTTACTTCAATCTATTCCTTGATTTAAGGTTATCCAGAATATTCGTCGACGGACTTTTATTTAAATCGGAATTTCGTCAAACTTATTCTGTCAGAATGAAATTTAGCTCTGGTGATAGCTGAAAGTATTCTGCGCTAAAACAAAAACAAAAAAAAGCCTTTCTTTACGCTGCATTTTTTTGTGCTGCCAGTCACAAACAAACTTAAATATCAGGACTGGGGACGATGTTTTCTGCAAGAAGCAATTGCACATAATTTGTGAGAAAATCTGAAAGGAACAAAGATATTGGGAGCTAACAATAGAACAAGCATTGTTTGGTAAATTCTCCCAGGGAACAGGGGAAGAATTATTCCTAATTATATCGTGGATAAACTTGAATCCAGAAGGTTTTGTTTAACTCAAGGCAGAAACGTATAATCTATATGAAACTTTTTTATTTTTTTGCTTGGTTTTAATGTTTATTGTACCAAACATTTTATGAAGAATCGGTGTTTAAAGATTAAACTAAGAGGACATAACGTTTCAAAGTAATACTATTTTGCATTTATAGACTAGCGTATGAAGGCTAATAAAAATGCCAAAGAGTTTTACTTTTTTAAATCCTTAATTAACCAGCTGTCTGTCAAAAAATATCCCGTTCTGTATTTACAAAAAGTATTAAAATTGCAATTTTTACCTAGATTAAAGCCCCGTTCGACATGTCCGTTGACGTAATGCTCGTTGGTAAAATTTCTTTTCCCCTACCTACCCCAACCCTACCCGGGGCGGACAAACAGTTTTTAGGAGGAGGGCGGATGTCTCCCCTACCCTCCCGTTTCCCTACCTACCCAGCCCCCACCCGAGGCGGACAAACCGGTTTGCAAGGGGTGGACGGCTGTGTCATGTCTCCCCCTACTGTCACCTGGAGAATAAGATCAGATCCTCTCGGGTTTTATTATTATAGATAAGCAAATCATAACGTGACGTAAAAGAAAGGACAAAAGCCGTCACATGCCATGGTGGCAAAAAAATAATCCTTTCATGTCTATGACTGTTAGACTATAATATGTCAGTCGGTGACTTTTCCAAAGGGTTACCTTTAACTGATAGGCTCCATAAACGTCTTTAGATGACCTCATTTCCCGGCCTTTTCGGATTGTTGAAGAGACGACCATTTGAGCTTCTCAGTTCGAAATTAAATCTAGAGCAACTCTACTTCATTGCACATAGAAGAGAAATGCCAGCATATGTTGAAATAAAACTGCTGTGTTATTGAAACTGATGCAAAGATAAATTCTGTATGACATGATCTGGGGTCACCTTTGTGGAATCTTCATATTTTCTTAACACTTTTGCAGCAAGAGGAACACATATAAGTAAGTTTAATCATGTATTACACAGATTAATTTTACGAGTTTCTTTACAGGTAAATATGCGAATTAAACTGATAACGGTATCTGTGGTAAGCCTGAGGCCCTATTTAAAGCTGATAATTCATACACTGTGCCTGAAGCATCCATATTAATTAGTCATTTTAGCTCACCACTGACATCTGCGTAATTACTGTAATGTTCTTACTCAAATTTCATTTGATTCCAGACTGATCAATTCTGTATCTTTAATCAGACATAATATTTTCCCTTTTTCTCACTTAGCTGTCGAACCTCTTTGCTTTGCTATGCATTCATCCTTTTTCCATTCTCATTTAAGAACAAATCATCTGTGGTCTTGTTACATTAACTTATAATCATCTCAGTAGCACCGGAACCAACTTCCCTATTCAAATGCCACAGCAAACTGTCAAATGACTAATTGCACTGTTATCTCGTCTTCTATAAATTTCTTAAGACATTCTCCTTTACTGACTGAGGATACTAGTGAAAACCAGTCATTATCTATATCATTTGGAACTTGTTATTCTTTTAATTTTTGCTGGCCTAGACCAGCACTCATAGTCTCTCTCTCTCTCTCTCTCTCTCTCTCTCTGCATATTTGTGTGTGTTCTCGTAAATATTCTTAAATGTCCACAAACAGAAGAGCACCCACCCTCCTATACATACACATTAAAATATGTACATATATATATATATATATATATATATATATATATATATATATATATATATATATATATATATATATATATATAATTAGTGTGCCTGCGTGCCTGCGTGCGCAAATACTTGAACCTAAACACAGAAACATAATTACATTGCATGTATATAAGTATATAGCAACAACGGATGTCAAACTATCCGCCTAGCAAAGCTCAGCCAACTTGAATGGCACTGACGTTGCAGGTGCTAGGACGATACACCCTCCATAGAAGGGGGGTCACTGAGGAAGAGAAAGAAGCAAGAAGCAGCACGAGAAGTTGACGGAATTAAGAGAGAGAGAGAGAGAGAGAGAGAGAGAGAGAGAGAGAGAGAGAGAGAGAGAGAGAGAGATAAATCTGCCGCTGGTCGGAGTCCTCGCTCTTCTATTGCTGTCCCATTGTTAACTTGTCATCCTATCATGGGATCTAAACGAACCAGTGATTTACAAGACTCCGGGACCAATTTTCCTTTATCAGGTCTACTGCCGGACAGAGCTCCCCGCTCAAAAGGAACTGTCGCTCCGGTTCCTTCCATTACGAGGGAAATGGACAGTGGGTTACACAAAGGCTTAGTCGTGCAGGAGGGAAAAGTTTAAAGTCTCTCAACCTTGTCTTGACAACACATACATAATAAAGTGAGAGAGAGGAAGAGAGAGATTGAAATATCAGTAAGGGTAATAAGAAAAAATCAAAAGCCCGAAGTCCATTTGATGTAATAATAAGGACTGCTAAATATAAAAAAACAAATGTTTACATAAAAAAAGAAACTACATGCGTTATTAGTAGGGTTGTAATGCAATATCCAAACATACGTATACGAGTTCAAAATACTAAATGAAAGTACGTAAATAAAATGGCAAAAAGGAGGACGTCAGTAAAACGTAGATTAATTAAAGCAATAAAAGACAAACCAGTAAACCGACGTCCTCGATATCAGAGGGTTCGTTTGGCAAGAAAGGAATGTCAACAGAAAACCATTCTAAACACGGCGCTTTGAAACGCGAACAGAAACACGAATCCACAGAGCGTTTACTTTGGTGTCTGTGCTCTCAAAGACTTCATTTCTCGTCCTTTCCAAGAGATGCACTTGTCCTTAGAAAACCCTGATGGCGAGACATTCTACACATTTCGAGAAGACGAAAAAATGCTTTCATGGTCTCAGTGTCCCTATTCTTCTGCTCCTCTTCTTCGATTCTGGTATTCAGGGTAACGAAGAAGAAACTTCAAAAAAATATATATATATATAAAGAAGAAGAAGAAAGAAAATGAGATGCGGACAAGGACAAGCCAACCTGAATGACGACACAGACGAGATGGAGTTCTCATGACATAAAAATATACCCGGAGGCTGTCCACCCTCATACACCAGGAGCATTATTATCAAGTTCATTACGGTTGCGCGGACTTGACGTAGATGCCAAGTGCCAAGTGGCATTCTTGCAGAGCTTCTCTCTCTCACGTTAAGACTACGATGCCCTGAGGCCTAAGCTATAGTAATAGTTTTTATACCTCGTCTTTGCATCAGGAGCAAGATAAGAGTCTAATTTTGCAAATACGTAGTTCCCACTGAAGAAGAAGAAGAAGAAGAAGAAGAAGAAGAAGAAGAAGAAGACGATAATACACTGTGATTCAAAACAGTTGACGCTCCACAATCGATATTTATGTAGTAAAATCGACGAACAAGCAAATCCTTACTCATTTTCTTTGCTGAATTTTAGTGAAAAAACAATAGAATTGTCATTGGGTCTTTCCGCTTTTCCTTTTGATACGGATTTCTATGATGATTATCGACTTCCCTAGAAAAAGAAATCATAGTGGCTAATTTCCCTTCCTTTCCCCTTACCCTCACCCCAATCTCTCTCTCTCTCTCACTATATATCTCTCTCTCTCTCTCTCTCTCTCTCTCTCTCTCTCTCTCTCTCTCTATATATATATATATATATATATATATATATATATATATATATATATATATATATTTATTTATTTATATATTTATAGAAACACACACACACGAATACATATATATGTATCATATATACTGTACATTCTTCGCCGTACCTTTCCTTTTAATTTCATTAAGTGCCAATGCGGACGTGGCATCCGTAATGCTCAGGCAACACCTCTAAAAGACTCCAGTAATTCCCCTCAACTTTAAAGTTTGAGGGTTTGAAAGGATAGACAGGAACAGCTAATCTGCTGCTCCATTTAATTACTCTGAACCCGGCAGCAGATATCTTTATACCAAGAAATATCAAACAGTGAGACTAGAGAAGTGTTGATGTTAGAACAAAGGACACGCCTAGTACCACTCGACAGGAAGAAGCGAAGAGATTTAGTAAACACTTAGGCAGCGGGTAGGCGCTTCATTACATAAATATCAATAAAGAAATATTTGCCGTTTTATCATTTGTTTGGAATAGCTTAAAGGGGAGAGTATAGGCCTAGACATCAAGAAGAGGGAACAAGGGACGTGAGTGGCAAGTACAGGAGGGAAACTCGGGTGCAAAAGAGAGAAAGAACTGGTCAGACCCGCTTGGTAATTCTGACGTTACTTGGGCATTACTTTTGATTTGTGTCCAGTTTGCAAGTGATACCTGCGTGAGCATATTTAACGTATTAACAATAACTCTCAAGTGTTGAGTATAAAGGATACTAAACATTATAAGCACGAACTGATATTTACAAACATGAACACGTACTGTACACACACACAGGTTGGTGTGTTTGTAAATAACAGTCCGTTATTTACAAAGGACTGAAAGGAAAATATGTAAAAGAACTGGCCCGACCAGGAAATGCCGTCTTCAGCTTTGTAATGATTAACATTGAACTTTAAGAATGGTTCTTCTTTCCCCTAGACCGACGCAAATTGCAACATGCTGTCCTACTCAAGCCCAAACCTGAAGAAGAAGTAAAAAAACAAAACATAGACAAGTGGGTAACTTACCAGAAGAAATCCACACGTCTAACATCTAAAAGAGAAAATTCTATGGGAAGACAGAAACAGAAAGAATTCCAGACTTTGACAGAAGAAAGAAAAACTGCAGCTATTTAGGTCAATCCATGAAATTCAGATCTCATTGATGGAAAAGATGATTTAAAGAGTTTGCTCTTAGATAAACTTCCCTAATGTTGGTGAAGAAAACAAAATCAGAAGCAATTTGACATAACGAAGATAACGACAACGATCAGAACGAATGAAGTCAACCCAGAACAATCGATCTTCTCGGACCGAACCGGATCTGCGCGTTACCTCCAAAACAAGTTCGCAGAGATGTGACCACTGAAAATGTACCAATTGGAAACTTGTGGAATTTTTTTGTTATCAGAAAGATTGAAAGTGCAGGATGTTATACAGTGTAAAGGTTGCGAGAGTCGTCGGGGTATTAGATATAATTAAAAGAGCCTAGTCCGTTTAAGAATGATCTCGGCCTAAGTCAGTTCGAGATTGAGTGCCAGATGTACAAGGTGCTAGGAAAGTGATGTCAAAAGCAATATTAGCGGAAGTGAGAATGGCATGCAAGTTAATAGCAATCACAATAGCCTGCTAGTTGGAAGAAAGAGTATCCAATTATGAAATATAACCTTCGAAAAAAATTCTAAGTTAGTGGCAATCAGGTGGATAATAGATGGAAGGAAGAGGAGATAATTAGGAAATAGGACCCGCGAAAAAACAGAAATGAGAATGAATTGTTACTTGGATAAGCAACGCCAATTATGATATGAAAACAGTGCAAAGTTGGTTTTATTTACTAGTGTCATAAGGTAAATTTTGCTTTGAAAAAGTCTGTCATAGTTTAAAAGGTAGTACACAAACATACATACACACACATAAAAATCAGAGAATCAGTATTTCCTGGAGATTGTGTGTGTGTATATTATATATATATATATATATATATATATATATATATATATATATATATATATATATATATATATATATATATACATATATATATACAATATATGTTACAGGCATATAGCGAAACCAGGCATTTCGCGAACTGCCTGGAATTTCATGCAGATAACGAAATGCACTTAGGAACATTTGATCCCCCCAGGGTCTAATACTAAACACGGTGAAACAGTGACTCACCTTCACTGTTTCGCCGTGTTTAGTACTAGCCCCCGGTTGTCAAATGTATTTCGCATTGTTTAGTACTAGCTCCTGGGGGATCAAATTTCCCTAAGTGCATTTAGCATCTTCCTGAAATTTCAGGCAGCTCGTGAAATGCCTGGTTTCTGCTATCTGCCTGTACACACACACAACACACACACACACACACACACACACACACACACACACATATATATATATATATATATATATATATATATATATATATATATATA
>NC_089743.1:81159970-81162470 GCF_040412425.1 Macrobrachium rosenbergii | reverse complement strand
TTATGCTCCAAAAATTTCTTTAAACTCTTCTAGGAATCCCCAGTCATTTAGTTCCTGCTTCTCTGCTACAAACGTACTCTTATCAGAAAGATGATAAATCTGGTTTGACGTTTTATTTCTCCATAAAAAAATATAAAAAATCATTATAAAAGCTATTCGGCTCCGATTTTACGTAACCTTCCTGTATCTTGTACCCCGGTCGGGTACAAACATAAACAATTCAGTCAGTAACTCGACAAAATATCGATATGAATTATAAAGATATTGAATTGAGTGAGACTGAAGTAAGTGTGAAAATACACGAACATTTCATATAAATCCAGTAAATATGCAAAACAGCAAGGACAAAAACAATAATTGTATATGCGCTGCGCTTTCAAGGCTGCGTGGGAAGAGGAGACATTCGACACGCAACACTGAGCCTCCTCCTGCGTCCATTTGGAACCAAATCATGCAAACTTCTGGATATAGGAAAAAAATGAATTTCATTCTCCAGGTCTCAAGGACACGCAATTAATGTAAGTGTATATTTATTTTGAACGGCTAAGAGAGAGAGAGAGAGAGAGAGAGAGAGAGAGAGAGAGAGAGAGAGAGAGAGAGAGAGAGAGGAGGATTTGTGGGGACCCCGTTGTGGACCCCTTAAAAACGGAAATGTCCCTGAGCGACAAAGTAACCTTTTAATTAAAACGAAATTCAAATCAATATGGAATAGAATGAAATATAAAATTAGGCCTAAGGCCAGACGCTGGGACCTACGAGGTCATTCAGCGCTGAAAGGGCAACTGAGAGTAAAAAGTTTTAAAAGTGTAACTGGAGGAAAACCTCGCAGCTGCACTATGAGATAGTTGTTAGGAGAGGGAGGAAAGTAAGACGAAAGAAAGAGAACATGGAAGGGGGTACAGTAAAAGGAATGAATGGGTTGCAGCTAGGAGCCGAAGGAACGCTGCAAAGAACCTTAAGTAATGCCTACAGTACACCGCGTAAGGTGCGCACTGACGGCACTGTCCCCCAACTGAGGAAAATCGATATGTTTCTTCATCACTCCAGGAATTAGACAATTATATCCACGTTCCTCTGTGTAGTGTGAATACACACTATGCCTTAGTTTGTAGAAAAGCCCCAGAAAGAGTCTATGGGTCTATGGTCCCGGTAAGGATTCCTCTGTGTAGTGTAAATACACACTATGCCTTAGTTTGCAGAAAAGCGCCACAAAGAGTCTATGGGTCTATGGTCCCGGTAAGGATTCCTCTGTGAATGAATACACACTATGCCGTTAACCTGCAATTAATTTTTGGAGAGGTGAGAAAGATCAGTCCTGTCTATGTGAATGCCGGATCAGGATTCTCTGTGTGGTGTGAGATACACACTATGCCTTCTGTTTGTAGAATGAAGCGCCAGAAAGAGTCTATGGGTCTATGGTCCCGTAAGATTTCAGCTCTGTGTTGGTGTGAATACACACTATGACTTAGTTTTGAAAAGCGCCAGAAAGAGTCTATGGGTCTATGGTCCCGGTAAGGATTCCTCTGTGTAGTGTGAATACACACTATGCCTATTTTCAGAAAACTTTGATTCAAAATCGCCAGAAAAGATGTCTATGGGTCTATGGTCCCGGTAAGGATAACAATGAATGAATAGGAGAGCTTCGTAGGAATTAACCTTTGCTTAATTAATTTTTGGAGAGGTGAAAGAACGATCAGTCCCGTTATCTGAATGCAAAGATCAGACGTCTACGGTTGGTGTCAGACTAATGAGGCTTCTGTGAGGGAATGAAGAGGCTGTACGATAGTGGCAATGATTGCTCTGGATGTTCATCCGTGATTTATGGGACAACAGGCAGGACTGGAATTGGGAGTGAATGCTAGGAGGAAGGACTTATGTTTTAAAGGAATACGTTTTAGCTCTCTCTCTACTTTAATTAAGTCAATGGCATTTTCCATAGAACTCTCTTTTCATTCAGATTCAAAAACGTCTGAATAAAAAAGATGTGTCTCTGTAAATCGTGCCATTGACTACAATTTGTGTATATAATATATATATATATATATATATATATATATATATATATATATATATATATATATATATATGTATGTATATATAATGCATGTATGCACGTATTGTCCGTTAGTGTAATTAGTAAAGATCTCGTATTTTATTCCGCCGACCCGAATATAAAATTAGCAATAAGGAGAGAAAGTCTGGCCAAAATCATTCAGGAGGCTGAGAACTGCGCTGGAATACTAATCCAAAGTGCTTCATCACATAACGTTACCTTCATTAACCGCTACCTGACAAATTACAAGTTTTCTCTCTCTCTGCCCAGAGGACACTGTGAAGGACCTATTCAACTACATCCAGAGAAAGAGAAAACACTAGTATCTGGAAGGATGCTTTTATACTCCTCTCTCTCTCTCTCTCAGGAAGGATACTCTCTCTCTCTCTCTCTCTCTCTCTCTCTCTCTCTCTCTCTCTCAAATAAAACACTAATACCTCAGGAAGG
>NC_089743.1:81144970-81154970 GCF_040412425.1 Macrobrachium rosenbergii | reverse complement strand
AGAGAGAGAGAGAGAGAGAGAAAGTAATGAGGCTACACAACAACTATTCGTAAAGTAATTAATATCCAAAAGTACCTGTGGGATTGATATACAGGTTTTTTGTGAAAAATCGACACAACGGGAAAAAATTAAAAGAATTAATGGCTACACCGACAGACGAGAACCAGGGAACCGAGAGATAATATTTTATAATAAATATTTTCAAGTTTTCATCCTTCTTCTTCTTCTTCTTCATAAACTTGATTCTTTTGTTATTCTTCTTATTTTCTTCTTCTTCTTCATAAACTTGATATTTTGTTATAATAGATCCTTTTCATCCATCTCTCCTCCTCCTCCTCCTCCTCCTCCTCCTCCTCCTCCTCCTCCTTCTCCTTCATAAACTTGATATTTTGTTAAATTAAATATTTTCAAGTTTTCATCCTTCTTCTTCTTCTTCTTGTTCTTCTCTTCTTCATAAACTTGATATTTTGTTATAATAAATATTTTCAAGTTTTTCTCCTCCTCCTCCTCCTCCCTCCTCCTCCTCCTCCTCCTCCTCCTCTTCTTCTTCTTCTTCTTCTTCTTCTTCTTCTTCTTCTTCTTCTTCTTCTTCTTCTTCTTCATAAACTTGATATTTTGTTATAATAAATATTTTCTAGTTTTCATTCTCCTCCTCCTCCTCCTCCTCTTCTTCTTCTTCTTCTTCTTCTTCTTCTTCTTCTTCTTCTTCTTCTTCTTCTTCTTCTTCTTCATAAACTTGATATTTTGTTATAATAAATATTTTCAAGTTTTCCTTCTTCTTCTTCTTCTTCTTTTTCATAAACTTGATACTGTAGTGTACCGTTTCGCGTTGGAGGTCACGTGTCTGCTGTAGAGGCCGTTGGCAGAGAACTGTTTATATTTAGGCGATTTCAATAATAACAGCTACAGCAACAGTGATACTGTTAATAATAATAGGCGACGTAATGAGAATGGTATGTGCAATAGCAGCAATACCCATATCATTAATGATTACTAATGATAAAGATAATGATAACGAGAATGCTAATGAGGGTGGTAACTGCAGTAATAGCAGAATAGAAGGTGCATAAAAATGATAATAATGATAATAATAACAGCACGCTGGTCACAAACCAAGGACACGGCAGCGACGCCAAGAAAATCAACAGATAAGTAAACAATATCGGGTAATAATTCATAGGAGGGAAATTTGCAGTTACTTAACGTAGACGAGAATGAATAGGAAATGAAAAGGTCTCGTGAAAAAGAAAAGTGAAATAAAGAGATTCTTGATGTGATAAACGAAGAGAGAGAGAGAGAGAGAGAGAGAGAGAGAGAGAGAGAGAGAGAGAGAGCGTTACCTAAGCCACTCACCATGTAACAAGCAAAAGCATTATGCTGGATTCTAACCGTTAGGTTTTTTCTAAATTCACTTTTATATTGTGACTATATGCGACTAGACTCCACCGGAACAATTCCTCTCCCCCCCTTTTTTTCCGCACTTCTATCTGAAAACGGTACCCACACGGAAGTGGTCTCAGACCACACCTACGTCAAGCAAATGTTGATAATATTCTGTCTCGAGCAGTTCTTTTTTTCGACGAGAGAGAGAGAGAGAGAGAGAGAGAGAGAGAGAGAGAGAGAGAGAGAGAGAGAGAGAGTATAAAGTCTTCACTATCCGGAATGAGTCATCTGACAGGTCACCGGGAAGTAAAAATATAACTGACATGCGTCTGATATGGCGCCTCAGAGTAAAAACTCATTTTTTGATCGATTTATTGAGAAGTATTGGTGGAGCTGAAGGCAGAAAATGTGTCATTGTAAAAGTGTCAAAATGCACTGACGTCTTCATTTACAATGAGGTGCCAAAATGAACTAAACTCCAGACGTATGTATATTTACGGTATACCTATCAATATGGCATAAGGATATGGCGACCGCTCCCTGTATTAGAGTTACAGCAATCAGCCTTCGTCTGCTAGGCACACTCATAGGTCGCTCCCACCCTACCTTCAACCAGGCAACCCTCCTTGAGAGAGCTGAGGGCTTTGCCCTTCGGCCGTCATTCCATTTAGAGGAATAAAGGTGTATGTGAAAAAGAAATACACAAATACACACACAAACACACCCACACATACATATTATAGTTTTTTCACAATGTATCTGTATTCTTTCAAAGGAAATGGCGCCATGTATGTGTGTGTGTTTGTGCGTAGGAGCGCATTCGTAAAATTGATTAATACTTTTACGTTATGGCGCTTCGATGCTTAGATATGACATCAAACTTAACTTCCGGATCTCTGAAACCGAACAAGAAAGATTAAACCAAGCAGACATCTTATAGTCTAAGGAGAAAAGCTAATTTGATGTAACTACCCTCGATACGCTCGCTTCCATCAATATATTGAGCGTTCAGGTTGCTTCAAACTTGTCTTGGAGAGACCACATCGATTAAATGGCTAAATCTGGTTGGAGATGCGATGGTTCGTTGCATGTCATTATATGTTCCCTTACTCCATTAAAAGTCTTAAATTGGCCTTCTTCGCCGACTGGAATATCACGCTTTTGCGAGTATTCCTGGAGCTTTTGGCGAAACATCAGCCTCTGTGGGAACTTCCTCATATAGAGATGGCCTATTCTTAGAACAGAATTCCAGCCGAGGCTGGAAGGAGTACCACTATCGGCCAGTTCAAGAAGAGTTCGGATAAAGTGACCTGTCTACTCTTATTTTCAGGTGTGTTTCTGCGTAAGGACTGGTAAGTCTTCGAGAAACCTCTGTCCATGTAACTCAATGTAACTTTGTCATGTCGACAGCAATGAGTCAAAGGCTTTTATTGCATTTCTGAATATTCTTTCCACTCTGGCGTCAGTGACATTGGAAGTCATGGTACCAGGCAATTCACAAACAATCAATCAACCTCTACCCGTCTTTCCATTTCGTTCTGGCTGTATTTATGCAGATAACTTTTTGTCGATCTGAAGGAGAATCTGTTATAATTTCTGGCTGCTTTGTAACGCCAGTCAGACCGCTCCTTCATGCACACACACACACACACACACTCTGGATTGTGGAAATCAATGGTCGTCAGGCTAAACGGTGGGATGAACACTTCTCTATACTGTCTTTATTTGGACACTCACCCTGCTTCAGTGTTCCCTCACTTAAAATCTTTCGTCCTTGAAGTGTCGAACCTATAGTTAACCACACTCCTATTAATCATCTGCTCATTCATTTATCTTTTGTAATAGGGGTACAGATGCATAAAAATTCTTGAACGAATTACCGAATGACAAATGTGATAAGGACCATCGCGATTTATGGTAGATAATAAATTTTCAAGTTGCGCGATTTATACTAGATAACAAAAGTTCAAGTTACAAGAAGCAATCCTTTCCTTCGAAAAATAACGGATCATACCCCGCACCACTCCAACACGTGTTTGATTTAGTCTTCAAAAATTACTGATAAGGAGGCAAAAATAAAAGAATAATGCAGACTCGAAAACAGCAAGAATAAAAATGTCAAAAAACTTACCTTTTGCAAGGGAAAGATGAGAAAGATTAACAAAATGCTTTTGATGCGTCAATAACTAGAAACGTTGAGAGTTTTGTGGTCAGTGTGATCTACCCCCACCCCAAAAAAGGAAAAAAATCGATAAGCTAAATAAGGCTCTTGTTACCCATAGAACTGGAACAAGACCTGATTGTTTGGCCACATAAACGAAGTGTTTGTGTATGACTTCGAGAAGGGAAATTTTAGGGCCTGAATGAGGGTAAATTTATGAAAGAGACGGCGTGAGAGTCTGGGAAACGGATAAGACACGGAGCAAAACATATGAAGGAATGTCAGGAAAGGTTACTTGAAAAACTGGCTGATAAACTCGACATGCACCGAACAGTCTTGGAAATGTATGTGATATTGAAGAAAACTGATATCAATCGGACGTTGTATGTACAAATATCTTAGTCAATTGTTTATCAGCATACGTAGATGTATATCTACACATAACAGTTATGAACTTAGACTTGTACACTCTATGCATAGTGTATGTTTAAAACAGCAGTCGTAAGTCTTTCAAATAAAGAAGGTGACGACAAATTATGGAGAAGTTTGACCGATGAATAAAGGAAGCACGCCGAAAATAGCTTAAAATCTTTTTGAATGTATGCGAAGTGAGAATGGACAGGGAGTCTTACGGGTAGAGAGAGAGAGAGAGAGAGAGAGAGAGAGAGAGAGAGAGAGAGAGAGAGAGAAGAGAGAAAACGCGTGGACGTCTGGACGAGCAGTTACGATTTTAAAGGTTCAGACAAGAATAATTGGGAAATAGCGGACTTGTGGTTACCCGGTATCGGTCTTTCGTAGAACGAAAAAATGAAACTGTCGTGAACTTACTCAAGCAGTTTGGGAAAAGAAGAATGAACTTTCGAAGCTGACAATGAAAACGGAAGCTACTTAGAAATAGTTATAGTCATTATGAGAGAGAGAGAGAGAGAGAGAGAGAGAGAGAGAGAGAGAGAGAGAGAGAGAGTCCCCAACCCACCTAAGGAACCCACCAAGGTCACATACCTCAATGTTTACCTCCCAGTCCGGTCTTCGCATTGGCTTCTGCCGTCCAAAAGGCTCTTGTAACGCTATTCCTGGCTGGTCCGATTTGTCAACGGACCGCTTATTGGATAACACGAACCGCGCGCCCATGCATCCTTAACCGTCATTGGCTAAAGAAGGTAACTCTTCGTAGGCTATGTTTTAAACCCATGGGCGTCCCTCAAAAAAAGTTCCGTAAGGTTTGAATTTTTTAGCCCAGGAAACGGCATTTATATTCAAAATCATTAAGTTATAAAAGTTACCATTTTCTGTTAGACTCTCTCTCTCTCTCTCTCTCTCTCTCTCTCTCTCTCTCTCTCTCTGTTAACTTATATTTTTAATCCCTTCTGCTTTCTCCAATAGAGAAGGGTATCCGGTAGTCCTTTGTGCTGTAATAACTGTTCATTATTTTTTATGAAGAAATGAAACATCTTAACATCGAATACGAATGCCAAAAAAAAAACAAAAAACAAAAAAAAAACGCTGCTGTCATGAAAGGCTCATACGTTGAACTTCATTCAGTGTTCTCTTATGAATACGTTTAGGCTGGCTTCGGTAACGCTTTAGGTTTCAAGGCGTTTTAAATGGAGTCGTAGAGGATCGTACAAATGCTTGCCTGCCTGCCTGCTGCCTGCTCGCTCGCACTCTCTCTCTCTCTCTCTCTCTCTCTCTCATGTACAAAGATATTTATTAGAAGAGACATATATATATATATATATATATATATATATATATATATATATATGTGTGTGTGTGTGTGTGTGTGTGTGTGTGTGTGTGTGTATGTGTGTATATATGTAAGCATGTATACATACACACACATTGTTAACACATAATATATATATATACAAAGCTAAAGTTTCAGCTCTCAAACGTGTCAAAATGACTGTATTTAGGGAAAACTTATTTTTTAATCCAGAGGCCGACGGGGTGGGAAACTAGTGTTCATCCCCATACAGGGTTCGACCAAAAACAATCAAAACAAAAATGGGTTAAATTCTCAAACAAAATAAATCAATAAGGTATGGTTAATTTGGAAATGGAAGGCTATATGAATCCTGGAAAACATAATCAGGGAGAGAATGCCGAAGCGGGGGTGTGAGAGAAACAAAACAGTCACCGAAACATAGAACCAGAGGATTGTTGATTTCCGTAGAATAAATGAAGGAAGTGGTCGCTTGGCAGGTGCTACGAGGCTGCCTGAGAGGAGGAAGTAATAGTATTCTATTTAGCTCGAACTATTGTTGAGAGAGAGTGAGGACACTTGCAGGAAAGAAAATGAGGACCAAGAGACGAGGAGGGAAGGGCGGGTCTTTCAATCCTGTCCAACCAGAAAGACAGGGATACTAGTCCAAAAGCAAGCTGTTCTGAACAAGGAGAGATAAGGCTAGTGTAAATTATTAGTACTAGGGTGAGAATACGATACTGTACTGTGTAAGATAAGAATTTACTACACCGAAACAAAACGCCAGCTTTTTTTTAGCCTAAAATTCAGCCACTCGATTTGTGTGATTTCTCCAGGAAAGTTTTGAAAGGCTGAGATATATGTTCCTTAAACGGAATGAAAAACTAGTCGACTAGGTCAGTTGACGAAGTGAACAGTGTCTCTTGGATGCGCTGAATGCCAACAGGTTACGAGGTTCCACTATGATATGCCCTTGAGATACGACATGACACAGCAAGAGCAATACGTGATATAAATTTAGCAAAGAGATGTCTAAGAAGTGAACGAAGAAGAAATGTGGAGGACTGACTCATGCAAATGATTTAATAGAAGTGTATAGGAAAAGATAGTTGTTGATAAAGAAAGAAAATAGCAAGGTCTAGAGAACAAATTGCATGTGAAAGAGAAAATTCGCAACAAACGTTGCAAGTCATGGGTAAAGGACGAGGTGCTGCGCTGTGAAAAACAAAGACAGAGCTGTTTAATAAAAAAAAAAAAAAACACTAGAATTATATTTAGAGCGAAGGCGTAAAGCCATAAACAAGGCCGTCTGGCTAGCAAAGGCTCATGGCAAACTCTGGCAGATCCCTCGAGTTGTCAAGGAAATCAAACTTATGAGAAAAGAAAGTTTTATGAAAATGGCAATGCGTCGGATGTCAGGAAATAGTGAGAGAGAGAGAGAGAGAGAGAGAGAGAGAGAGAGAGAGAGAGAGAGAGAGAGAGAATAATTCTCTGCAAAGAAATTTGGTGACACTGGTTAAGTAATAAGATTACAATAAAATATCAATAATTTAAAATTGGCACGCGAGAGATCCGAATTCAGTCAAAAGGAGGAAAAACGACAGTAACTTGAGTACCTGGTGATTACTCGACTGAGGTGGGTCAGCCACTTCATCCCAAGTGAAAAGCTGAGATCAGGAAAACAAACACAAACACACACGCGCACGCACGCATACACACACACATTATATATATATATATATATATATATATATATATATATATATATATATATATATATATATATATATATGATAGATAGATAGATAGATATACCAGGCGTGTAAGCGTGATTCACATAAATACAAATTTTGTCCAAAGCGGATGGTGTGTATGAAAAAAACATTCGAACACCGCATGCTTCGTCGTTATTCTTCACATGATCGTCATTAACAGGTACCACCCGGGTACAAGCCCAAAATTTCTAAAGGACGAAGTGGCCTGAGTGTCTCGTGCTATTAATTAAGGCAGAACTCCACTTGGGACACCTCGTACCAAGGACGAGGATCTTTTTAGAAATTTCATTCTTCCACTTCGTAAACATTGTCTTATTAATGGGATTTGGTGATAATTTACTTGTTTTATTAGTCTTTGGTGGCTCATATTTTAGCATTTCAACATTGTTTGCGAACAAAATAAAGGTTTTTTAGACTTAGAAATCAATTTCAGAAATAGGTACGACTTTTCAACTGATACCTCGTACTAACAAAATGACATGACGGTGGAAGTAAATCTTCCCCACATCACTGGGCATTACTCTTGAATTTCACCAATTTTAGCAATTCACCATTGCTCGCGAATAAAGCAAATGTTTCGTAGACTTAGAAATATATTGCGGAAGCAGGTTTGACTTTTCAACAGAAACCTCGTACTATCAAGTAAATCTCCACATCACTGGACATTATTTTAGAGTATCACCGAAAAAAAATCATAGTTTTAAAAGGAATTGGTCTCTTAATCTTTGATAACTAATAAAACAAGCATTTTCTAATTAAATATGTATTTCAGAGCAGGTACGACTTTTCAGCAAAAGCCTCGTACTATCAAAATGAGACGACTGTGGAAGTAAATCTTCACATCCCTAGACATTACTCTGGAATATCACCGGGAAAATCATAGTTCCGAAGATGAATAGGTGTCTTCATCTTTGATAGCTAATATATTTTAGCATTTCAACATTGTTTACGAAGAAAGTAAATATTTCCTGGCCTTAGAAATCTATTTCAGAAAAAAGTATAACATTTCAATAGATGTCTCGTACTATCAAAATGACACGACGGTGGTAGTAAATCTTCACCACACCACTGGACATCACTCGAATTTTACCGAGAAAATCAAAGTTTTGATAGGGAAATGGTGTCTTAAACTTTGACGGCTAATATACTTCTGCAATAAAACATTGTTTGCGAATAAAACAAATGTTTTCTCTACCTAGAAATGTGTTTCAGAAGCAGGTACGATTTTTCAACAGAAGCCTCGTACTACCAAAATGACACGACGGTGGAGGTAAATCTTCTCCACATCACTGGACATTACACTTGAATTTCACCGAGAAAATTACAGTTTTGAAAGAGAACTAGCGCGACAAGGGAATTTCTCTTCTTCTCTCTTTTTCTCTTGTCATACTCCGAAAGTTTCACGTAGGCAGCTTGACTTCCCGGGTGTCACACACGAAATAAATCGCATACCATTTTGGAAATCGTATCGGTCTAACATGCACGCTTCTCGCTAATGCATGCATAGGTTCATGCATTTCCATAGAGAAACTGCAAATGTTTCCTTGATATCATTACTATAAAAGGTCAGGATGGATTAACATGTTCGGAGCACTCTGGTTCTTTTTTTTTTTCCTGTCCGTTTAGTTTTGAACCTTGGAGTTCCTAAGGGAACAATGATACTCTTTTGTGGATAAATATACAGGATCAAGGACAAATTAATAGGGGCCACGACTCCTAATATGTGGAGAGAGAGAGAGAGAGAGAGAGAGAGAGAGAGAGAGAGAGAGAGAGAGAGAGAGAGAGTGACAAAGCAGCTCCTAACAGATGAAGAAGCGACCTGTGGAATAGGTCTGCGATGTGAAGCTCGACAACCAGAGGAATGGGGTGGAGGAGCCTAGGCAGATGCAGTGAAAGTGAGAGGGACCCACACAGAGCCAGTGTCCCCAACCCTCCATGTACCCAGTCCTTCCTCCTCCTCCCTACCCCTACCTTCCTCTCTCTCCTCTCTCTCTTCGCCTTTCATCCTTTCCTTTTTCTACTCCTTCGTCTTTCATTCTCTTTTCAGTCACAAATTTCATAAGGTTTCTCGTCACTGTTGTTAATTTTACTTAAGTCAATGTCTCTCTTGTTCTCGCTGCACGATCGCATTTTGCGAATCAAATTGTCGCGTGCTCGCACGCCCGGCTGTAGGCTACAAATGTGCTTGCATGAGCAGAAATATTCTATTGTAGGTCTATGCTGGTTCACTTGTTGCGCCTAAAAATAATTGTGGCAAATAATTACTTCCTTCTTTTATCCTCTCTCTCTCTCTCTCTCTCTCTCTCTCTCTCTCTCTCTCTCTCTCTCTCTCCACCCTAGGTGACTTTATACGTGCACCAGAGGTGTCTGGTTACAAGTCGCCATACGGGATATGGGACCACACCAGTTTTTAGCAGCGACATCTTGGTGATGAGCTAGTCGCACATTGAGGATCAATATCAAGTCTTTTCATGGGGTGACAACGATAATAAAAATACGAATGAAAGCAGGATGTCTGCTTTAACAACAGCATTCATCATTTCTGCTACTGTTACTGCAACTATGAAGCGTAAAGCTATACCATATTTTATCTTAATCATCGCGTGGTGGAAAAGAAATCACGGGAGAAGTCACCGTTGGTGATTTCATGGTAAATTTCTGAAAGGCACGCAAAAAAATGTAAACTTAATGACTCCGTTACGTTCTGTTTATTATGATCGAATAATGGAACATTATGCAAGTGAATTAAGTACACACACACACAATAACACACATACACATATATATATATAGTATATATATATATATATATATATATATATATATATATATATATACTGTATATATATATATATATATATATATAATATATATATATATATATATTATATATATTCTTTATTAGATGGGAGAGGATTACCACGCCGAGCCTCCCAGTTTGATGGTATTCATTTGACGATGTAATGAGGACTTACA
>NC_089743.1:81137470-81139970 GCF_040412425.1 Macrobrachium rosenbergii | reverse complement strand
CTGACTCCCTGAAGGTGTTGAATTTTATCCTCTTACTTTCAGAGCGCTATCAATAATTGTTTTTGAAGCCTCTCCAAGCTCTAAACACATCTAGAACTTATAATTATCATCGCTCATTTTCTAATTCTATTAAAAAATACCTGTTGAGGGATAAACTCGCAACATGCTTTAAGATTCAGACATTTCTTATCAAGATATTATTTCTTCTGCGTTAGCGGATTTATCTCCTTCTCAAATTAAGGATTTAATTGTTTGAATCTTTTACTTATTTCTGCTTATTGTGAGATATTCGTTTCTCCACGAAGTGTAGGCTTCAATTTATTCTTCTGGCGCATGACTCTCGTGGTCTTTGAACGTAGAATGAATTCTTGTGTAAGAATTACTTTTACTGCATTTATTATATTCATAACGCTTTTAAGTGTAGAATGGGGTTTCTCTGATTAAGTCTAGCAAACTCAGAACACTAACATATATTCTATCTTAATTTTGGAGCGTCTTGTAATTGTAATAGCCACAATGCCCTCTTAACTTCTCGAATTCTTCGCGCTTTTTTGGATATGCTTGTCACTACAAAGCCGTAAGATCCAAGCGCAAGAAATTGAAGAGACTGTGATGCCCAATGGCGGGAAATGAACACGCGTCACCATAATCACAAGGAGGTGACGTTGCCGACCTGACTTCTTTGCATCTGTAATAATACTTAATACTTAAGTCACGGAACACCATTCATAAGAATAGAGCTTCTCATTTCATATTCTCGTATTCTCAAGTGCATCTGTAGAGAACAGCCCTCCCCCCACCCTCCACCCTCTTTCCCCACCTGTTTTCAACTTTTTTCTTTCTTTCTTTTCCAGTCTCATGGAGATCAGGAAAGTCATTTTACTGGCCTCCCACTTCGAAAGAAGTAAAAACAATATGGACGATTCTGTGACTGGGAACAGCTGTTAGGAATTGGAATTGTACGGCTGGGATTTAACAGAAGATAAAGTGGATTTTTAGTATGAAAATTCTGTATAATACAACAGACATTTCAGAGTAATCCAACAACGAAGCTGGTTCGAAACAGACATCAAATCCCTAAAGTTTATATATGTATAATATATATATATATATATATATATATATATATATATATATATATATATATATATATATATATATGTATATATGCATATATGTATATATATAAGAATATATATACACATATATTCATATCTATCTATCTATCTATCTATATATATATATATATATATATATATATATATATATATATATATATATATATGCATACATACACATACATACATACATATATATTACATATGCATTTATATAAATACATGTGTGTATGGATAAATATAATCATATATGCATTCAGTTGAATATGTATATCATTATAACTAAACTCTAGTGTCAGGCACGGGCCTCATTTATGAATAAATATTCAACAGGTAGGTTCAAATTAAAACAAAGTAAGTCTAAAAATTCAATGGTTTTCTTTTCCCGCTATTTAACATGTTGAATTGGTTGAATCTCCTTCGAAAAGGATGTCAGTGAAATCGAACGTCACCGAATTACTAATATTCAAAGTGACCCAACGAGACTCAGTGGAAGTGGAAGGAAGTTTCGACCAGAGTCCTACCGAGAAATCCCTCACCATCTGAAAATCCTTCCTACATCCCGAACAACATCCCGGAGCAATACTGTGCCTCATGTGATGGGTCCTTTTCTTACAAGGATACCAGGACTCCATGTTTGGACTTGCTAATTTCAACAACAGATTTGCATTGGCAGTATACGCACCGCAAACACGTATATGCATACATACATGCATACGCACACAAACACACATACGCACACACGCACAAACACACACACATACATATATATATATATGTGTGTGTGTAAGTGTGTGAGTGTGTGTGTGTGTATTATTATACTTTTACTAAATTATGTATATATATATATATGTATATACTGTATATATTTTTACTAATATGTGTGTATATAATATATATGTATATATATACATATATATAATACAAATATATATATACATATATACACATAATTTAGTAAAAAGTAAATGTAGAAAATATCCTCAAAATAAAAATAAAATAACCTACGTATTTACTTAAATACCAGGTGTTAGCAATGCTCTATTAAAACCTAATAGTTACTCTCCCTAGGGGTCATGTGGACTTACTTGCTCTTACAAAGGATGGCACATAAGTTCTGCAAGATTTGATCTGAAACAAGAGTACCAAGGTAGAGTTAGGCCACGAAGGTCAAACCGGGCAGTTTCAAATTCCAGGTGACCTCGCTGAAAACGTCTTACGAATGAGGGATGTTGATAAGGCAGCTGGGGCCAAGAACACCCACGTGCGCATTTGCGAAGAGTCACCTGCCCTCAGGAGATGTTTTGCAAGTCCGATACGCAAACTGCTTACGTATGTTCGTGCATCGTAGTGTTTTGGTTTCGTAACGATATTGATAACGA
>NC_089743.1:81122470-81132470 GCF_040412425.1 Macrobrachium rosenbergii | reverse complement strand
CATATGCTGCTTAAAACTGACTTAAAGTAGCGCCGAGATCAAATTGAAAAGTTGAAAACAGTGAAATTAAAAATATAGACATGCGCGACTAAATTCCTCTTAACAAAATTAAATAAAACGTTTCTGATGTTACAATGGAAATTGTATAACAAGCGCTCATTGTCCTCGACACAAATAACACACGCACTTAATATACAAAATTCGGTGTCAAACTCACAATGGCATTTACTTGAAATAGCATTCAGCAAACCCAGCTGTCGCCCTCGCATTTAAACGCTCGGAATTCCGCCAAAGAGAGAGAGAGAGAGAGAGAGAGAGAGAGAGAGAGAGAGAGAGAGAGAGAGAGAGAGAGAAATAGAAGACACAGCGGGTATGCAAAACAGGTCGACAATATTTACATATGGCGTAAATTCTACGCATCAGAAGGAAGAATGTCAACATTTTGTTCGATACAAATGTAAGCAAATGGGCACTGAGCTTTTAGGCAATGACAATATACAGTTGATGAATGTTTACGTTTTACATATACAAAAATGTCACAATTAAGGTAGCGTGGATATATCCATAATAATAAATATGCAGGTAAACATAATGTTTACGTAGTCATGAATTATAATGCATTACTGAACAGACTTCTGAAGAGACAAGCTCACAGGAAAAGTTACAGCAAATAGTTCCCACACTTTCCGACATAAATTTTATCGTTTTTAGCTTTCTGTAAAAGAAAACTACTGTGCCGGTTTTGTCTGTCCGTCCGCACTTTTTCTGTTCGCCCTCAGATCTTAAAAACTACTGAGGCTAGAGGGCTGCAAATTGGTATGTTGATCATCCACCCTCCAATCATCAAACATACCAAGTTGCAGCCCTCTAGCCTCAGTAGTTTTTATTTTATTTAAGGTTAAAGTTAGCCATAATCGTGCGTCTGGCAAAGATATAGGACAGACCACCACCGGCCCGTGGTTAAGGTTTCATAATCGTGCTCATACAGCATTATACAGAGACCCCTGAAAGATAGATCCATTTTGGTGGCCTGATTATGCTTCCTACAAACTCGATTGCGCTGAAGAACTTAGGCTTTTATTTTTTGTATTTTTTACTTTTTTTTTTTGTTAGCCACGTCACCGTTACATATGACTTTTAATTATAAGAGTTCCACGTCTGCTGGACTACTAATACAGAAGCTTCCTCGTCACAGTGAGACAACAAGGAACTTGGTGCTTGTTTAACTAAAAAAAAAAATAAACAAAAAAACTGGACGACTTCGAGAGGACTAACTAGCTGTTCAAGTTCTTGCAATCCAGCCATGGCTTTTATGCTTGCTTCAAAGACACTGTTTTGCAGTAATAGTTGCTTCAAACAACTTTGTTTTATCAGGTAAGGCATACTTTGTGTCGTTTTCCAGCACCAGGTGAAATATTACTCAGTTTGCTAGGATTTTGACCTTTGCAACAACTAAAATATGGAACAGCTTGCCTAGTGCAGTTGTGGAATCTTCTGATCTCCCAGATAATTAAGCGAGGAGCAAACTCATTCCTGCTCTCTGCTGATGTCTCCTGAATTTCAGGTGGATCGGTTTTATTTTCTACTTCCCTCATATTATATTATTTATCACTTTTTCCTATAACTTGTCTCTCTCTCTGCAGGCTAATTTCCCTTTGAAGCCCTCTTGGTTTATAGTCTGCTGACTTTGTCCATAAGGGTACATCCATCCTCAAAACCTTCATTGCAGATAAGGTAGGTCTAGTGTTTCACTAGAAAAATCATTCACTGTCGCTACTACTAAAATTACAGTACCAAGTGGTGTTACATTGCACGCTTCATCAGGTACAGTCAAATTCATCTGTAAACCAGATATATTTCTCAGCTGGCTAAATTCCGGCTGAATAAAATAATGCTAAATCTTCAGATTTATTTGTGCACTGCCGAGAATTGAATGTTTAAAGCAAGATATCAGCTCTCCATGACTTAATAAAAGATTGTTGACGTATCTAATGAATAGTTTCCTCTTGGATACATCGAGGATTGCTTCCTCAAAAACGAAAATCCACGGGCGATTTAGAAGGATCACCAAAAAATACAAACAAATAAAGTGTGGTAACAAGTTTCTGAGCTTACAGGTGTGGGTTACGGTTCAGATGACGGGAGCTGTTCCCATGGGGAGTTACTGATTCTGCTCGTCTGTCACAGAACCTGATCTGTCAGTACCACAGCTTATTACTAGCTGTCGGATAGTGCGTCGCTCTGATTGATGGTGAGGTTATTAAACGATATAAATCTTTTGCGATATGGGACTAAAAAATACAGGTAGGAAGTCATACCTGAAAAATTACCTTCCTTATTATTATTATTATTATTATTATTATTATTATTATTATTATTATTATTATTATCATCATCATTATTATGGTTGTTGTTGTTGTTGTTGTTGTTGTTGTTGTTGTTCAGAAGATGAACCCTATTCACATGGAACAAGCCCACAAGGGCCACTGACTTGAAACTCCAGCTTCCAAAGAATATGGCGTTCATTAGAAAGAAGTAACAGCAGGTACATGGAAATACACAAAAAAGAGACCACTTATTAAACAAGAAAAAATTAAATAAATTAATAGATAAATAAAAATGTAAGTAAATTATTAAGATGCAAGGAAAATTGCATTAGGGTAGTAATGCATTGCATCTTCGCTTGAACTTTCGACGTTCTAATCGCACGACATCCTCAGGGAGATTGTTCCACAGTCCAGCGGTGTGAGGAATAATGAATTCTGTATCCCACTTCATTTGCTTCGATTGCTGCAATAAATCCAAGGTCTGCGAGTGTTAACTTCGATACTCAATTGACTATTGAGTGATTGTACCTGGTGCTAGTTCTGTCTCTCAATTGACCACGGCACATTGATTGCCCCTCGCTTCTCACGCTATCCTAGAACTGACTCTTGTCAATAGAGTGTATCGTGGGGTAAAATATTTACTATAGACAGACTGAAGGTTAAAAGCGTGTTCCTACCTTCATTGACTGAAGGTTAAAAGTGTGTTCCTACCTTCAATGGGCTCTTTTGTCAACGAAATGTTCTAGTTTACTTAGTAACGATATATGAGATTATATTTCATTCTACACATTTTTGCTGCTTGTTTTCTGTTTGCATGATGTTCTAATTATGGTCTTATTATATAAAAGAAGCAAATATAGCAAAAACATCATTTATGGGAACAATTTCTAGATTTTTTTTTATAAACGCACCTCTATTTCGCATACTGCCATTAACACGACCTGCCCGCAAGTAATGAACTTGAGGTTATTCAAATACTATATTTGATAAGGAAATTCCCAAACACAAGGGAAAGAATATTAAAGACTGCAGAATTTAGGCCAAAGGCCAAGCGCTGGCACCTAAGAGGTCATTCAGCGCCGAAACGGAAATGGACAGTAGAAAGGTTTAAAAGGTGCAACAGGAGGAAAACCTCAAAGCACTTGCACTATGAATCAATTGTTAGGAGAGGGTGGAGAGAAAGATGGAAGAAAGATAATATGAACGGAAGTTCGGTAAAAGGAATGAAAGGGATTGTTGCGCCTAGGGGGCCGAAGGGACGCTGCAAAGAACCTGAAGTAATGCCTTACGGTGAAGGTGAAAAAGCAGGACACGCATAAGGGCACCTGTAGTGAGAAAAGAACTAGTCCCAGTAGCACAAGCACTGGCCGCGCAAAATCGCCCGCAAGAACTATGCTGAGCATTCGCATAAATGCACCACAAAAAATCGCGAGCTGAAAAATTGGTTTCTTTTCGTTAGCCTTTCAGTGGCTCAAGAAGCTATTGTTAATATCGCTGATACTGTAATTCAAAGTCCTTCAAAGAAAGCATCGTGCTTACCCCATATAAAAATGGAAAAAAAAAGCGCGTTAAACAAAGAAGAAGAAGACTGTAATGCCGTAGCGACTGGCAATCACTTCGAAAAGAGAGAAATTCAGTGGTGGAAAAAGCTTGCATATCGAAGAACGCTGTAAAGCGAAAGAGATTTTAACAGGTATTAAAACTCTCTTCAATTAGTTGTCGAGGATTAAAGGCGCTATGCGAATGCTTGTATCGTACGTGACAAAGAGCAGTCATACAAGTTCTAAATGAAGCAAGCTGCGACGCACCCTAATCACGCCATTATCGCCTAAAAACGGGGAATCGTTTGGAGTTTACGCAGAAAATAAGTGATAAGAGTGAGAGGGGGAGGGGGAAGTGGAAGGGAGTGGAAATTGGTGAGGGGGGAGGAGTCCGGTGTGCAAAACGCAGGGCCGCAGTGTGACGCTAGTCCTACCCGCATCCCCCACCCCCTCCCTCCGCCTTCGACTACAGGTACACCGGGTGACCTTGGGACGAACAACAAATCTGGCCGCTGCTAATGGTCGGTTGCCAATTTGCGACCTATAACGTCGACGATAAATCGACGAGGAGCAGCTCTGCTTCGTAAGAAATCAAGAGACCTGCCATGTAATCCCGTCATTACGGTACAAATGAGATTATAAATTACGATTCTCTTCAGCATCAAATAGCTGAACGGCATATTTGGTGATATATGGAAGTAGGATTTTTTTTGAAGTCGATGACCAATGAGTGAATTAATGTCTTTACGCTCGATTTGGCAGGAGAGAGAGAGAGAGAGAGAGAGAGAGAGAGAGAGAGAGAGAGAGGAGACTGACTAGGTACGTAATAGGACACCATGTAATTAAAGGTAACATGATTTGAAAATGAAATATATCAAAGTGACGTCAAACAATGATATATATAGAAATAAGGCAGCACTCAGAATGTATTTAACTGACAGAATGAAAAGTAGGGACGATAAAAATAACAAAACAGGATAAAAAAGTAAGTAGTAGCCCACCATACCATGTGCTGATGTAGCAGAAAAAATGTAGTTCATCATAATGACGTATCGATCACATCAGCCTTCAACTACGAGTGTGCCAGTCAGATTCACTATGAATTTAGTTTACTGCCTTTAAAAATAAACATTTTGATCACTGTGAGTTTTTTCTATGACCGATGGACAGTGCATGTGCACTGACATATATACATATATAAATTATTTATATATATATATATATATATATATATATATATATATATATATATAGATAGATAGATAGATATATATAAATATATATATAGATATATATAAATATATATATATATATTTTTATATATATATAGATATATAAATATGTATATATATATATATATATATATATATATATATATATATATATATATATATATATATATATACAATATATATATATATATATATATATATATATATATATATATATATATATATATATATATATATACAATTTTGTCCACACTTTGGAGAAAAATCTGACGCGGTCAGCGAAACAAATGTTCAGAACTTGCAAGTTACACTTGTGAAAGAGGACTGGTCATAAAATTAAGACCCTCATTTACTCCATTTAAGCCTGGAATCAACACAGCGAAAGTGAAGACATAAAGAATATGAGGCAGCATGAAACTATTAACAATAAACAAGTTCAGGATCATTCTTTGATGAACAAACATCTATCCTGTCACTACATGGCAACGATAACATTAAAAAATATTAAAAACACACTCCTTAATACTTCTCACGCTTCTGCGCTACATAACGTATAAAGAGAAAGTGCAATTGTAATGACAGAGGCTTCAAGCTGACAAGAGAGAAATTAGAGGGATCACAGAAAAAAGAAGAAGAAGAATTAGAGAGCGATTTGCAACGTGCACTAGAGAGCTTTGCTTTCGGTCCGGTTGCCAGCTACCTTTAAAAGAAAGTGTCACGGCATATCCTCTTTCCCAAGCTTCATAATTCCACAACAGAATCTTTTCAGCGGTATGGACGGGCTCTCTAATAAGTTTTTTTTTTTTTTCTTTTTCTTCTCACTTTGTGTGTTTTAGAAACGGTATCAGTACGAGGAAAAATTGATTCAACAAAAATTTCAACGCAGTAAGGAAAATGAAGAAAGATCGCAGCAAATAAATAGGTATATATATATATATATATATATATATATATATATATATATATATATATATATATATATATATATATATAACAAAAACAACAGTAATAACAAAGGCAAGGACATGAAACAGGAAAAACAACAAATGAGAGAGAGAGAGAGAGAGAGAGAGAGAGAGAGAGAGAGAGAGAAACGATTTTCAAGTATACCAATCAACTTGATAAAGCATCATACTGCAAACATGCCTTGCCTACAATACTCGAGTGTTATATTTACGCCGCCATAACACTGTACTGCATGTACACCTGGTCTCTTTGAGCAATCAGAATGATTGCATGCAATCCAGAGTGGCGTAATCACCAGCGACGCAGTACCTGAATGTCGAATGACGGAAGCTTCTCATAACAAAAAACTTATCACCACTTCTGTATCAAAAATGGGGCCTGTAGTGTGTACTACCACATACTCGAAAAATTTTAAATGAATGTCTCATTATTATTACTATTCATATTACGAAATACAACTAAATTATGCTATCAAACGATCCGTCAGCTAACCACGATGCCTTGCTTAGTACCAAGTTTATATTGATCGTTATTAAAGTTATATTGATTAATGTTATCATAACTATTACCATTACACAAAGAGGGAAACTGGTTTACATTTATTGTTACTAAAAATATAACTAGTACTGTCATCATAACTCTTATTACTATATAAAGATGGAACCTATTTTACATTTATCGTTACTAAAATTGTAATGACTAATAAGATTATCATAACTATTACTATTACACAAAGAGGGAAACTAGTTTACATTTATCGTTACTAAAAATATAATAAATAATATTTTTATCATAACTCTTATTACCAGATAAAGATGGAACCTATTTTACATTTATCGTTACTAAAGTTATAATGACTAATGTTATTAGTCATTATAACTTTAGTAACGATAAATGTAAAATAGGTTCCATCTTTATACAGTAATAAGGGTTATGACAACAATATTAGTTATTATATTTTCAGTAACGATAAATGTAAACTATTATAACTTTACTATTACATAACGAGGGGACCTCGTTCGCACATATTACCAAAATCATAATTACTAATATCATCATTATCATTACTATTACTATTATATAACGAGGGACTGCTAAAACACACGCCAACTCTAACTCGAAATCTTTAGCACAAACCATTAAAAAAAAAGAAACTCTAAAAAATCAGAAGAAATAAAACCTTGAAAAGACTCGCTCCGTCTCCATAGGTGCATCACGTATAAATATAATTCTCGCAGATGACTCAAATCTTTTTCCGCTAAGCTTCTTATACCTCCGCCTTTGAGGACCTGACTTCTTCACTTCACCTGCTTGCTTCGTTTACGATTCGAGAAGAGCCTTTCTCGAGACGTTAACGCATGCTTTTGACTCTTCAATCTGCTGGGTGGGGAGGGTGGGGGCGGGGCGGGTGTGTGCTCTTGCCGTGGTCCCGGCGATCTTTTTTCATTTTAGTTTTCTGAAAGAAAACTACTGAGATGGCTTTGTCTGTCCGTCCGCACTTTTTCTGTCCGTCCGCACTTTGTCTGTCCGTCCGCACTTTGTCTGTCCGTCCGCACTTTGTCTGTCTGTCCGCACTTTGTCTGTCCGTCCGCACTTTGTCTGTCCGTCCGCACTTTGTCTGTCCCTCCCTCAGATCTTAAAAACTACTGAGGCTAGAGGGCTGCAAATTGGTATGTTGTACCAAATTGCAGCCCTCTAGCCTCAGTAGTTTTTATTATTTAAGGTTAAAGTTAGCCATGATCGTGCGTCTAGCACCACAACAACACAGGCCACCACGGTCGGCTGAAAGTTTCATGGGGCGTGGCTGAGAGTTTCATACGGCATTATACGCTCTACAGAAAACTCGATTTCGGCGCATTTTTTACTTGTTTTTATACTACTTTGCCTTTATTATTACTATAAGTAACTCTCACCATTATAACTATCACTTTTAGTAAAATTTCTACTGCAGTCCTACTACTGTTAATGTAACTGTTTCTTATTTTTCTATATCACGCTTTTAAAGAATTGCAACTTAGTAATGTAGTTTTAAGCAACCGATATGAAATATAGCATTTGAACTTTTTTATTTTACGTCCTCTGCTAACCACGAATGTCCTCAAAGGTGTCTCAGTTATGACTGATGATTCCTTTGCACAAAAAAAATAAAACCTCAGTTTATACAGAATAAAAAAAAATATCAATTGTTTAAGTTTAATCGTAGACCATATTATTGTGACAATCTTTTTCACGACAAAACATTACAAAAAATATATTTTTCAATTGTTCTGAAGACACAGAGTTCAGTTTATTAGGTCTTTCACTCTTAGTTGCTTTCATTGTTCCCCAAAACATCCTTCATATTATCTCTGCAATTTTTATTTCTAAGAATGGCACTGCGATGTTACGACAACACCCACTTTTAGGAATTCAAAAATCATACAACTTTCTCTGAAAACCGTTCTATGTAACGCCTCCTCATAGTCCTCACTAGAGCAGGTTGTGTTCATCTCCTCAGATCTGAGAAGGATTGTCAACGGTGACATTATTCTTTACAAGTCAATTCAAATCAGAAATGACAAAACGCTTTTAACCTCCTCCCTTTACAAGCTACTTTGCAACCATACAACGAACAAACAATTTTTGCGCCGCGGCAATCATCACAACAGCAGCAGCTGCGACAACACCAACAACAATTACAGGGACAATAGCGCGCCCAACAATGACAGTAAACCGAAGCAAAGACAAAGCTCGCGATTAACATAAAACGCAAGATCCCACATCTTTGTGAACGATCCAGAACATCAAACGGTTCAGCAGACATTACTTATCGCGGACTCCCTCGTCCACCTCCGTCCATCGGGCCTTTGTCTGCGCGCAAAATAATCCCCTGTTTGCATTAAGAGCACATGGGTCCTTTGAGCCGATGAAATCTTTGCTGCGTATGTGTTCGCCTACGCCGTTTGCAATCCATTAATCATCCCACCAACAGCGGCCCTTCACCTTGACCTAACTTGTAGGCGTGTGTCTACCTACGAAGTGGGTCTACCTTTGAATACAATCTCTTTTCGACAGCAACTGCTACCTGGAAAAACCTGCGCTGCGCGAGTCCTCTGTTTACCAGTTAAAAGCGAAATTAATCAACGATGTATACACGAAGGTCATGTAAATACTGTACAACTAAGCAGTTAGATAATATACATATTATACTTATACATATATACACGAAGTACGTTTACGAATCAGTTGTTTATATGATGAGTACATACCAAATCTATGTGTATATATATATATATATATATATATATATATATATATGTTATATATATATATATATAATATCAAAGCTCACACCAGGATCGAAACCCAGGTCTTTCAATTGAAAGGTAAAGGGTGCCGCCCACCAGGCCATACAAGTCATAAAAGAAGTTGAACCTGAGCGCTACACACAAGGAATTACCTGGACAAGCCAACTGTACATGCAGCGTGTTTTTCCAACTTCCCACTCAGCAATGACCCAACTGACAGCATTTCAGCCCGAATTATCCCTTCTGAGTGAATATGATAGGAATAATCAACACATAATCACGTGTGGAACAATTAGTTTACCCAGGTAATTCCTGCGTGCGGTAGCCTGGGATTCCACTTTGGCGACCGTATGGCCCAGTTGGCAGCACCCTTGCCTTCAATTGAAAGCACCCAACACCGTGATGTGAGTCAGCATCATTGTTCACGCGTGATTGTGTGTTGATTATATATATATATATATATATATATATATATATATATATATATATATATATATATATATACGAAAATCAAAAGTCAAAAGTAAGCATAATGAAATGAAGACTATCTGAAAACAGCGGGGTGAGCGCACTTTCAAAATACTGCCCTGTGAGTACCTGAACGTGTACTGTACCAGACGAATAGATGGACAAAGTATTTCCCATTC
>NC_089743.1:81112470-81117470 GCF_040412425.1 Macrobrachium rosenbergii | reverse complement strand
GCTTCTGAGTGGTGTTCTGTGTTAGTGGAAATTTCAATTAAGCTCAGAGTAAGGGAAAAACAAAGATTATTTACACAACATTATTTATGTAGATATTTTAAATTGCTCACAAGCACTAACACACACAACACAATTATATCGTGGTCATAAAAGTTTTGCAGCTATCTGGAAAGCCAATACAAAGATGACATTGAACTTTTTTGAATAATTGTAAATTGCCAACAATTACATATAATTGTAAAGAAAAACAGTGACAAGAGCTTTTTCTAAATGTATTAATGAATTAGGACGAATAGAAGAAACTGCAATTAATAACCACTCTCAAAATAAATTTATGCCAACCAGCACAAGGTTAGTTATAATAAAACCCCAAGAGAAATGTATGAGAGAAGGATTCTAATACCTAAGTGTATTAGAATCGCATAAGTGAATTAAAGTGATATCTAGAATAAAAGAAATTCGTCATTTACTATTCTGGTAGATGGGAGTCATGACATAAAGGTAATTCAGTGTTGATATCCAAAGAAGGGATTTTGTGCGTCTATCATCGGCAGCAACAGCCGTTACAAAGGTGATGCCGACCGAGTGATCATGAAGTAAACATATCAGGACAAGAAGGGAATGCGAAGAATGCAGTACTGACACGTGATCTCGTCACTGATGCCTTTCTGATCCCGGGATCCTGTGACAAGTAATAAAGAGTCAGTGACAGAAACTGACGGTGATGGAAGGGTCATCAAAAGTCAGATAAAGGAAAACTAATGGATAAATTAAACAAACGATGCAAATCTAGTAATTGAATGTGTAAGTAATCAGGAGGTGCTAAATTAATGAAGAGCAAGATCTATTGTTGAGTCCTAAATTCATAAGAGCGAGATCTGCTAGAAAGTACTAAATTCATGAAGAGAGAAATCTATTAGAAAGTGCTAGATTCATGAAGAGCAAGTTCCATTAGAAAGTGCTAAATTCATGAAGAGCAAGATCTATTAGAATACTAAATTCATGAAGAGCGAGATCTGCTAAAAAGTACTAAATTCATGAAGAGAGAGAGATCTATTAGAATGTGCTAAATTCATGAAGAGCAAGATCTATGAGAAAGTGCTAAATTCACGAAGAGCAAGATCAATTCGAAAGTGCTAAATTCACAAAGAGCAAGATCAATTCGAAAGTGCTAAATTCACGAAGAGCAAGACCTTTTTACAGTCGTAATAAAGAGCTAAATAAAATGGTTAAGGATTACTTGTTCTCATACATTTCGTCTGTATTCGGTTAGAAGGAAGTAACTGAACCACTGCGCCTACTAATAATCCTAGAATCGAATACCAGGCCAGTCGTAGGTTAAGAAGCATTCAGCTGGCGCGGCGCCTGAATCTCCCCAACAGCCCGCAAGGATGGAAGCAGCTCCTCTTCCGTGAAATATATAAGCTTACTCTTGGTCCACTGACCTTCCAGGAACTTGTACTATTAGTCACATTACTAATACATATAATAATAACCAGTAATAACCCAGTTATTAGCTTGGGTCGTGCAAGACCTACAAAACTGTAAATACGAAGTATTCGGATGATGCCATCTATGTTTATAAATGAAGTTAACTGATTCCCTTTGATAAGGTAGAGAATCTGAGGAAGAGGAATGGTTGCTTGGTTAGAGACAGGTAACTGATAGGCTGCCAAATAGCTGGCAAAAGCTCTGCTATTCTTCAAATAACGGGAAAACTAAAGGTGAACAAAAAGTAGTCTGAAACTTGCTAGTCCCTGTATATCAGAATACCAACGCAACCTCACATTCTCCTACACACACACACAAACACACATAGAGTATGCAAAAAATACACACAATGCTTAATTCTTATCTAAAGGCAAGTGTATTATTACAAATTCGTTAAAAGATTTAATAGGATATTATGATTTTTCATACTATTAAGAATTTCTGCAGATTAATTTAAAATATTTTTTCCTTTATTTCGGCCAGTGAACAACTCAAATTATTTAAATGGACTATCCAAACAGCAAGACTGCACTGACGCGAGGCTTAAGCCACACTGTGAACATTATATAGGAAGGTTGACGGGTTAGAAATCAGGATGTCGACGCTGAACTTGAACTCCTAAAAGTAAAAGTTCCGTCTCATGCCATAAATTACGGTAAAGCGTCATTTCATAAACGTGTTCATACCAACGCTAAAAAATCTGTTTATCAAGTTGCAGATGTTTTGTGCCATTCTTTACATGTTATAATTACAGTAACTACTTCCGAGTGAAATGAATCCATTGAGAAATAGAGAATGAATTAGTCGAATATAGTGTTTCATTCATGTGTACCTGACATAAACGAGATACTAGTCCTTATAAATAAAGCATACGCTCACCACAGCCTCGAAGCGTACGCGTGCGAACGCAAGTGGTCATAGACGCACGCATATACGCATGCACCTGACTCACTGCGAGATACCATCAGTGCATGAATGAGAGTGAGTCTGCCGCTGGGCAAATACTATGCGGTCACACGGGGTAAAAATGTAACTGCGTATTCGTGCGCTGCGTAAAGTAGGCCCTTGCGTGCGAGTACACCTGTAATTAGGCAATGATGTATCACACCTGACAGATTGGTTGGTCACTGCCGTAATCAGCAGAGAATAGGATAAGTCTGCGGTTAACGAGTCTGACGTAGAAACTATCGATGGATTTTTGTGAAAGGAGGCAATATAATTAAATTTTCTTGTAAATAAGTATTTTTTCCATAAGGCTTTTAAAATAGATCAAAATATAGAATTTAAGCCAAAACCAAGCGCTGGGATCTACGTGGTCATTCAGCGCTGAAACGGAAACTGACAGTAAAAAGATTTGAAAGGTGTAAGTGGGGGAAAACCTCGCGCTTGCACTATGAATCCGCTGTTAGGAAAGGGTGGAAAGTAAGATGGAAGAAAGAGGATATGAACGGAGGTACAGTAAAAGGAATAGAAGGGGTTGCAGCTAGGGGCCGAAGGGAAGGGACGCTGCAAAGAAGCTTAAGTGATGCCTAAATTGCATCGCATGAGGTGCACATACGGGAGATAAGACTTTTAGGCTTCATAGTGTGGCTTTAGATATCTCTCTCTCTCTCTCTCTCTCTCTCTCTCTCTCTCTCTCTCTCTCTCTCTCTCTCTCTCTCTCTCTCTGTGACTATAGGACTGAACAAACTCGATGGAAGAAGTAACGAATGATGGATTTTTGCTTAATACACTAAACCATTCGTAATGAAGAAAAAAAATTAAGTGCTATAACAGAAATAGAATACAAAAAAAAAATGCAATCATTCCATAAAGCCTTCCCAACCAGAAAGCCACTGCACACACGATGCTGAAAACGAGCCGAAGGCAAAACAAACGACAAACCACAAGATGAGAGCGAGACCGAAAGCACGAAACACAATGGAAAAAGGAAACTTCATAAACATGTCCTCGTGTCCTCTCGTCCCTACGTCATATCCGCCCTGACGTCCGCAGGTGGCCTTCCTATGCAGTGAGTCACACTTTTCACTTCGATTCAGATATCAGGGAGGGACATTACTTGATAGGCGGCGTTGCACGATGCTATTGGGTGGGGAATATATACAGTATATGAACACTGAAAGATTTATTTTGCTCTTTTTACACCTTTCGTTTGATCAGTACTGTTAACCTTCATTGGGTCTGGTCGGGGCACAAACTTGCTAATGGGTCACTGGACTCAAAGTAGGGCTAGCAATTTCATCCCATAGATATTTCCTGAAAACCAGAAGGGTAGCTCTTTCTGATGCCATCCCGGCTGGATGAAAAAGGGCTTGCTGATAATAGCTGTATGCGTGTATATATGTTCAGCTTAGGCCACAGGAAAAACAAAAGAAAGGAGTACCAAGTGCTTTCGTGTTATTTCCAATTTATCTCGAAAATGTGTTCGAAATAACACGAAAGAGCTTTGAACTCCTTTCTTTTATATTTTCTGTCGCCTAAGCTGAATATATTATCACACTATTTAGTGATATATATATATATATATATATATATATATATATATATATATATACTGTATATATAGGTATAATATGTGTGTGTGCACAGTAGATTAATTGAGGAGTCGAAAAAGCAAGATGGAAATAAAGACGTACATTTTAAATGAATATCAGTATTGAATCGAAGTTATCAATACGTGGTGGAAGGTAAGATCATTCCATAAGTGAACTGTGCACGCGAAAGAGAGGGAAAGCGGGGGAGAGGGGTGGGGGGATTCCATGCTTGACAAATCCGCTCTGGCCTTGTTCTGCCGATAAGTATTATTTTGTCCAATGTAACCGAATAAGCCTTCTTTCCGACCGACACAAGCTGATAAGAACTTTCGTCTCGTTTTCTGTCACGCTGCGTCGCCTTGCTTTCAGAGAAAAGGAAAACATTTAAAGATGTGTGTTGAATAAGATAGGTGCAATAGGCCTAAAAGAGAAGTGAAAAAACACGACAACGGAACTGTAAACAGCTTAAGTTGAGTGGTTACAGGACATTATTTTTTAAAAGTATGTGTATGTACCGGTATGTGTGTTTGATTCTTGGATAATGAAACAAAAATCTTTTTCGTAGTTTCAACGGAAACACATGACGATGATCGATGCTACATTCGTAGTTTGACAGCTAGCTTTTCCCTTGAACCATCTGCGCCGTTTAAAACTTCTAACTGAAACGTCATTTCAGTGCGCAGTCTGAAATACCAAAGATGTCGTAAAAAAAAGCACAGTTGTGGCAGAGGAGACGAATCTTCGACTTCATAGGTCTAGAAGGTCATCAGTAGCCTACAAACTTTTATACCCTCGACTTGAAAGTACCGTGAGCAATCGAACCGCCCTTACAAAACAGAGGAAATAATCACCAGCATGTTGCAGATAAATGCTACATGACGGTGTGAGAAAACACTGTTTGAATCAAGATGACCACTTTTCTCTTCTACCGATCAGGTGATCTTTAGAAAGCTTCCCCAGAGGGAATAGGTTACA
>NC_089743.1:81099970-81107470 GCF_040412425.1 Macrobrachium rosenbergii | reverse complement strand
TCCACTTAACACTGGTAGCCTCAGGTGCGTCTACGCTACTGTAAAACACTCGCAAACACACGTCAGCAACTTATCGCACAGACACCAAAGACAGGTTGAACAGACTATTATCCAGTACTGGCCAAAGGTTCCTTCTCTACTTAGGTCGTTGGCTTGTTTGCAACCTGTTTATGATACGTAAGACGTAAGTTGCCGCCGTGTGATTACGAAATGCCTTACAGTAGAGTAGATGCACCTCAGGACACCAGTGTTAAATGGGTCAAGTCTTCTCTGTAGCCCTAACTTTCAATAAGTATTTTAGGTGTAATAAAAAAAATTTACGTAGCAATTCCAGTCCAGTACACTTGATGTGAGTGGATCGTAATTGCACTTTTATTTTCCTATAAGGCGGCGAAAGGGCCAGCGAATGAAGAAGTTAAACACCTGGAAATGCTCATCGTTTTTCATCACAGAGATTATTTTATTACACGTTATCGAAAATACACAACTTTCTGTATGATATAAGTTCTTTAGGATATCAACACCTACGACATGTCATCGGCGAAACGACTCTCGACAGTAGGTGATCTCTCGAAGTAGGAATATCGTTGTAGGAAGAAAAAAATTCCGCGAAAACTCCGATTTCCGTGATTTACAAATTTACCTAGAATGTTCAAACGTTTTTAATATTTCTGTTTTCATGTAAATGAGAAGAGTAGGAGAAAGATAGAAAAATCGAGGAAGTCATACTAGACTTCTTACCTTAGGTAAATTTTACTCTTGCTAATTTACCGAGACAATTAAGACTATGGAAACACGGGAGATGAAAGTGAGCTTCATTTATTTATACGAGGTAGAAATTATTAAGTACAAACAATTCATTCTTGGAATCGTGTTCTTACTATGCGGCTGATCAGGATGAATATTACAAATATGGGCAAAAATAATTTACATCCCAAATTCACCTGGTTTTATTCTTTGCTGTACTTAAAATATACAGTGCTATTTCCGATACAATGACAACTGGTTAAGTCTTGTTTAAAAAAGCACCATTAAATAATCGTTTTCTGTTTATGGAGATAGCATTAAAATATCGGTCTATTGATGGCATTCCAACTCATTAGTGAAAATCCCCAAAATAATCTAAATCGCTGATGATTATGGCTTTGTCAATAGCATCCCAAATGTGGAAAATAACGACTCTATTTAATACCAATTACGCTCGATAATATCAGGAAATCACGCCATAGGATACAAACTCATAGGCCTATGTTGGATTGGTTTCATTGATGTTATTCAAATACATCGACAAAATACGTACGAATGTTATTCGAATTCGCCAGCGATAACAGCTCTGTTATGTCGCCCAGTTTCAGTGTTGAAAAGACCTCAGTATAAACAGTTACTTCTAACGTTCAAACTCTGGGTATTAATAATAGGATTTAACTTCAGCTGGATTTCTGTTGATTATCTTACAGATTCTGGTGAGGTTCGGATAAATTAAATCGTTTGTGATTATGAGATTTTTACAAACTATTATTATTATAATATTATCCCGACTGGATAAAGCAGGATGCTATAGGACCAAGGTTCCAACAGGAAAAGCGTCTCAGTACAGAAAAGGAAGTAGATAAGAAATACACTACATAGATAACAAAAACAAAATAAAGTAAAGCAATTAAATTCATGAAACGAGACTCATATGGATATACGCTATCAAAATGCATTTTAACGTAACTTGAAGTTTTGAATTACGATTAAAATCTCTATTCGTGAAATTGTACTTACATTGATTCTCTCATTACTGATAGTGAACGTTGTTGAGAGAGACGGACTAATTTGTTTCCGGGGAACTATAACAAGCAGTGTACGGCAGCCATATTTATCTAATTAAAATTAAGAAGATAAGAGTACTCACTGTAAAGCGTTTCAGGTAACACAAACAACGGTAATATACACAAACAACGTACCACTTTATATATATATACACACACATATATATATATATATATATATATATATATATATATAATAATCAAAAATAGTCACGGAACTTCACTATATGTGTATATATATATACACAGTATATATTATTCTTGTTAGGCTTCAATGAGACGGGATGGTTTAGATTCCAGATTCTTTAATTTGCAAAGTACAAGCTTTTTCAAAGCGTCTGGAATCTACACCATCCTGTCTCACTGAAGCCTGACAAGAGTAGTAAGTGTGTGTATATATATATATATATATATATATATATATATATATATATATATATATATATATATATGTATATATATTATACGTGTGTGTGTGTATAATTAGTATTTATGCATCATATGTCACCTTAAATTCACAATTTTCTTAACTTACAATTTAAGAAGAGAACCGTTACTAGTATACTTGAGCACTCGTCTCTAAAAGCTGAATATTCCCAATTTGAAATCCAGACACGAATGCAAACAGAGTCTAGTCACCGAAGCCACCTCACTGGCGCTTTTTGCTGGGCATGTTCACTCGCACGGTTGCAGATGAACTCGACTGCACTCCATTCGTTCACCTTTCACTCTTCTCTGCGAAGGCGACCGCTTGCAGTCTCCCGCAGGTTTGCTTTCAATTCTTTGATATACGTTTCATGAAACCCAGTTAGGCCTATTGTCGCCACTGGCGGCTTAAGCTGGTATCACGTAAACACGGACTCTTGCTTCTATTCCGATCGCTATTGCCCTCACCCGCATGTCTTTTTTTAACTCCTTTGAGCCCTTCTGATGCAGATCAAAACGATGAAAGCTCAATTTTTATCTTATTTGGAATCATTCTCCGGCAGATTTCTTAACGCGGCATTTTCTGAATCTGGTTCTATCTGTCTCTGGAGATCTGGAACTTTCATTTTCCAAGCAACTGACGTCGATGACCTTAGGTTCTCTTCCGCCAGTTTAAAGGCCAACGGATCAGTTTGTGAAGGTTGCTTCCTTATTTTAATTGCTGTTTCAGTACTCGCGAGGACTGACCGTCTGTCTGTGCACTATGTTGACTATCCAAATCTCTTTCTCAGTAACACAAGATGCTGATTAAAAACATTCAGATCTTAAAAAAGCAGTGATAGAAGCCTACGGTTCAATAATGATTTAAAGTATAAACCCCTTACTGATCAGTGTCAAGAGGTTACAGCGCACATCCAGCTCAGAATAAGCAAAGGAGTTTTTAAAATCTTTCACTCTAATTAACCAGCTATAAGGCAAGGCTAGCCAGACACTCCGTAATTGGCTAGACCAACAGCAGTCCACAGAAAAGAAATGAATACTTGAAGTGTCTGTACTTCTTAAAAGGAATAGGCGTTGGTCTCTCCCCCTTTCTCTGTCTCTCTTTTAAGAAGTGATTATGGCCATCACAGTCTACAGATAAACTCTTACCGAATTAACAATTCAAAAGATGTACACAAGGAAGGTTAAAGGACGAATAGGAAGTTAGGAAGGAGGAGACAGCAAGGGAAAGGATGCGGCTATCGAGCTGCTCAGGACGCTCCAACCTTTACAACGTCACACCCTTGTACGTGCATGGGCATGGCATTAGGGGGAGGGAAGGGGAAGCGTAGGGGGAGGCGACGCAGGGTTGATAACGAAACACCCCCAGCTCTTTTCAAAAGGATGCTTTGACGCCGTTAATAAAATAGAGGACGACTGTAATTAACTACAGCGCGATCTTTCGCGATGATAGGGGATTTATTCCCGGTGATATTTTCGTGTGGAGGGTCGTGCTACATGGTACGACTCGACTAAATCTTATTGTCGATGTATTCTGGGTCTACGCACCGTATTTATGTCAGTACAAAGCGACCTCTTGAGACTGCGTGCATTTTTATGCGCTGAATGAAGGTACTGGATCCTTGACATTATGGAGTTGTTTATATTAAAGAAAATATGAAAGTATTGTAATGTATGTTTGTGTGAACATGTATATTCTCTCTCTCTCTCTCTCTCTCTCTCTCTCTCTCTCTCTCTCTCTCTCTCTCACACATACACACAAACCCGTAGGTTTTATACACGTGCGTATGAATGTATGTGTATTTATGTATGTATATATATTCATACATACATATACATGTATATATGCGTGTGTGTTAATGTACGTATATACATGCAAACATACATGTGTGTTATGTATATATCAAAGAAAGTACCAAAATAATCTTCAAATCGTAATGATATCAGTGAAGACAGTTTTGACTTTAAGATACATGTGTATATTCAATGAACTACATGTTTATGCTTAAGCTATGACTCAAAAGAAAAAGAATACTCTCAAAAGAATAAATATTTTAATGCAAAGGCAAAAAGAAAAATGTGAATGCTTATTTACTGCCATATGACATTTCTTATGCGTTGATGATTTGGTATAATCCGATAAAATTTGGTATAACCAACCATTGATTATTGGATTAAACCCGTAAGTGAATACCGGGTAGGCTATAGCTGTTAGAGTACGCTATCTCACTGACCATGCAATACAAGAAAACATTTTCACCAAGATTTAACAGTTAATTCAGTTAATTGTAAATTTACGTTATAACACGCTGAATTAAATAAAAAATAATTATATACAATAAGGCATAGTTGTTAGGCATCTCTGCTAATGATCCTAACAAGCTAAACCTAGGCTGAATTTGCCTTTGCATTCATAATATCTTAGGCCTACGCCGTGTGTCGTTAAAAAAAATAAGTAAAAAAAAGTTAAATTCATATTTGAGTAAATCTAGTGAATCTTTTGCTCGGTTAGATTCGCGACACCACATAACGGTGTATTCTTCAACATTCATTACTTAAAGAGTCAATGTATGTTAATCCTATGGGAATAATTACGCGCCGGAAGACTCGTCTATAGTCTCATCCTTCTTTCCGGCATAATCCGGTTTATTAATTCCCTACCCAGCCGTCGCAACAACAGGGGGTCATCGATGCCCTTTTGCAAAGGTGTGAAGTAATATTGTTTTAAGAAGGGTTGGGTTAAAGATTCTTTTTTTAAATAAACTTGCAGTTGATACAAACGTATGTGCGCAAAGTAAAAGAGATTATATAATATAATATATTATATGTATGTATGTATGTATGTATTAACTGAATCACGAAAATATGGAAAGTGATGAATATATGAATAAGGACAATGCCACGAAGGAAAGAGAAACAATGGAGTGCTGCAAGGCCTTTCGACTTATAGTCCTTTACTTAGGGTCTGCTAAGTAAAGGACTAGAAGTCGAAAGGCCTTGCAATGCTCCATTGTTTCTCTTTCCTTCTTGGCATTGTCTTTATTTATATATTTGTAAGCACGCATATACATATACATACAAACACACACAATATACATAAATATATATATATATATATATATATATATATATATATATATATATATATATATAAGGCAAGACAATGACAGTAAAACTAGTACAGTAAAAAGAAATCAGTACTTATATACAGATTTTCATAAGAGATTAGCGCCACCGGCGTCAGCGTGACTCCCACAAAGAAATTAATGCAACGGACAAAACGGGTCAGATATAAATAGGACTTAAGAGACCGGAATCCTTAAAGACGGCGCGCACCCAGCGGTTTCCTGGGTAATTAGGGGAGCACCGCCGTAATTGTGGAAACTGTAAAGCAGTTCAATTAGTAACTTATTCTGAATCCCACAAAAGCTTTAGGTTACTTGCACGGAAAAACCACAAATGAGATTTGCACAACTCATATATTTATTAAGAAGGTATTCACATTTAACAAACGTTTTGATAAAATTAAACAAAGCAATATTAGGCATAGCTGAGATGTATACTTAAAATTACTTTCAAAAAATAGTTTTCTCTTAATTTAAAGGATTTATTATCTAGAATCATGATTATCGAATGAAACCAGTGTTTCAGTTAATGTAGGACTACTTCAGACAAATTATGCACTAAACGCACGTCATTTAACTCTAATCCCAAAAGGAGTTTGAGAATAGTGACCAAAACTAAATGCAATGAAACAATGGCATTACTAACTTAATATGATGATAAGTCTTAAATCGTAAACATAACCCAGTTTTTCCAAAGAGAGAAATTGCGAAAACAACTATTTTTTTTTTTTTTTTTGTTTCAGAGCCATTCTAACACCCTCGTAGAAATGGACCTTGCTTTTGTATCAACTAGAACTGGAATTCAGAATGGTTAGTTTCTGACTCAGTTGTCTGTAAATCATGTTTTTGGGATCTTTTATAAGCAAATTTATACTTCATGCTTTGCAATATAATGCTGGTGCCCTACCTCCTGTATTTAAGAGGAATTCAGCATTGAAAGAGAAATCCTTTTTGCCATTTCTCACCCCAGCACTCACAAAATATCCTATCCCATTAATAATGGATCGCTAACAAGAGAATCGAGCAAAGGTTTGACAACAAACATCAGTTCTGCCAAAGAACCACATAAGTGAACTGACGAAAACGGAGATTGGTCACGTTAATCTCCTGACGATTGTCCTTGAAATATCATGACAAATACAGAGGTGTGTATAATTTCCACTGTATTACTGGACGAGTTGACTTCTCAGTCTGGAAATGTTTTAGATTTAAATATTCTCATTTATATAAACGAAATGTCAAATTGATTCTCATTACTGACTAATAGGTTTGTTTAAGTTTTAATGTTCTGATTCCCGAGAGGATTTCTATATTTACGCAGTGTGCTAAAAGCGCATGGGAGTTATTCTTCATAGGAACTACCTTTTCTATTTCGTGACTGATGACAGGACATAAGCTTGAGAGTTCTTATTACTAACAAAGAGGGAGAGTTTTAAACCTAACATTTTCGTCGTCTCTCAAAATCCTACATCCCCGAAGCTACAAGCAAGTCTATCCGTACAAGCAACAGGTCTTCCAAAGATACCAGTCGAACAATACAGCCGATAATTTAGGTAATAAAAATTCTTTCTGGGGCCCTTGTTAACATGAAAGGAATTAACATCCGGCAAATGGCATCACGCGCTGCTTGGTAAATTGCTTCTCTCATTGTCTAGGAATTTTTCTTTACCTTAATTGGATCAATCCTGTTAATATCGTTTGTCTATTAATACTCTATTTCCCTTTTAATCTTGCTAGCTTTTTTAGAAGTCATATTGGCTTCATGTCATTGTTTTGTTTTTTGTTGAAATGAAAGCAGCCCACACCAAGCCTCTTTTTCCCTTTCACACTTTACTAAACTTAGGGGCCACCTGTGCTGGCATAAGGCCGGCTTGATCTGAACCAACCTACTAATCAATATGGTAAACCACACCTGTGTGAGAGACGATGATATGAAGGCCGGAGCCTAAAAAGCTAATTAAATATTCTTCATATTTCACTATACTGCTCCAGTGTTCCTGTATATCTGCCGAATGATTCGACAGTGAATGAAAACTGAGGGGAATTTATTGATGATCATCGTCAGAGAGACAGCTCCCCCAATATCTTGAATGATTTTCTCAATAAACCGATTTTTTGTGAGACTGAAGAAACTG